>NC_133672.1:22297681-22897681 GCF_048934315.1 Petromyzon marinus | reverse complement strand
TGTGAAACTAATGGGACATCTGTGAAACTATTGGGACATCTGTGAAACTATGGGGACATCTGTGAATCTAATGGGACATATGTGAAACTATGGGGTCATCTGTGAAACTAATGGGACATTTGTGAAACTATTGGGACATCTGTGAAACTACTAGTACATCTGTGAAACTATGGGGACATCTGTTAACCTACTGGGATATCTGTAAAACTACTGGGACATCTATGAAACTATTGGGACATCTGTGAAACTATGGGGACATCTGTTAACCTACTGGGACATCTGTGAAACTACTGGGACATCTGTTAAACTACTGGGACATCTGTTAAACTATTGGGACATCTGTGAAACTATGGGGACATCTGTTAACCTACTGGGATATCTGTAAAACTACTGGGACATCTATGAAACTATTGGGACATCTGTGAAACTATGGGGACATCTGTTAACCTACTGGGACATCTATGAAACTACTGGGACATCTGTTAAACTACTGGGACATCTGTTAAACTATTGGGACATATTTGAAACTACTGGGACATCTGTAAAACTACTGGAACATATGTGAACCTATTGGGACATCTGTGAAACTATTGGGACATCTTTGAAACTATTGGGGCATCTGTGAGACAACTGGGACATCTGTTAAACTATTGGGACATCTGTTAAACTCCTGGGACATCTGTGAAACTATTAGGACATGGGTGAAACTATTGGGACATCTGTTAAACTATTGGGACATCTGTGAAACTACTGGTACATCTGTGAAACTATTGGGACATCTGTGAAACTATGGGGACATCTGTGAAACTAATGGGACATATGTGAAACTATTGGGGCGTCTGTGAAACTTTTGGGACATGTGTGAAACTACTGGGACATCTGTAAAACTACTGGGACATCTGTTAAACTTTTGGGATATCTGTGAAACTATGGGGACATCTGTGAAACTAATGGGACATCTGTGAAACTATTGGGACATCTGTGAAACTATGGGGACATCTGTGAATCTAATGGGACATATGTGAAACTATGGGGTCATCTGTGAAACTAATGGGACATTTGTGAAACTATTGGGACATCTGTGAAACTACTAGTACATCTGTGAAACTATGGGGACATCTGTTAACCTACTGGGATATCTGTAAAACTACTGGGACATCTATGAAACTATTGGGACATCTGTGAAACTATGGGGACATCTGTTAACCTACTGGGACATCTATGAAACTACTGGGACATCTGTTAAACTACTGGGACATCTGTTAAACTATTGGGACATATTTGAAACTACTGGGACATCTGTAAAACTACTGGAACATATGTGAACCTATTGGGACATCTGTTAAACTACTGGGACATCTGTTAAACTATTGGGACATATTTGAAACTACTGGGACATCTGTAAAACTACTGGAACATATGTGAACCTATTGGGACATCTGTGAAACTATTGGGACATCTTTGAAACTATTGGGGCATCTGTGAGACAACTGGGACATCTGTTAAACTATTGGGACATCTGTTAAACTCCTGGGACATCTGTGAAACTATTAGGACATGGGTGAAACTATTGGGACATCTGTTAAACTATTGGGACATCTGTGAAACTACTGGTACATCTGTGAAACTATTGGGACATCTGTGAAACTATGGGGACATCTGTGAAACTAATGGGACATATGTGAAACTATTGGGGCGTCTGTGAAACTTTTGGGACATGTGTGAAACTACTGGGACATCTGTAAAACTACTGGGACATCTGTGAATCTAATGGGACATATGTGAAACTATGGGGTCATCTGTGAAACTAATGGGACATTTGTGAAACTATTGGGACATCTGTTAAACTATTGGGACATCTGTGAAACTATGGGGACATCTGTTAACCTACTGGGATATCTGTAAAACTACTGGGACATCTATGAAACTATTGGGACATCTGTGAAACTATGGGGACATCTGTTAACCTACTGGGACATCTATGAAACTACTGGGACATCTGTTAAACTACTGGGACATCTGTTAAACTATTGGGACATATTTGAAACTACTGGGACATCTGTAAAACTACTGGAACATATGTGAACCTATTGGGACATCTGTGAAACTATTGGGACATCTTTGAAACTATTGGGGCATCTGTGAAACAACTGGGACATCTGTTAAACTATTGGGACATCTGTTAAACTCCTGGGACATCTGTGAAACTATTAGGACATGGGTGAAACTATTGGGACATCTGTTAAACTATTGGTACATCTGTGAAACTACTGGTACATCTGTGAAACTATTGGGACATCTGTGAAACTATGGGGACATCTGTGAAACTAATGGGACATATGTGAAACTATTGGGGCGTCTGTGAAACTACTGGGACATGTGTGAAACTACTGGGACATCTGTAAAAGTACTGAGACATCTGTTAAACTTTTGGGATATCTGTGAAACTATGGGGACATCTGTTAAACTAATGGGACATCTGTGAAACTATTGGGACATCTGTGAAACTATGGGGACATCTGTGAATCTAATGGGACATATGTGAAACTATGGGGTCATCTGTGAAACTAATGGGACATTTGTGAAACTATTGGGACATCTGTGAAACTACTAGTACATCTGTGAAACTATTGGGACATCTGTGAAACTATGGGGACATCTGTGAAACTAATGGGACATATGTGAAACTATTGGGGCGTCTGTGAAACTACTGGGACATGTGTGAAACTACTGGGACATCTGTAAAACTACTGGGACATCTGTTAAACTTTTGGGATATCTGTGAAATTATGGGGACATCTGTGAACCTAATGGGACATCTGTGAAACTATTGGGACATCTGTGAAACTATGGGGACATCTGTGAATCTAATGGGACATATGTGAAACTATGGGGTCATCTGTGAAACTAATGGGACATTTGTGAAACTATTGGGACATCTGTGAAACTACTAGTACATCTGTGAAACTATGGGGACATCTGTTAACCTACTGGGATATCTGTAAAACTACTGGGACATCTATGAAACTATTGGGACATCTGTGAAACTATGGGGACATCTGTTAACCTACTGGGACATCTGTGAAACTACTGGGACATCTGTTAAACTACTGGGACATCTGTTAAACTATTGGGACATCTGTGAAACTATGGGGACATCTGTTAACCTACTGGGATATCTGTAAAACTACTGGGACATCTATGAAACTATTGGGACATCTGTGAAACTATGGGGACATCTGTTAACCTACTGGGACATCTATGAAACTACTGGGACATCTGTTAAACTACTGGGACATCTGTTAAACTATTGGGACATATTTGAAACTACTGGGACATCTGTAAAACTACTGGAACATATGTGAACCTATTGGGACATCTGTGAAACTATTGGGACATCTTTGAAACTATTGGGGCATCTGTGAGACAACTGGGACATCTGTTAAACTATTGGGACATCTGTTAAACTCCTGGGACATCTGTGAAACTATTAGGACATGGGTGAAACTATTGGGACATCTGTTAAACTATTGGGACATCTGTGAAACTACTGGTACATCTGTGAAACTATTGGGACATCTGTGAAACTATGGGGACATCTGTGAAACTAATGGGACATATGTGAAACTATTGGGGCGTCTGTGAAACTTTTGGGACATGTGTGAAACTACTGGGACATCTGTAAAACTACTGGGACATCTGTTAAACTTTTGGGATATCTGTGAAACTATGGGGACATCTGTGAAACTAATGGGACATCTGTGAAACTATTGGGACATCTGTGAAACTATGGGGACATCTGTGAATCTAATGGGACATATGTGAAACTATGGGGTCATCTGTGAAACTAATGGGACATTTGTGAAACTATTGGGACATCTGTGAAACTACTAGTACATCTGTGAAACTATGGGGACATCTGTTAACCTACTGGGATATCTGTAAAACTACTGGGACATCTATGAAACTATTGGGACATCTGTGAAACTATGGGGACATCTGTTAACCTACTGGGACATCTATGAAACTACTGGGACATCTGTTAAACTACTGGGACATCTGTTAAACTATTGGGACATATTTGAAACTACTGGGACATCTGTAAAACTACTGGAACATATGTGAACCTATTGGGACATCTGTGAAACTATTGGGACATCTTTGAAACTATTGGGGCATCTGTGAAACAACTGGGACATCTGTGAAACTATTGGGACATCTGTGAAACTATGGGGACATCTGTGAAACTAATGGGACATATGTGAAACTATTGGGGCGTCTGTGAAACTACTGGGACATGTGTGAAACTACTGGGACATCTGTAAAACTACTGGGACATCTGTTAAACTTTTGGGATATCTGTGAAACTATGGGGACATCTGTTAAACTAATGGGACATCTGTGAAACTATTGGGACATCTGTGAAACTATGGGGACATCTGTGAATCTAATGGGACATATGTGAAACTATGGGGTCATCTGTGAAACTAATGGGACATTTGTGAAACTATTGGGACATCTGTGAAACTACTAGTACATCTGTGAAACTATTGGGACATCTGTGAAACTATGGGGACATCTGTGAAACTACTGGGACATGTGTGAAACTACTGGGACATCTGTTAAACTACTGGGACATGTGTTAAACTATTGGTACATCTGTGAAACTATGGGGACATCTGTTAACCTACTGGGATATCTGTAAAACTACTGGGACATCTGTGAAACGATTGGGACATCTGTGAAACTATGGGGACATCTGTTAACCTACTCGGACATCTGTGAATCTACTGGGACATCTGTTAAACTACTGGGACATCTGTTAAACTATTGGGACATCTGTGAAAAAACGCCAACCCATAAACAAACCCTTTAACGCCAACCCTTAAACGCCAACCCTTAAACGCCAACCCTTAAACGCCAACCCTTAAATGCCAACCCTTAAACGCCAACCCTTAAACGCCAACGTTTAAAGGCCAACCCTTAAATACCAACCGTTAAACACCATCCCTTAAACACCAAGTTTTAAACACCAACCATTTGAACGCCAACCCATAAACGCCCACCTCTAAACACCAACCCTTAAACGCCAACCCTTAAACACCAACCCTTAAACTCCAACCCTTAAACGCCAACCCTTAAACGCCAACCCGTAAACACCAACCCTTAATCGCCAACCCTTTAACGCCAACCGTTAAAGGCAAACCTTTACACGCCAAACCCGTAAACACCAACCCTCAAACGCCATCCATTAAACACCAACCATTAAACGCCAACCCTTAAACGCCAAAACCTAAACACGCTTAAACGCCAACCCTTAAATGCCAACCCTTAAACGCCAACCCTTAAACCCCAACCATTAAACGTCAACGCTTAAACGCCAACCCTTAAACGCCAACGTGGTACATCTGTGAAACTATGGGGACATCTGTTAACCAATTGGGATATCTGTAAAACTACTGGAACATCTGTGGAACTATTGGGACATCTGTGAAACTATGGGGACATCTGTTAACCTACTGGGACATCTGTGAAACTACTGGGACATCTGTTAAACTACTGGGACATCTGTTAAACTATTGGGACATCTGTGAAACTATGGGGACATCTGTTAACCTACTGGGATATCTGTAAAACTACTGGGACATCTATGAAACTATTGGGACATCTGTGAAACTATGGGGACATCTGTTAACCTACTGGGACATCTATGAAACTACTGGGACATCTGTTAAACTACTGGGACATCTGTTAAACTATTGGGACATATTTGAAACTACTGGGACATCTGTAAAACTACTGGAACATATGTGAACCTATTGGGACATCTGTGAAACTATTGGGACATCTTTGAAACTATTGGGGCATCTGTGAAATAACTGGGACATCTGTTAAACTATTGGGACATCTGTTAAACTCCTGGGACATCTGTGAAACTATTAGGACATGGGTGAAACTATTGGGACATCTGTTAAACTATTGGGACATCTGTGAAACTACTGGTACATCTGTGAAACTATTGGGACATCTGTGAAACTATGGGGACATTTGTGAAACTAATGGGACATATGTGAAACTATTGGGGCGTCTGTGAAACTACTGGGACATGTGTGAAACTACTGGGACATCTGTAAAACTACTGGGACATCTGTTAAACTTTTGGTATATCTGTGAAACTATGGGGACATCTGTGAAACTAATGGGACATCTGTGAAACTATTGGGACATCTGTGAAACTATGGGGACATCTGTGAATCTAATGGGACATATGTGAAACTATGGGTCATCTGTGAAACTAATGGGACATTTGTGAAACTATTGGGACATCTGTGAAACTACTAGTACATCTGTGAAACTATTGGGACATCTGTGAACCTATGGGGACATCTGTGAAACTAATGGGACATATGTGAAACTATTGGGGCGTCTGTGAAACTACTGGGACATGTGTGAAACTACTGGGACATCTGTAAAACTACTGGGACATCTGTTAAACTATTGGGACATCTGTGAAACTATGGGGACATCTGTGAAACTACTGGGACACCTGTAAAACTACTGGGACATCTGTTAAACTATTGGGAAATCTGTGAAACTATGGGGACATCTGTGAAACTAATGGGACATATGTGAAACTATTGGGACATCTGTGAAACTACTAGTACATCTGTGAAACTATTGGGACATCTGTGAAACTATTGGGACATCTGTGAAACTACTGGTACATCTGTGAAACTATGGGGACATCTGTGAAACTATTGGGACATCTGGGAAACTATTGGGACATCTGTGAAACTAATGGGACATCTGTGAAACTACTGGGACATCTGTAAAACTACTGGGACATATGTGACCCTATTGGGACATCTGTGAAACTATGGGGACATCTGTTAACCTACTGGGACATCTGTGAAACTACTGGGAGATCTGTTAAACTATTGGGACATCTGTTAAACTACTGGGACATCTGTTAAACTATGGGGACATCTGTTAACCTACTGGGATAACTGTAAAACTACTGGGACATCTTTGAAACGATTGGGACATCTGTGAAACTATGGGGACATCTGTTAACCTACTGGGACATCTGTGAAACTACTGGGACATCTGTTAAACTACTGGGACATCTGTTAAACTATTGGGACATATGTGAAACTACTGGGACATCTGTAAAACTACTGGGATATATGTGAACCTATTCGGACATCTGTGAAACTATTGGGGCATCTATGAAACAACTGGGACATCTGTTTAACTTTTGGGACATCTGTTAAACTCCTGGGACATCTGTAAAACTATTGGGACATGGGTGACACTATTGGGACCTCTGTTAAACTATTATGACATCTGTGAAACTATTGGTACATCTGTGAAACTATTGGGACATCTGTGAAACTACGGGGACATCTGTGAAACTAATGGGACATATGTGAAACTATTGGGGCGTCTGTGAAACTACTGGGACATGTGTGAAACTACTGGGACATCTGTTAAACTATTGGGACATCTGTGAAACTACTGCTACATCTGTGAAACTATCGGGACATCTGTTAACCTACTGGGATGTCTGTAAAACTTCTGGGACATCTGTGAAACTATTGGGACATCTGTGAAACTATTGGGACATCTGTGAAACTACTGGTACATCTGTGAAACTATTGGGACATCTGTGAAACTATGGGGTCATCTGTGAAACAAATGGGACATAGGTGAAACTATTGGGACATCTGTGAAACTACTGGTACATCTGTGAAACTATTGGGACATCTGTGAAACTATGGGGACATCTGTGAAACTAATGGGACATATGTGAAACTATTGGGGCGTCTGTGAAACTACTGGGACATGTGTGAAACTACTGGGACATCTGTAAAACTACTGGGACATCTGTTAAACTTTTGGGATATCTGTGAAACTATGGGGACATCTGTGAAACTAATGGGACATCTGTGAAACTATTGGGACATCTGTGAAACTATGGGGACATCTGTGAATCTAATGGGACATATGTGAAACTATGGGTCATCTGTGAAACTAATGGGACATTTGTGAAACTATTGGGACATCTGTGAAACTACTGGTACATCTGTGAAACTATTGGGACATCTGTGAAACTATGGGGACATCTGTGAAACTAATGGGACATATGTGAAACTATTGGGGCGTCTGTGAAACTACTGGGACATGTGTGAAACTACTGGGACATCTGTAAAACTACTGGGACATCTGTTAAACTTTTGGGATATCTGTGAAACTATGGGGACATCTGTGAAACTAATGGGACATCTGTGAAACTATTGGGACATCTGTGAAACTATGGGGACATCTGTGAATCTAATGGGACATATGTGAAACTATGGGGTCATCTGTGAAACTAATGGGACATTTGTGAAACTATTGGGACATCTGTGAAACTACTAGTACATCTGTGAAACTATGGGGACATCTGTTAACCTACTGGGATATCTGTAAAACTACTGGGACATCTATGAAACTATTGGGACATCTGTGAAACTATGGGGACATCTGTTAATCTACTGGGACATCTGTGAAACTACTGGGACATCTGTTAAACTACTGGGACATCTGTTAAACTATTGGGACATCTGTGAAACTATGGGGACATCTGTGAAACTATGGGGACATCTGTTAACCTACTGGGATATCTGTAAAACTACTGGGACATCTATGAAACTATTGGGACATCTGTGAAACTATGGGGACATCTGTTAACCTACTGGGACATCTATGAAACTACTGGGACATCTGTTAAACTACTGGGACATCTGTTAAACTATTGGGACATATTTGAAACTACTGGGACATCTGTAAAACTACTGGAACATATGTGAACCTATTGGGACATCTGTGAAACTATTGGGACATCTTTGAAACTATTGGGGCATCTGTGAGACAACTGGGACATCTGTTAAACTATTGGGACATCTGTTAAACTCCTGGGACATCTGTGAAACTATTAGGACATGGGTGAAAATATTGGGACATCTGTTAAACTATTGGGACATCTGTGAAACTACTGGTACATCTGTGAAACTATTGGGACATCTGTGAAACTATGGGGACATCTGTGAAACTAATGGGACATATGTGAAACTATTGGGGCGTCTGTGAAACTTTTGGGACATGTGTGAAACTACTGGGACATCTGTAAAACTACTGGGACATCTGTTAAACTTTTGGGATATCTGTGAAACTATGGGGACATCTGTGAAACTAATGGGACATCTGTGAAACTATTGGGACATCTGTGAAACTATGGGGACATCTGTGAATCTAATGGGACATATGTGAAACTATGGGGTCATCTGTGAAACTAATGGGACATTTGTGAAACTATTGGGACATCTGTGAAACTACTAGTACATCTGTGAAACTATGGGGACATCTGTTAACCTACTGGGATATCTGTAAAACTACTGGGACATCTATGAAACTATTGGGACATCTGTGAAACTATGGGGACATCTGTTAACCTACTGGGACATCTATGAAACTACTGGGACATCTGTTAAACTACTGGGACATCTGTTAAACTATTGGGACATATTTGAAACTACTGGGACATCTGTAAAACTACTGGAACATATGTGAACCTATTGGGACATCTGTGAAACTATTGGGACATCTTTGAAACTATTGGGGCATCTGTGAAACAACTGGGACATCTGTTAAACTATTGGGACATCTGTTAAACTCCTGGGACATCTGTGAAACTATTAGGACATGGGTGAAACTATTGGGACATCTGTTAAACTATTGGGACATCTGTGAAACTATGGGGACATCTGTGAAACTATTGGGACATATGTGAAACTATGGGGTCATCTGTGAAACTAATGGGACATTTGTGAAACTATTGGGACATCTGTGAAACTACTAGTACATCTGTGAAACTATTGGGACATCTGTGAAACTATGGGGACATCTGTGAAACTACTGGGACATGTGTGAAACTACTGGGACATCTGTTAAACTACTGGGACATGTGTTAAACTATTGGTACATCTGTGAAACTATGGGGACATCTGTTAACCTACTGGGATATCTGTAAAACTACTGGGACATCTGTGAAACGATTGGGACATCTGTGAAACTATGGGGACATCTGTTAACCTACTCGGACATCTGTGAATCTACTGGGACATCTGTTAAACTACTGGGACATCTGTTAAACTATTGGGACATCTGTGAAAAAACGCCAACCCATAAACAAACCCTTTAACGCCAACCCTTAAACGCCAACCCTTAAACGCCAACCCTTAAATGCCAACCCTTAAACGCCAAACCTTAAACAACAACCCTTAATCGCTAACTCTTTAAATGCCAACCCTTAAACGCAAACCCTTAAACACCAATCCTTAAACGCAAACCCTTAAACACCAACCTTTAAACACCAACCCTAAAACGCCAACCATAAAACGCGAACCCTTAAACACCCACCTTAAACGTCAACCCTTAAAGGCCAAACTTACACGCCAAACCTTTAAACACCAACCTGTAAACACCAACTCTTAAGCACCAACACTTAAACGAAAACGCTTAAACACCAACCCTTAAACACCAACCCTTAAATGCCAACCCTTAAACACCAACCCTAAATCGCCAACCCTTAAAAACAAACCTTAAAACACCAACCTTTAAACACCAACCGTTAAAGACAAACCTTAAACGCCAAACCCTTAAACACCAACCCTTAAACGCCATCCATTAAACACCAACCATTAAACACCAACCCTTAAAGGCCAACCCTTTAATGCCAACCTTTAAACACCAACCCTTAATGCCAACCCTTAAACGCCAACCCTTAAACCCAAACCTTTAAACACCAACCCTAAAACGCCAACTGTTAAACACCAACCCTTTAAAACGCCAACCCTTAAACGCCAACCCTTAAACGCCAACCCTTAAACCCCAACCCTTAAACGTCAACGCTTAAACGCCAACTATTAAAGACCAACCCTTAAACACTAAACCCTAAAACACCAACCCTAAAACGCCAACCCATAAACAAACCCTTTAACGCCAACCCCTTAAAGGCCAACCCTTAAACGCCAACCCTTAAATGCCAACCCTTAAATGCCAACCCTTAAACACCAACCCTTAATCGCTAACTCTTCAAATGCCAACCCTTAAACGCCAACCCTTAAACGCCAACCCTTAAACACCAATACTTAAACGCAAACCCTTAAACACCAACCTTTAAACACCGACCCTAAAACGCCAACCCTTAAACGCCAACCCTTAAACACCAACCCCTTAAAGGCCAAACTTACACGCCAAACCATTAAACACCAACCTGAAAACACCAACTCTTAAGCAGCAACACTTAAACGAAAACGCTTAAACGCCAACCCTTAAACACCAACCATTAAACGCCAACCCTTAAACGTCAACCTTTAAATGCCAACCCTTAAACGCCAACCTTTAAACGCCAACCCTTAAACACTAACCGTTAAACGCCAACCCTTTAACGCCAACCCTTAAACGCCAACCTTTAAACACCAACCATTGAACGCCAACCGTTAAACGTCAACCTTTAAACACGAACCCTTAAACGCCAACCCTTAAACGCCAACCCTTAAACGCTAACCGTTAAACGCCAACCCTTTAACGCCAACCCTTAAACGCCAACCTTTAAACACCAACCCTTAAACGCCAACCCTTAAATACCAACCTATAAACACCACCTCTTAAGCACCAACCCTTAAAGGACAACCCTTAAACGCCAAAACCTAAACACGCTAAAATTTAAACCCTAAAACGTCAACCTTTAAACACCAACCCTTAAACACCAACCCTTAAACACCAACCATTAAACGCCAATCCTTCAACACCAAACCTCATCCGGAAAACCTTAAACGCTAACTCTTTAAAGACCAACCCTTAAACACGAACCCTTGAAAGCCAACCTTTACAAACCGACGGTTAAACACCAACCCTTAAATGCCAACCATTGAACACCAACCTTAAATCGCCAACCCTTAAAAACCAACCTTAAAACACCAACCTTTAAACACCTACCGTTAAAGCTAACCCTTAAACGGCAACCCGTAAACGCCAACCCTTAAACACCAAACCTTAAACGCCATCTCTTAAACACCAACCTTTAAACACCAACCCTTAAAGGCCAAACCTTACCCGCCAAACTATTAAACACCAACCTGTAAACACCAACTCTTAAGCACCAACCCTTTAAACACCAACCTGTAAACACCACCTCTTAAGCACCAACCCTTAAACGCCAACCCTTAAATGCCAACCCTTAAAAGCCAAACCTTAAACAACAACCCTTAATCGCTAACTCTTTAAATGCCAACCCTTAAACGCAAACCCTTAAACACCAATCCTTAAACGCAAACCCTTAAACACCAACCTTTAAACACCAACCCTAAAACGCCAACCATAAAACGCGAACCCTTAAACACCCACCTTAAACGTCAAACCTTAAAGGCCAAACTTACACGCCAAACCTTTAAACACCAACCTGTAAACACCAACTCTTAAGCACCAACACTTAAACGAAAACGCTTAAACACCAACCCTTAAACACCAACCCTTAAATGCCAACCCTTAAACACCAACCCTAAATCGCCAACCCTTAAAAACAAACCTTAAAACACCAACCTTTAAACACCAACCGTTAAAGACAAACCTTAAACGCCAAACCCTTAAACACCAACCCTTAAACGCCATCCATTAAACACCAACCATTAAACGTCAACCCTTAAACGCCAAAACATAAACACGCTTAAACACCAACCCTTAAAGGCCAACCCTTTAATGCCAACCTTTAAACACCAACCCTTAATGCCAACCCTTAAACGCCAACCCTTAAACACCAACCTTTAAACACCAACCCTAAAACGCCAACCGTTAAACGCCAACCCTTTAAAACGCCAACCCTTAAACGCCAACCCTTAAACCCCAACCCTTAAACGTCAACGCTTAAACGCCAATTATTAAAGACCAACCCTTAAACACTAAACCCTAAAACACCAACCCTAAAACGCCAACCCATAAACAAACCCTTTAACGCCAACCCTTAAACACCAACCCTTAAACGCCAACCCTTAAATGCCAACCCTTAAACGCCAACCCTTAAACACCAACCCTTAATCGCTAACTCTTCAAATGCCAACCCTTAAACGCCAACCCTTAAACACCAATACTTAAACGCAAACCCTTAAACACCAACCTTTAAACACCGACCCTAAAACGCCAACCCTTAAACGCCAACCCTTAAACACCAACCCCTTGAAGGCCAAACTTACACGCCAAACCTTTAAACACCAACCTGAAAACACCAACTTATAAGCACCAACACTTAAACGAAAACGCTTAAACGCCAACCCTTTAACACCAACCATTAAACGCCAACCCTTAAACGTCAACCTTTAAACGCCAACCCTTAAACGCCAACCCTTAAACACTAACCGTTAAACGCCAACCTTTAAACACCAACCCTTAAACGCCAACCCTTAAATACCAACCTGTAAACACCACCTCTTAAGCACCAACCCTTAAAGGACAACCCTTAAACGCCAAAACCTAAACACGCTAAAATTTAAACCCTAAAACGTCAACCTTTAAACACCAACCCTTAAACACCAACCATTAAACGCCAATCCTTCAACACCAAACCTCATCCGGAAAACCTTAAACGCTAACTCTTTAAAGACCAACCCTTAAACACGAACCCTTGAAAGCCAACCTTTACAAACCGACGGTTAAACACCAACCCTTAAATGCCAACCATTGAACACCAACCTTAAATCGCCAACCCTTAAAAACCAACCTTAAAACACCAACCTTTAAACACCTACCGTTAAAGCTAACCCTTAAACGCCAACCCGTAAACGCCAACCCTTAAACACCAAACCTTAAACGCCATCTCTTAAACACCAACCTTTAAACACCAACCCTTAAAGGCCAAACCTTACCCGCCAAACTATTAAACACCAACCTGTAAACACCAACTCTTAAGCACCAACCCTTTAAACACCAACCTGTAAACACCACCTCTTCAGCACCAACCCTTAAACGCCAACCCTTAAATGCCAACCCTTAAACGCCAAACCTTAAACAACAACCCTTAATCGCTAACTCTTTAAATGCCAACCCTTAAACGCAAACCCTTAAACACCAATCCTTAAACGCAAACCCTTAAACACCAACCTTTAAACACCAACCCTAAAACGCCAACCATAAAACGCGAACCCTTAAACACCCACCTTAAACGTCAAACCTTAAAGGCCAAACTTACACGCCAAACCTTTAAACACCAACCTGTAAACACCAACTCTTAAGCACCAACACTTAAACGAAAACGCTTAAACACCAACCCTTAAACACCAACCCTTAAATGCCAACCCTTAAACACCAACCCTAAATCGCCAACCCTTAAAAACAAACCTTAAAACACCAACCTTTAAACACCAACCGTTAAAGACAAACCTTAAACGCCAAACCCTTAAACACCAACCCTTAAACGCCATCCATTAAACACCAACCATTAAACACCAACCCTTAAAGGCCAACCCTTTAATGCCAACCTTTAAACACCAACCCTTAATGCCAACCCTTAAACGCCAACCCTTAAACCCAAACCTTTAAACACCAACCCTAAAACGCCAACTGTTAAACACCAACCCTTTAAAACGCCAACCCTTAAACGCCAACCCTTAAACGCCAACCCTTAAACCCCAACCCTTAAACGTCAACGCTTAAACGCCAACTATTAAAGACCAACCCTTAAACACTAAACCCTAAAACACCAACCCTAAAACGCCAACCCATAAACAAACCCTTTAACGCCAACCCCTTAAAGGCCAACCCTTAAACGCCAACCCTTAAATGCCAACCCTTAAATGCCAACCCTTAAACACCAACCCTTAATCGCTAACTCTTCAAATGCCAACCCTTAAACGCCAACCCTTAAACGCCAACCCTTAAACACCAATACTTAAACGCAAACCCTTAAACACCAACCTTTAAACACCGACCCTAAAACGCCAACCCTTAAACGCCAACCCTTAAACACCAACCCCTTAAAGGCCAAACTTACACGCCAAACCATTAAACACCAACCTGAAAACACCAACTCTTAAGCACCAACACTTAAACGAAAACGCTTAAACGCCAACCCTTAAACACCAACCATTAAACGCCAACCCTTAAACGTCAACCTTTAAATGCCAACCCTTAAACGCCAACCTTTAAACGCCAACCCTTAAACACTAACCGTTAAACGCCAACCCTTTAACGCCAACCCTTAAACGCCAACCTTTAAACACCAACCATTGAACGCCAACCGTTAAACGTCAACCTTTAAACGCGAACTCTTAAACGCCAACCCTTAAACGCCAACCCTTAAACGCTAACCGTTAAACGCCAACCCTTTAACGCCAACCCTTAAACGCCAACCTTTAAACACCAACCCTTAAACGCCAACCCTTAAATACCAACCTGTAAACACCACCTCTTAAGCACCAACCCTTAAAGGACAACCCTTAAACGCCAAAACCTAAACACGCTAAAATTCAAACCCTAAAACGTCAACCTTTAAACACCAACCCTTAAACACCAACCCTTAAACACCAACCATTAAACGCCAATCCTTCAACACCAAACCTCATCCGGCAAACCTTAAACGCTAACTCTTTAAAGACCAACCCTTAAACACGAACCCTTGAAATCCAACCCTTACAAACCGACGGTTAAACACCAATCCCTTAAATGCCAACCATTGAACACCAACCCTAAATCGCCAACCCTTAAAAACCAACCTTAAAACACCAACCTTTAAACACCTACCGTTAAAGCTAACCCTAAAACGCCAACCCGTAAACGCCAACCCTTAAACACCAAACCTTAAACGCCATCTCTTAAATGGGGACATCTGTTAACCTACTGGGACATCTATGAAACTACTGGGACATCTGTTAAACTACTGGGACATCTGTTAAACTATTGGGACATATTTGAAACTACTGGGACATCTGTAAAACTACTGGAACATATGTGAACCTATTGGGACATCTGTGAAACTATTGGGACATCTTTGAAACTATTGGGGCATCTGTGAAATAACTGGGACATCTGTTAAACTATTGGGACATCTGTTAAACTCCTGGGACATCTGTGAAACTATTAGGACATGGGTGAAACTATTGGGACATCTGTTAAACTATTGGGACATCTGTGAAACTACTGGTACATCTGTGAAACTATTGGGACATCTGTGAAACTATGGGGACATTTGTGAAACTAATGGGACATATGTGAAACTATTGGGGCGTCTGTGAAACTACTGGGACATGTGTGAAACTACTGGGACATCTGTAAAACTACTGGGACATCTGTTAAACTTTTGGGATATCTGTGAAACTATGGGGACATCTGTGAAACTAATGGGACATCTGTGAAACTATTGGGACATCTGTGAAACTATGGGGACATCTGTGAATCTAATGGGACATATGTGAAACTATGGGTCATCTGTGAAACTAATGGGACATTTGTGAAACTATTGGGACATCTGTGAAACTACTAGTACATCTGTGAAACTATTGGGACATCTGTGAACCTATGGGGACATCTGTGAAACTAATGGGACATATGTGAAACTATTGGGGCGTCTGTGAAACTACTGGGACATGTGTGAAACTACTGGGACATCTGTAAAACTACTGGGACATCTGTTAAACTATTGGGACATCTGTGAAACTATGGGGACATCTGTGAAACTACTGGGACACCTGTAAAACTACTGGGACATCTGTTAAACTATTGGGAAATCTGTGAAACTATGGGGACATCTGTGAAACTAATGGGACATATGTGAAACTATTGGGACATCTGTGAAACTACTAGTACATCTGTGAAACTATTGGGACATCTGTGAAACTATTGGGACATCTGTGAAACTACTGGTACATCTGTGAAACTATGGGGACATCTGTGAAACTATTGGGACATCTGGGAAACTATTGGGACATCTGTGAAACTAATGGGACATCTGTGAAACTACTGGGACATCTGTAAAACTACTGGGACATATGTGACCCTATTGGGACATCTGTGAAACTATGGGGACATCTGTTAACCTACTGGGACATCTGTGAAACTACTGGGAGATCTGTTAAACTATTGGGACATCTGTTAAACTACTGGGACATCTGTTAAACTATGGGGACATCTGTTAACCTACTGGGATAACTGTAAAACTACTGGGACATCTTTGAAACGATTGGGACATCTGTGAAACTATGGGGACATCTGTTAACCTACTGGGACATCTGTGAAACTACTGGGACATCTGTTAAACTACTGGGACATCTGTTAAACTATTGGGACATATGTGAAACTACTGGGACATCTGTAAAACTACTGGGATATATGTGAACCTATTCGGACATCTGTGAAACTATTGGGGCATCTATGAAACAACTGGGACATCTGTTTAACTTTTGGGACATCTGTTAAACTCCTGGGACATCTGTAAAACTATTGGGACATGGGTGACACTATTGGGACCTCTGTTAAACTATTATGACATCTGTGAAACTATTGGTACATCTGTGAAACTATTGGGACATCTGTGAAACTACGGGGACATCTGTGAAACTAATGGGACATATGTGAAACTATTGGGGCGTCTGTGAAACTACTGGGACATGTGTGAAACTACTGGGACATCTGTTAAACTATTGGGACATCTGTGAAACTACTGCTACATCTGTGAAACTATCGGGACATCTGTTAACCTACTGGGATGTCTGTAAAACTTCTGGGACATCTGTGAAACTATTGGGACATCTGTGAAACTATTGGGACATCTGTGAAACTACTGGTACATCTGTGAAACTATTGGGACATCTGTGAAACTATGGGGTCATCTGTGAAACAAATGGGACATAGGTGAAACTATTGGGACATCTGTGAAACTACTGGTACATCTGTGAAACTATTGGGACATCTGTGAAACTATGGGGACATCTGTGAAACTAATGGGACATATGTGAAACTATTGGGGCGTCTGTGAAACTACTGGGACATGTGTGAAACTACTGGGACATCTGTAAAACTACTGGGACATCTGTTAAACTTTTGGGATATCTGTGAAACTATGGGGACATCTGTGAAACTAATGGGACATCTGTGAAACTATTGGGACATCTGTGAAACTATGGGGACATCTGTGAATCTAATGGGACATATGTGAAACTATGGGTCATCTGTGAAACTAATGGGACATTTGTGAAACTATTGGGACATCTGTGAAACTACTGGTACATCTGTGAAACTATTGGGACATCTGTGAAACTATGGGGACATCTGTGAAACTAATGGGACATATGTGAAACTATTGGGGCGTCTGTGAAACTACTGGGACATGTGTGAAACTACTGGGACATCTGTAAAACTACTGGGACATCTGTTAAACTTTTGGGATATCTGTGAAACTATGGGGACATCTGTGAAACTAATGGGACATCTGTGAAACTATTGGGACATCTGTGAAACTATGGGGACATCTGTGAATCTAATGGGACATATGTGAAACTATGGGGTCATCTGTGAAACTAATGGGACATTTGTGAAACTATTGGGACATCTGTGAAACTACTAGTACATCTGTGAAACTATGGGGACATCTGTTAACCTACTGGGATATCTGTAAAACTACTGGGACATCTATGAAACTATTGGGACATCTGTGAAACTATGGGGACATCTGTTAACCTACTGGGACATCTGTGAAACTACTGGGACATCTGTTAAACTACTGGGACATCTGTTAAACTATTGGGACATCTGTGAAACTATGGGGACATCTGTGAAACTATGGGGACATCTGTTAACCTACTGGGATATCTGTAAAACTACTGGGACATCTATGAAACTATTGGGACATCTGTGAAACTATGGGGACATCTGTTAACCTACTGGGACATCTATGAAACTACTGGGACATCTGTTAAACTACTGGGACATCTGTTAAACTATTGGGACATATTTGAAACTACTGGGACATCTGTAAAACTACTGGAACATATGTGAACCTATTGGGACATCTGTGAAACTATTGGGACATCTTTGAAACTATTGGGGCATCTGTGAGACAACTGGGACATCTGTTAAACTATTGGGACATCTGTTAAACTCCTGGGACATCTGTGAAACTATTAGGACATGGGTGAAAATATTGGGACATCTGTTAAACTATTGGGACATCTGTGAAACTACTGGTACATCTGTGAAACTATTGGGACATCTGTGAAACTATGGGGACATCTGTGAAACTAATGGGACATATGTGAAACTATTGGGGCGTCTGTGAAACTTTTGGGACATGTGTGAAACTACTGGGACATCTGTAAAACTACTGGGACATCTGTTAAACTTTTGGGATATCTGTGAAACTATGGGGACATCTGTGAAACTAATGGGACATCTGTGAAACTATTGGGACATCTGTGAAACTATGGGGACATCTGTGAATCTAATGGGACATATGTGAAACTATGGGGTCATCTGTGAAACTAATGGGACATTTGTGAAACTATTGGGACATCTGTGAAACTACTAGTACATCTGTGAAACTATGGGGACATCTGTTAACCTACTGGGATATCTGTAAAACTACTGGGACATCTATGAAACTATTGGGACATCTGTGAAACTATGGGGACATCTGTTAACCTACTGGGACATCTATGAAACTACTGGGACATCTGTTAAACTACTGGGACATCTGTTAAACTATTGGGACATATTTGAAACTACTGGGACATCTGTAAAACTACTGGAACATATGTGAACCTATTGGGACATCTGTGAAACTATTGGGACATCTTTGAAACTATTGGGGCATCTGTGAAACAACTGGGACATCTGTTAAACTATTGGGACATCTGTTAAACTCCTGGGACATCTGTGAAACTATTAGGACATGGGTGAAACTATTGGGACATCTGTTAAACTATTGGGACATCTGTGAAACTATGGGGACATCTGTGAAACTATTGGGACATATGTGAAACTATGGGGTCATCTGTGAAACTAATGGGACATTTGTGAAACTATTGGGACATCTGTGAAACTACTAGTACATCTGTGAAACTATTGGGACATCTGTGAAACTATGGGGACATCTGTGAAACTACTGGGACATGTGTGAAACTACTGGGACATCTGTTAAACTACTGGGACATGTGTTAAACTATTGGTACATCTGTGAAACTATGGGGACATCTGTTAACCTACTGGGATATCTGTAAAACTACTGGGACATCTGTGAAACGATTGGGACATCTGTGAAACTATGGGGACATCTGTTAACCTACTCGGACATCTGTGAATCTACTGGGACATCTGTTAAACTACTGGGACATCTGTTAAACTATTGGGACATCTGTGAAAAAACGCCAACCCATAAACAAACCCTTTAACGCCAACCCTTAAACGCCAACCCTTAAACGCCAACCCTTAAATGCCAACCCTTAAACGCCAAACCTTAAACAACAACCCTTAATCGCTAACTCTTTAAATGCCAACCCTTAAACGCAAACCCTTAAACACCAATCCTTAAACGCAAACCCTTAAACACCAACCTTTAAACACCAACCCTAAAACGCCAACCATAAAACGCGAACCCTTAAACACCCACCTTAAACGTCAACCCTTAAAGGCCAAACTTACACGCCAAACCTTTAAACACCAACCTGTAAACACCAACTCTTAAGCACCAACACTTAAACGAAAACGCTTAAACACCAACCCTTAAACACCAACCCTTAAATGCCAACCCTTAAACACCAACCCTAAATCGCCAACCCTTAAAAACAAACCTTAAAACACCAACCTTTAAACACCAACCGTTAAAGACAAACCTTAAACGCCAAACCCTTAAACACCAACCCTTAAACGCCATCCATTAAACACCAACCATTAAACACCAACCCTTAAAGGCCAACCCTTTAATGCCAACCTTTAAACACCAACCCTTAATGCCAACCCTTAAACGCCAACCCTTAAACCCAAACCTTTAAACACCAACCCTAAAACGCCAACTGTTAAACACCAACCCTTTAAAACGCCAACCCTTAAACGCCAACCCTTAAACGCCAACCCTTAAACCCCAACCCTTAAACGTCAACGCTTAAACGCCAACTATTAAAGACCAACCCTTAAACACTAAACCCTAAAACACCAACCCTAAAACGCCAACCCATAAACAAACCCTTTAACGCCAACCCCTTAAAGGCCAACCCTTAAACGCCAACCCTTAAATGCCAACCCTTAAACACCAACCCTTAATCGCTAACTCTTCAAATGCCAACCCTTAAACGCCAACCCTTAAACGCCAACCCTTAAACACCAATACTTAAACGCAAACCCTTAAACACCAACCTTTAAACACCGACCCTAAAACGCCAACCCTTAAACGCCAACCCTTAAACACCAACCCCTTAAAGGCCAAACTTACACGCCAAACCATTAAACACCAACCTGAAAACACCAACTCTTAAGCAGCAACACTTAAACGAAAACGCTTAAACGCCAACCCTTAAACACCAACCATTAAACGCCAACCCTTAAACGTCAACCTTTAAATGCCAACCCTTAAACGCCAACCTTTAAACGCCAACCCTTAAACACTAACCGTTAAACGCCAACCCTTTAACGCCAACCCTTAAACGCCAACCTTTAAACACCAACCATTGAACGCCAACCGTTAAACGTCAACCTTTAAACGCGAACCCTTAAACGCCAACCCTTAAACGCCAACCCTTAAACGCTAACCGTTAAACGCCAACCCTTTAACGCCAACCCTTAAACGCCAACCTTTAAACACCAACCCTTAAACGCCAACCCTTAAATACCAACCTATAAACACCACCTCTTAAGCACCAACCCTTAAAGGACAACCCTTAAACGCCAAAACCTAAACACGCTAAAATTTAAACCCTAAAACGTCAACCTTTAAACACCAACCCTTAAACACCAACCCTTAAACACCAACCATTAAACGCCAATCCTTCAACACCAAACCTCATCCGGAAAACCTTAAACGCTAACTCTTTAAAGACCAACCCTTAAACACGAACCCTTGAAAGCCAACCTTTACAAACCGACGGTTAAACACCAACCCTTAAATGCCAACCATTGAACACCAACCTTAAATCGCCAACCCTTAAAAACCAACCTTAAAACACCAACCTTTAAACACCTACCGTTAAAGCTAACCCTTAAACGGCAACCCGTAAACGCCAACCCTTAAACACCAAACCTTAAACGCCATCTCTTAAACACCAACCTTTAAACACCAACCCTTAAAGGCCAAACCTTACCCGCCAAACTATTAAACACCAACCTGTAAACACCAACTCTTAAGCACCAACCCTTTAAACACCAACCTGTAAACACCACCTCTTAAGCACCAACCCTTAAACGCCAACCCTTAAATGCCAACCCTTAAAAGCCAAACCTTAAACAACAACCCTTAATCGCTAACTCTTTAAATGCCAACCCTTAAACGCAAACCCTTAAACACCAATCCTTAAACGCAAACCCTTAAACACCAACTTTTAAACACCAACCCTAAAACGCCAACCATAAAACGCGAACCCTTAAACACCCACCTTAAACGTCAAACCTTAAAGGCCAAACTTACACGCCAAACCTTTAAACACCAACCTGTAAACACCAACTCTTAAGCACCAACACTTAAACGAAAACGCTTAAACACCAACCCTTAAACACCAACCCTTAAATGCCAACCCTTAAACACCAACCCTAAATCGCCAACCCTTAAAAACAAACCTTAAAACACCAACCTTTAAACACCAACCGTTAAAGACAAACCTTAAACGCCAAACCCTTAAACACCAACCCTTAAACGCCATCCATTAAACACCAACCATTAAACGTCAACCCTTAAACGCCAAAACATAAACACGCTTAAACACCAACCCTTAAAGGCCAACCCTTTAATGCCAACCTTTAAACACCAACCCTTAATGCCAACCCTTAAACGCCAACCCTTAAACACCAACCTTTAAACACCAACCCTAAAACGCCAACCGTTAAACGCCAACCCTTTAAAACGGCAACCCTTAAACGCCAACCCTTAAACCCCAACCCTTAAACGTCAACGCTTAAACGCCAATTATTAAAGACCAACCCTTAAACACTAAACCCTAAAACACCAACCCTAAAACGCCAACCCATAAACAAACCCTTTAACGCCAACCCTTAAACACCAACCCTTAAACGCCAACCCTTAAATGCCAACCCTTAAACGCCAACCCTTAAACACCAACCCTTAATCGCTAACTCTTCAAATGCCAACCCTTAAACGCCAACCCTTAAACACCAATACTTAAACGCAAACCCTTAAACACCAACCTTTAAACACCGACCCTAAAACGCCAACCCTTAAACGCCAACCCTTAAACACCAACCCCTTGAAGGCCAAACTTACACGCCAAACCTTTAAACACCAACCTGAAAACACCAACTTATAAGCACCAACACTTAAACGAAAACGCTTAAACGCCAACCCTTTAACACCAACCATTAAACGCCAACCCTTAAACGTCAACCTTTAAACGCCAACCCTTAAACGCCAACCCTTAAACACTAACCGTTAAACGCCAACCTTTAAACACCAACCCTTAAACGCCAACCCTTAAATACCAACCTGTAAACACCACCTCTTAAGCACCAACCCTTAAAGGACAACCCTTAAACGCCAAAACCTAAACACGCTAAAATTTAAACCCTAAAACGTCAACCTTTAAACACCAACCCTTAAACACCAACCATTAAACGCCAATCCTTCAACACCAAACCTCATCCGGAAAACCTTAAACGCTAACTCTTTAAAGACCAACCCTTAAACACGAACCCTTGAAAGCCAACCTTTACAAACCGACGGTTAAACACCAACCCTTAAATGCCAACCATTGAACACCAACCTTAAATCGCCAACCCTTAAAAACCAACCTTAAAACACCAACCTTTAAACACCTACCGTTAAAGCTAACCCTTAAACGCCAACCCGTAAACGCCAACCCTTAAACACCAAACCTTAAACGCCATCTCTTAAACACCAACCTTTAAACACCAACCCTTAAAGGCCAAACCTTACCCGCCAAACTATTAAACACCAACCTGTAAACACCAACTCTTAAGCACCAACCCTTTAAACACCAACCTGTAAACACCACCTCTTCAGCACCAACCCTTAAACGCCAACCCTTAAATGCCAACCCTTAAACGCCAAACCTTAAACAACAACCCTTAATCGCTAACTCTTTAAATGCCAACCCTTAAACGCAAACCCTTAAACACCAATCCTTAAACGCAAACCCTTAAACACCAACCTTTAAACACCAACCCTAAAACGCCAACCATAAAACGCGAACCCTTAAACACCCACCTTAAACGTCAACCCTTAAAGGCCAAACTTACACGCCAAACCTTTAAACACCAACCTGTAAACACCAACTCTTAAGCACCAACACTTAAACGAAAACGCTTAAACACCAACCCTTAAACACCAACCCTTAAATGCCAACCCTTAAACACCAACCCTAAATCGCCAACCCTTAAAAACAAACCTTAAAACACCAACCTTTAAACACCAACCGTTAAAGACAAACCTTAAACGCCAAACCCTTAAACACCAACCCTTAAACGCCATCCATTAAACACCAACCATTAAACACCAACCCTTAAAGGCCAACCCTTTAATGCCAACCTTTAAACACCAACCCTTAATGCCAACCCTTAAACGCCAACCCTTAAACCCAAACCTTTAAACACCAACCCTAAAACGCCAACTGTTAAACACCAACCCTTTAAAACGCCAACCCTTAAACGCCAACCCTTAAACGCCAACCCTTAAACCCCAACCCTTAAACGTCAACGCTTAAACGCCAACTATTAAAGACCAACCCTTAAACACTAAACCCTAAAACACCAACCCTAAAACGCCAACCCATAAACAAACCCTTTAACGCCAACCCCTTAAAGGCCAACCCTTAAACGCCAACCCTTAAATGCCAACCCTTAAATGCCAACCCTTAAACACCAACCCTTAATCGCTAACTCTTCAAATGCCAACCCTTAAACGCCAACCCTTAAACGCCAACCCTTAAACACCAATACTTAAACGCAAACCCTTAAACACCAACCTATAAACACCGACCCTAAAACGCCAACCCTTAAACGCCAACCCTTAAACACCAACCCCTTAAAGGCCAAACTTACACGCCAAACCATTAAACACCAACCTGAAAACACCAACTCTTAAGCACCAACACTTAAACGAAAACGCTTAAACGCCAACCCTTAAACACCAACCATTAAACGCCAACCCTTAAACGTCAACCTTTAAATGCCAACCCTTAAACGCCAACCTTTAAACGCCAACCCTTAAACACTAACCGTTAAACGCCAACCCTTTAACGCCAACCCTTAAACGCCAACCTTTAAACACCAACCATTGAACGCCAACCGTTAAACGTCAACCTTTAAACGCGAACCCTTAAACGCCAACCCTTAAACGCCAACCCTTAAACGCTAACCGTTAAACGCCAACCCTTTAACGCCAACCCTTAAACGCCAACCTTTAAACACCAACCCTTAAACGCCAACCCTTAAATACCAACCTGTAAACACCACCTCTTAAGCACCAACCCTTAAAGGACAACCCTTAAACGCCAAAACCTAAACACGCTAAAATTCAAACCCTAAAACGTCAACCTTTAAACACCAACCCTTAAACACCAACCCTTAAACACCAACCATTAAACGCCAATCCTTCAACACCAAACCTCATCCGGCAAACCTTAAACGCTAACTCTTTAAAGACCAACCCTTAAACACGAACCCTTGAAATCCAACCCTTACAAACCGACGGTTAAACACCAATCCCTTAAATGCCAACCATTGAACACCAACCCTAAATCGCCAACCCTTAAAAACCAACCTTAAAACACCAACCTTTAAACACCTACCGTTAAAGCTAACCCTAAAACGCCAACCCGTAAACGCCAACCCTTAAACACCAAACCTTAAACGCCATCTCTTAAACACCAACCTTTAAACACCAACCCTTAAAGGCCAAACCTTACCCGCCAAACTATTAAACACCAACCTGTAAACACCAACTCTTAAGCACCAACCCTTTAAACACCAACCTGTAAACACCACCGCTTAAGCACCAACCCTTAAACGACAACCCATGAACGCCAAAACCTAAACACGCTAAAACGCCAACGCTTAAACACCAACCCTTAAATGCCAACCCTTAAACACCAACCCTAAATCGCCAAACCTTAAAAACCAACCTTAAAACACCAACCCTAAACGCCATCTATTAAACACCAAGCTTTAAACACCAACACTTAAAGGCCAAACTTACACGCCAAACCTTTAAACACCAACCTGTAAACACCAACTCTTAAGAACCAAACCTTAAACGATAACCCTTAAATGCCAAAGCCTAAACACGATTAAACACCAAACCTTAAACACCAAGCCTTAAAAGCCAACCCGTAAACGCCAACCCTTTAACGCCAACCCTTAAACACCAACCCCTTAAAGGCGAAACTTACATGCCAAACCTTTAAACACCAACCTGAAAACACCAACTCTTAAGCACCAACACTTAAACGAAAACGCTTAAACGCCAACCCTTAAACACCAACCATTAAACGCCAACCCTTAAACGCCAACCCTTAAACACTAACCGTTAAACGCCAACCCTTTAACGCCAACCCTTAAACGCCAACTTTTAAACACCAACCCTTAAACGCCAACCCTTAAATACCAACCTTTAAACACCACCTCTTAAGCACCAACCCTTAAAGGACAACCCTTAAACGCCAAAACCTAAACACGCTAAAATTCAAACCCTAAAACGTCAACCTTTAAACACCAACCCTTAAACACCAACCCTTAAACACCAACCATTAAACGCCAATCCTTCAACGCCAAACCTCATCCGGAAAACCTTAAACGCTAACTCTTTAAAGACCAACCCTTAAACACGAACCCTTGAAAGCCAACCCTTACAAACCGACGGTTAAACACCAACCCTTAAATGCCAACCATTGAACACCAACCCTAAATCGCCAACCCTTAAAAACCAACCTTAAAACACCAACCTTTAAACACCTACCGTTAAAGCTAACCCTAAAACGCCAACCTGTAAACGCCAACCCTTAAACACCAAACCTTAAACGCCATCTCTTAAACACCAACCTTTAAACACCAACCCTTAAAGGCCAAACCTTACCCGCCAAACTATTAAACACCAACCTGTAAACACCAACTCTTAAGTACCAACCCTTTAAACACCAACCTGTAAACACCACCTCTTAAGCACCAACCCTTAAACGACAACCCATGAACGCCAAAACCTAAACACGCTAAAACGCCAACACTTAAACACCAACCCTTAAATGCCAACCCTTAAACACCAACCCTAAATCGTCAAACCTTAAAAACCAAACCTTAAAACACCAACCCTAAACGCCATCTATTAAACACCAAGCTTTAAAAACCAACACTTAAAGGCCAAACTTACACGCCAAACCTTTAAACACCAACCTGTAAACACCAACTCTTAAGAACCAAACCTTAAACGACAACCCTTAAACGCCAAAGCCTAAACACGATTAAACACCAACCCTTAAATGCCAAGCCTTAAAAGCCAACCCGTAAACGCCAACCCTTTAACGCCAACCCTTAAACTCCATCTCTTAAACACCAACCTTTAAAAAGCAAACCTTAAAGGCCAAACTAACACGCCAAACCTTTAAACACCAACCTGTAAATACCAACTCTTAAGCACCAATCCTAAAAACTAAAACCCTTAAACGCCAACCCTTAAACACCAACCCTTATACGCCAACCCTTAAACGCCAACCCTTAAGCACCAACCCTTAAACACCAACCCTTAAATGCCAACCCTTAAACGCCAAACCTTAAACAACAACCCTTAATCGCTAACTCTTTAAATGCCAACCCTTAAACGCAAACCCTTAAACACCAATCCTTAAACGCAAACCCTTAAACACCAACCTTTAAACACCAACCCTAAAAAGCCAACCCTAAAATGCGAACCCTTAAACACCAACCTTGAACGTCAACCCTTAAAGGCCAAACTTACATGCCAAACCTTTAAACACCAACCTGTAAACACCAACTCTTAAGCACCAACACTTAAACGAAAACGCTTAAACACCAACCCTTAAACACCAACCATTAAACGCCAACCCTTAAACGTCAACCATCATCCGGCAAACCTTAAACGCTAACACTTTAAAGACCAACCCTTAAACACCAACCCTTAAATGCCAACCCTTAAACACCAACCCTAAATCGCCATCCCTTAAAAACAAACCTTAAAACACCAACCTTTAAACACCAACCGTTAAAGACAAACCTTAAACGCCAAACCCTTAAACACCAACCCTGAAACGCCATCCATTAAACACCAACCATTAAACGCCAACCCCTAAACGCCAAAACATAAACACGCTTAAACACCAACCCTTAAAGGCCAACCCTTTAATGCCAACCTTTAAACACCAACCCTTAATGCCAACCCTTAAACGCCAACCCTTAAACACCAACCTTTAAACACCAACCCTAAAACGCCAACCCTTTAAAACGCCAACCCTTTAAAACGCCAACCCTTAAACGCCAACCCTTAAACCCCAACCCTTAAACGTCAACGCTTAAACGGCAACTATTAAAGACCAACCCTTAAACACTAAACCCTAAAACACCAACCCTAAAACGCCAACCCATAAACAAACCCTTTAACGCCAACCCTTAAACGCCAACCCTTAAACACAACCCTTAATCGCTAACTCTTCAAATGCCAACCCTTAAACGCCAACCCTTAAACACCAATACTTAAACGCAAACCCTTAAACACCAACCTTTAAACACCAACCCTAAAACGCCAACCCTTAAACACCAACCCCTTAAAGGCCAAACTTACACGCCAAACCTGTAAACACCAACCTGAAAACACCAACTCTTAAGCACCAACACTTAAACGAAAACGCTTAAACGCCAACCCTTAAACACCAACCATTGAACGCCAACCCTTAAACGCCAACCCTTAAACGCCAACCCTTAAACGCTAACCGTTAAACGCCAACCCTTTAACGCCAACCCTTAAACGCCAACCTTTAAACACCAACCCTTAAACGCCAACCCTTAAATACCAACCTGTAAACACCACCTCTTAAGCACCAACCCTTAAAGGACAACCCTTAAACGCCAAAACCTAAACACGCTAAAATTCAAACCCTAAAACGTCAACCTTTAAACACCAACACTTAAACACCAACCCTTAAACACCAACCATTAAACGCCAATCCTTCAACACCAAACCTCATCCGGCAAACCTTAAACGCTAACTCTTTAAAGACCAACCCTTAAACACGAACCCTTGAAAGCCAACCCTTACAAACCGACGGTTAAACACCAACCCTAAATCGTCAAACCTTAAAAACCAAACCTTAAAACACCAACCCTAAACGCCATCTATTAAACACCAAGCTTTAAACACCAACACTTAAAGGCCAAACTTACACGCCAAACCTTTAAACACCAACCTGTAAACACCAACTCTTAAGAACCAAACCTTAAACGACAACCCTTAAACACCAAAGCCTAAACACGATTAAACACCAACCCTTAAATACCAAGCCTTAAAAGCCAACCCGTAAACGCCAACCCTTTAACGCCAACCCTTAAACTCCATCTCTTAAACACCAACCTTTAAACAGCAAACCTTAAAGGCCAAACTAACACACCAAACCTTTAAACACCAACCTGTAAATACCAACTCTTAAGCACCAACCCTAAAAACTAAGACACCTTAAACGCCAATCCTTAAACACCAACCCTTAAAGGCCAACCCTTAAACGCCAACCTTTAAACACCAACCCTTAAATGCCAACCCTTAAACACCAACCCTTAAACACCAACCTTTAAACACCAACCCTAAAACGCCAACCCTTAAACGCCAACCCTCTAAACACCAACCCTTAAACGTCAACTCTTAAACACCAACCATCATCCGGAAAACCTTAAACGCTAACACTTCAAAGAGCAACCCTTAAACACCAACCCTTAAATTCCAACACTTAAACACCAACCCTAAATCGCCAACCCTTAAAAACAAACCTTAAAACACCAACCTTTAAACACCAACCATTAAAGACAACCCTTAAACACCAACCCTTAAACGCCATCCATTAAACACCAACCATTAAACGCCAACCATTAAACGCCAACCATTAAACGCCAAAACATAAACACGCTTAAACACCAACCCTTAAAGGCCAACCCTTTAATGCCAACCTTTAAACACCAACCCTTAATGCCAACCCTTAAACGCCAACCCTTAAACACCAACCTTTAAACACCAACCCTAAAACGCCAACCCTTAAACGCCAACCCTTTAAAACGCCAACCCTTAAACGCCAACCCTTAAACCCCTACCCTTAAACGTCAACGCTTAAACGCCAACTATTAAAGACCAACCCTTAAACACTAAACCCTAAAACACCAACCCTAAAACGCCAATCCATAAACAAACCCTTTAACGCCAACCCTTAAACGCCAACCCTTAAACGCCAACCCTTAAACGCCAACCCTTAAACGCCCACCCTTAAACGCCAACGTTTAAAGGCCAACCCTTAAACACCGACGCTTAAACGCCATCCCTTGAACACCAAGCCTTAAACACCAACCATTTGAACGCCAACCCATAAACGCCCACCTCTAAACACCAACCCTTAAACGCCAACCCTTAAACGCCAACCCTTAAACGCCAACCCTTAAACGCCAACCAGTAAACGCCAACCCTTAAACGCCAACCCTTAAATGCCAACCCTTAATCGCCAACCCTTTAAACGCCAACCCTTAGACGCCAACCCTTTAATGCCAACCCTTAAACGCCAACCCTTAAATGCCAACCCTTAAACGCCAACCCTAAATCGCCAACCCTTAAAAACAAACCTTAAAACACCAACCTTTAAACACCACCTCTTAAGCACCAACCCTTAAATGCCAACCCGTAAACGCCAACCCTTTAACGCCAACCTTTAAACACCAACCCTTAAAGGCCGAACTTACACGCCAAACCTTTAAACACTAACCTGTCAACACCAACTCTTAAGCACCAACCCTTAAATGAAAACCCTTAAAACGCCAACCCTTAAACACCAATGTTTAAATGCCAACTCTTACACGCCAACCCTTAAACGCCAACCCTTAAACGCCAACCCTTAAACACCAACCTGTAAACACCAACTCTTAAGTACCAACCCTTAAACGACAACCCTTAAACGCCAAAACCTAAACATGCTTAAACATTAACCCTTAAACACCAACCCTTAAACGCCAACCTATTAAACACCAACCTTTAAACGCCATCTCTTAAACACCAACCTTTAAACACCAACCCTTAAAGGCAAAACTTACATGCTAAACCTTTAAACACCAACCTGTAATCACCAACTCTTAAGCACCAACCCTTAAACGAAAACCCTTAAACGCCAACCCTTAAATACCAATCTTTAAACACCAATCTTTTAACGCCAACCCTTAAACGCCAACCCTTAAATGCCAACCCTTAAACGCCAACCCTTAAATACCAACCCTTAGTCGCCAACCCTTTAAATGCCAACCCTTAAACGCCAACCCTTAAACACTAATCCTTAAACGCAAACCCTTAAACACCAACCTTTAAACACCAACCCTTATACGCCAACCCTTAAACACCAACCCTTCAACGCCAACCCTTTAAATGCCAACCCTTAAACGCCAACCCTTAAAAACTAATCCTTAAACGCAAACCCTTAAACACCAACCTTTAAACACCAACCTTTAAACACCAACCCTTAAAGGCCAAACCTTACCCGCCAAACCTTTAAACACTAACCTGTAAACACCAACTCTTAAGCACCAACCCTTTAAACACCAACCTGTGAACACCACCTCTTAAGCACCAACCCTTAAACGACAACCCTTAAACGCCAAAACCTAAACACGCTAAAACACCAACCCTTAAACACCAACCCTTAAACGCCAACCCTTTAACGCCAACTCTTAAACACCAACCCTTAAACGCCAACCCTTAAATACCAACCTGTAAACACCACCTCTTAAGCACCAACCCTTAAAGGACAACCCTTAAACACCAAAACCTAAACACGCTAAAACACCAACCCTTAAACACCAACCCTTAAACGCCAACCCTTTAACGTCAACTCTTAAACACCAACCCTTAAACGCCATCTCTTAAACACCAACCTTTAAACACCAACCCTTAAAGGCCGAACTTACACGCCAAACCTTTAAACACTAACCTGTCAATACCAACTCTTAAGCACCAACCCTTAAACGAAAACCCTTAAAACGCCAACCCTTAAACACTAACCCTTAAACGCCAACCCTTAAACGCCAACCCATAAATGCCAACCCTTAAATGCCAACCCTTAAACACCAACCCTTAAACGCCAACCCTTTAAAGCCAAGCCTTAAACACCAACGTTTAAATGCCAACTGTTACACGCCAAACCTTAAATGCCAACCCTTAAACACCAACTCTTAAACGCCAACCCTTTAACGCCAACCCTTTAACGCCAACCCTTAAACGCCAACCCTTAAACACCAACCTGTAAACACCAACTCTTAAGCACCAACCCTTAAACGAAAACCCTTAAACGCCAACCCTTAAACACCAACCCTTTAACGCCAACCCTTAAACGCCAACCCTTAAACACGAACCTTTAAACACCAACCCTTATACGCCAACCCTTAAACACCAACCCTTAATAGCCAACCCTTAAATGCCAACCCTTTAACGCCAACCCTTAAACGCCAACCGTTAAACACCAACCTGTAAACACCAACACTTAAGTACCAACCCTTGACAACCTTTAAACGCCAAAACCTAAACACGCTTAAACACCAACCTGTAAACACCAACCCTTAAACGCCAACCCTCAAACGCCAACTCTTTAAACACCAACCTTTAAACGCCATCTCTTAAACACCAACCTTTAAACACCAACCCTTAAAGGCAAAACTTACACGCTAAACCTTTAAACAGCAACCTGTAAACACCAACTCTTAAGCACACATCCCTTAAACGAAAAACCTTAAACACCAACCCTTAAACACCAACCCTTATACGCCAACCCTTAAACGCCAACCCTTAAACGCCAACCCTTAAACACCAACCCTTAAACGCCAACCCTTAAACACCAACCTTTAAACACCAACCCTTAAACGCCAACCCTTAAACGCTAACCCTTAAACGCCAACCCTTAAATGCGCGAACTTGTACCAAAACGGTCAGGCCGATCTGCTACAGAGCAAACAAATCAGGGAGACACATGGAAGGGGAGCTTTATTGACATTGGGACACTGCTTAAGAACTGGATAAAATGGTACAAAAGCGAAAACGATGTAAAAACTTCAGAAATAGCTACGCTGAACTCAGACCCTCTCGCACAGACAGACAAACAGAGATTATATAATGAGGAAAAATTCGGAAAAGAAACGGGTGGGGCTGACAACCCCGATGTCAGAGGGGGACAGAATATTAAAACTAAGTCACCAGGGGATTCTGTACTGATAACGCGAGAAAGGGCGGAGCCGAAGCTCCGAGGCAACTCTTCAGGAAAACGCACACCACGCACAGACGGCCGACACAAACATCGCGACAGGCACGACGCACCAGACAAATATAAATCAAACACCCCACAAAAACCACATAAGTATGAGCCATGGGATAAACAGGAGTCACCGAGCAAAGCTGACCCACGTTACAGGCGCAAAAGACACTGCAAAAATCATGTTAAGCAACGCCACCGTGATATTAATAACTCATCCGAATCTGACTCGGATGACGATGATCAACTTTCCGATTACTTGTTCAGTAGTAAAACTCTGAAATCGATGGACAAAGCTCTCGCCAGAATTCCCTATTTTGATCGACACAATAAGAACAGAGACATACACACTCACATTGCAATGGTAGAAGCAGAAGCAATGATCAGGGGTCTGAGAAAAACGGATGAGAAAGCCAGTTTGCTGAAACGCAGCTTGCATGGACAGTCCATATCATGGGTAAAGTTGCTACCATACGAGGTTCGGAACGATTTTAAAAAGCTGAGCTTGGCAGTGATTCGGAAGTTTGCACAATATCTAACACTGTCTGAGGGAATTAACGCTGCAAAATCTATGACCCAGTGCGCAGATGAGGATCCTCGAGAGTACCTCATACGATTTAAAAGAGCGTACTATGCGGGCGATGTGGATCAGTATCACGAAGGTGACAAAAGATTAAAAATTATGTTTTTCGGATCCTTGGGTCCAGAGATTACAAAAATCGTGGGAATGGTTTTGGATCCAGAGACGGCCTCCTTACACCACATAGTGAATAAGGCTCACATGGCTTGGCTGTACAGGGATAAGAACAATAATTCCACAACACACAGTGAACGAGGCAAGGCAACCAGTATTTCATAAGGAAATAAAAATCAGGGGAGCAGAAACAAAACATCACCTGCGAGGCACTCAAGACACGCAGGCCCACAGTGCAGGAAACAAAAAGCACCCGCGAATTACCAACGTAATTACATACCCAGGTGGCCAGATAGCAATTACACGAGACAATGGCACACAGACCAGGAGCGATCGCAGCGTGCAGGGACGCGTATTTGCGAGAATCGCAATGTGTGGAGACCACGAGCAAAGTCAGACCAGTTCCCAATTCCACGGCACACAGACCGAAAGCGTTCGCAGCGTGCAGGGACGCGTATTTGCGAAAATCGCCACGGGTAGAAGCCAATAGCAGGACCAATGCCACGGCACACAGCTCGCCAAAATTACCCACACTGATGGCGAGATAACAATTCCACAATTCCACGGCACACAGACCGGGAGCGTCCGAAGCGTACAAGGACGCGTATTTGCGAAAATCGCCACGGGTGGAAGCCAAGAGCAGGACCATATCTATACCCAATGCCACGGCACACTGCTGGCCAAAATTACCCACACAGATGGCGAGATAACAATTACGATCGACAGTGGCACATAAATAATGGGCGATCGCAACACACAAAGACACAATCACGAGAATCACGGCACGTATAGGCCAAGAGCAGAATCACGCCGATTCCCAACTGCTGTGACAAAGAGGGTGACATGGGCACGTGATGAATCGCTCACAGGGGTTGAGAGGAAAATGACAGGAAGAGCAGTGTCCGCTGAGCTGGAAAAAAATTCACAGCCCTTGAAAAAAATCAAGCAGGCTGGAGGTGACGAACAAAACCAGGAGGGTAACCATGATTGTGGAAAACTAAATGCACCATGCACCCGTTCTGATAATGTGGTGGAGAACGCGAGAGTCGCTCCCGTGGTGAATACACCTATTGAACAGGGAAAAATAACAATGAAGTGTGATCCAACGAGAAATGATAAGCAACAGGATCGGGGGGGAGAAACCTGCTTGTTTGGTAAATGGAAACGCGATCAATTGTGTCGCGAAATTGCGTGAGAGTACTGCGAATGTGGCAGAGAAAGATGCTACGGAGACAGAAATCCATGATGGATCGGGGAATGTGTTGAAATCCAGCACATGCAAAAACATGGAATCGAATCGTGGTACGGAGTCATCAAATCAGCACATGGCTGCGGAGAAGGCAAATGACCCCAACAGTCGAGCACGGAAACTCGTGGTGTGTACTAATCCTGGTGGCGCACGACATCACTTCACGCCACATAAACCCACAGGGAAGGCGAGGGATAAAAAAAATTACCGATACGAACCAAGGAACCGTGCTCATTTGGCTAAAGCCATACCGACGATGAACCAAAATGACGATGTGATGATGTTGCATGGAAAGGTCACAGGTTACTCTAAAATACCTGGCCATGAGAAAAAATTATTCTGCACTCTTGACCAAAGGTGGCGGTAAGGTTGCCAATAACTTGGTAAACTTTGATTTAAAGCTTTCGTGACTGCAGTAATTCATATTCTTAGTTTTTTCGGTAAAGTCACGTTGAAGAGAAACAACATGACTTTACCGAAAAAACTAAGAATATGAACTTGGTAAACATTAAACAAAGAGATGCCAGGAGGGAAACGGTGTACCACCGGGCTCGAAACCGCTATCCAGTGTTTCCCAGGAACTGAAACAAAAATCAAAGTAGCAATAATTGATAAGAACCGATGTAACATGTTGCCTTAATTTTTTTATTTTTCCTGTTCTTTTATTTTCTTATTTCAAATGTAATCATGCTAAGTTGTGACACGTACGCGCGCGTTGTAAGGAAAATCACAAACTCGAAGACAATCAATGCTTATGATGGGAAAAGGCATTTTTCTTTTATTTTAAAAATAATCCGTGGCAGACCACAGATCATTTTTAAAAGGGTGGTGTGTTGGATATGAGCCTTTTTCCAAAATTGATATTAATAATATCTGCCGATATATAATTTTTTAAAATAATAACAAAGAGAAATAATGCATAAAACGCATCAACCCAAAAACACGCAAACACAGATGGAGATCATAAACAGGCCATAAATAAAAAAAGAAATAATAAAACTCTCGAGGCGAGGATGTTAAGAGCTATCTGCGAAGATCTCCAGATGAACAAGAGTTTGATGTGCCCCTTTGGAAAGGTCACCCAGAGGCGAGCCTCAGGAAGACAGACGCGAGTTAAACCAATTTTTTTATTTTCCTTATTTGCCATTAAAACAACGGTTTTAATTTAAAATGCAACAACAAGAATAAGCTAAAATTAGCGATCCTCACGATCACTCCAATTAAGACCAGGCCACCAGATGCATCAGTGAATCCTTATCCAATTATTAATTCGATATCAAATTATTTTCACCTTTAATACGTTTTACTGTTAAAACAAAGCTTGGAGACAGAAATACCGAGTCACATCAAAGATTTTCGAGAAGGAATGAGACAACGGGCAAACTTACGAAACGAGTTAAACAATACTCCAAGAAACCCCGACCACCTTTGTCTCTCTCGCAGCGCGGAGAAACAGGAATTCCACCCTGGCAAGGGGCCATCTGGAAGCAGCCGGGTTTAATGAGAAAACAAAGATCCCCCATATAGCCTTAACAGACTGTAGGGGCAAGTGCTGTTAGCGAGCACCTATGAAGGCCGGAACGGTACACGAGGGGGTGGGTGGCCAGCACCACGCCCGACCGCCTTTGTCTCCCTAGTGGCAATGTTTACACACCTTACCAGGTACTCATTTGAGGCTGAGTCGACCTAGGGGAGGCCCGGGACCGGTTCAGATAATCGTCACTGGTGTTGGCCGTGAGCGGGAATCGAACCCGGGTCACCCCACACACAAACTCACCCCCCCCCCCCCTCCACGATACCCTTCGGAAACAAAGGAAGATGAGGGCGGGGGGGAACAACTCCCAAAGCCATAACCGCCAGCAAACAATTTTTTTTTAAAGAAAATTGTTTAACAGGTTTTCCCTGCCAGGGATCTGAACACAATTAATTAAAAGATTGGTCCAAGATAAGAATCTCAAAGGAATACATTGCGGCCATTTGAGTTACGTGGTTACGGTCACTTGGGGGTATTTGAGTGGTTCGTTTTTTTCTATTGCATAATCTTGCTGGTATCCATGAATGAACAAGACGAATCTATGAACGCATATTTGTGCCTTTAGGAATAATAATGGTTTGAGTGTCTTTCCATATGAACAGCGTTGCATAATAATCAATCGTCCTACTGTTAACAACGTGACAAGAATCTGCATTAAGGGTCGCATATGATCAATGACCGAATGCCGTGTTGTGTAACAATTTAAATACGAATTACATATTATAAGGTTAAGGTTTTGATAGAATAGTTTGCATGTTTTAATCTCTCTCTCAACAACCGATCAATTGCGTTACGCGTCGGGAATTAAACACAGGTGCCGTTATCGAAGTGAAACAACGCAATCGTGATGTGTACCTTGTTAATGCTATTGTTGAAATTCCGAAGTTGAGAGTTCTCATATTATCCAAAAATTAAAGTTTAGCTAGAAAATAAAATTGATTAAAGCAGAAGAGTTGTGTGTGATTCTTTCCGTGATACTGCATAGAATTGTTCTGCGAATGAGATCTGAATCTTGGGGACCTATCATAAGCACACTAATCACTAATCCAGCACATAATCAATAAGCGTTAAATCGAAGATCATTGTATCCTTATTGAAAACACGGAATTAAATAACAAGTCGAGTCGACTCTCTCTCATTCACGCTCACAATACCTGCACAACTGCATACGATTAATTGCGTTGTTCCAATTAATAACCAACCTTCGTCACCGAGGCTGGACCTAATTATCATAACGACCTGCATCATCATAACCACGCCCACTCGCATAAATTAATACGGTTATCTCGAATTAGCATAGTTTATGCACATAATTACACCAATTAATTCGGATAAATTATGCAGATTTCAAATTTAATCAAATTTTCATTATTTTCATCAAATTTTCATAACCTACATAAACAACAACCTTCGAGCACCCATATCTCACAGAGCGGGCCCTAACCTATAACAGCTGGCAGTTCACCAGCATTGCTTCAAGTGAGCTGGAGCGTGCTGATGAATATAAAAACCGGACCAGAGCTTGGTTTGTGTACAACCAATACTGCTGAAATGATGCACTCCCAGCAGGAAAGCCGTGTGGCTAATGGGATGTGTACAAATACTTGTATTTTTTAAGTGGAAAGACAGATATGTGAAGGAGGGGAATCATCGTTTGCGTGTTAATTTTGTTACTCATATCCACGATGTAAGCGAATTATTATATTGAAACTTCGCAGAGCTTTCATGAGTAAGAAAGTTGTACCAACAATAATTATCGGTTCTATTGCGATCGAGGGCTGCACGTTTCAACGGGCACACATGTGTCATGCTGCGATGGTGACGGTGCTCCCGGTTTTTTAAGACCGGGAGGAAGTGAGGGCTTCACCTTTCTGGCAAATTGCCCGATGATGCTGGATGTAATTACCAGCGAAACGTCGTACTCAAAAATTGTAAATGTTGTGGATTCACTCTTCAACACACCGGTGGGCTGCAGGAGTGATCTATTTCTCTTTTGTCAATGTGACACTTTTTTACTGATTGGCCGTGTCGGGTAGTGGAGGGTTACGACACATTTATGAATAATGCGATCTAACCCAAAAACGTTTATTATGAATAATATTGGTCGTGAAAGCCTACGGCCTTTCTGGCCGTGATTTTTATTTCAGCAGCATTGGTTCAACACGAGCAAACGTCAGAATGGTTTTCAGCTCTGCAAAGCTCATGATGACTTTTTGTGAAGTATTCCACAGTTTTGCATAGAACTAGGACCTGTAACTAACAGAGAGCATCCTTGCCTGCAAATATCTGGCAGTTCACCAGCGTCGGTTTGAGACACTGAATGCTCAAACGAACGCAAATGTGGTAATGATTATTTTGTGTTATCTCCATATATATATAAAAGTTGTGAATATGTGTGCCTGTTCAAAATGTTTAGCGTACTTCCCGACATGCAACAAACTTGAAATTTGCCATGTGGGTACTTTCCAGACTGTACACCATGCAAAAGTTATGAAAACACACTTTTTTGTGTGTGGGGGGGGGGAGCTCAATAATGCATTTATTTTTTGTACGGCAAGTGAGCTGTGACGTCAAATCTGTTACGTGACCCGCACATGTGGAAGCGTAACGCATTGTGTAGTGGTTAGCGCGCTGCGCTGCGAATCCGGCCACCCGAGTTCGATTCCCGCTCACGGCCACTACCAGTGACGATTAGTTTAACTGGTCCTGGGCCTCCCCTACGTCGACTCAGCCTCAAAACGAGTAACTGCTGTGGTGTGTAAACATCGCCACTGGGGAGACAAAGGCGGCCGGGCGTGGTGGATCCAAGTCCCAGGAGAAGCTGGGTAGTACAGCTAGTGTATTCATACTCTTTGGTTCTATTGGGTAAAGTCACGTAGGTGAAAATAAAATAACAAAAAATCACGACGTTTTGGCCACAACACAAGCGGCCTTCATCAGGTGAAGGGACGAGACTGTCTGGAGGACAGCGCTGGAGTGGAAGAAGCCACGCTTAGATCACGACCTTTAAGCTGTGTGACAAGAAAAACACCAAGCACCTTGACAAAGGAATTAGCATAAAATTTAGCATTGAAATGGCTCATTGAAATAGCTAAGTTAAAGTATACACATCCGCAGAGGTACCCCTTGACGAAGGAATTAGCATAGAATTCAGCATGGAAATAGCTGAGTGATTAGCTTGTAACTGGTCACAGAAATAGCTATGTTAAAGATAGAGCATATACATTCACCGAGGCACCTAGTACTCATCAAACAGGAGAATTTAGCGAAACACAACCACGCTCAGACAGCGGACCTTTAAACTGTGTGCGAGCAAACAAGGTGTTCTGACAAAAAAAATAGCATAAAAATTAGCATTTGATTGGCGGATTTTAGGAAAGAGGTGGTGTACGTGCCGATGGACTTGCCGTTTGGCGCGGGGGGGGGGGGGGGGAAAGGGGGGAGGGGGAGTTTACCTATTGATGGTGTGAAAAGGGAATTTATAGCTGCGAAAGTTTGGGGTACCACTACTTGAAAAATATACTGTACCATTGAAATTAGTTTAATGTTTAGTTCGATTTAGAACATCTTTCCAATGGTTGCTTAATTTGAAACCATTCTCTCGGTTGAAATTGTGTCTGTGTTTGTAGATCTGAATTGCTTCATGAACAAATCTCTGATAAAAGCCCGTGGGTTTGCAAAGAACCTTGGTATCGGAGAAAATTATATCGTGATCCCCCACAGCGTTGTAACAGTGATCAGCCACGGCAGAAGAATTCGTTTTGCCGTGTTTCAAATCTGATTTGTGCTCGCGAATTCGGTCAGAGACATGTCGCTTTGTCTCACCGATATAGCAATCACCGCAGGTACAACTCAATTTGTAAACCCCGGGGTACTGTAAATCAGGAATGACATCCTTCACGGATGGGATCAGATCACAAATTTTGTGTACTGTATTGAACCGGACCTGGATCTTGTGTTTGTTTAGAATTTTGGAAATCTTTTTAGTAACGCCTGCTATATATGGAAGTGTGATGGTTTTGACCGGAGTATCAAGTGGTTGTTTCTGTATGGAGGGAGAGACAGCTTGGCGGATGGTACGGTTAGAGTAACCATTCCTTTTGAGGGCCAGGTGTACATGTTTTAATTCACTGGTCAGGTGGTGTTGGTTCGAAATGCAATGAGCCCTATGGTATAAAGTTTTGATGAGATAATTCTTTTGGGATGGGTGGTGGTGGGAATCTGGTTTCAAGTAGGAATCTGTGTGGGTGGGTTTCCTGTAGACAGAATGCCCCAATGAGCCATCAGGTCTCCTCTCAAACATAACATCTAAGAATGATAGCTTGCCATCTTTCTCCACTTCCATGGTGAATTTGATGGCGGGATGTCTGGAATTGATGTGTCTGGAATTGATGTGGTGTAGGAAAAGGTTCAGAGCTGGGAGGCCATGTGGCCAAATGACGAAAGTGTCATCCACATATCTCTTCCACAGGGAAGGTCTGAGGGTGGAAGTCTGGATGGCGTCTGATTCATATTTCTCCATGAAAATATTGGCTATCACTGGTGATGAGGGGGATCCCATGGGGGTACCCTCATTTTGTTTGTAGAAGGAGCCATTCCAAGTAAAGTAGGTATTATAATCTTAGTTCTTTCAGTAAAGTCACGTTGAAGGGAAACAACAAAATATATATTATATATATTTCACTGGCAAGACCGCCTCAGCAGTACTTAACTCAGCCCAATTGGTCTCTATGGTCAAAGACGTTGTACTGTCCCCTGACGATACCCTTGTCAGCTTCGATGTGCTTTCTTTGTTCACCAAGGTCCCAGTACCTGATACCATTGAAATAATTTAAAATTTGGTCCAACATGGACTAGACCCCGACACACCTGCACTGGTTAGGCACTGCCTCAACAATACCTACTTTACTTGGAATGGCTCCTTCTACAAACAAAATGAGGGTACCCCCATGGGATCCCCCTTATCACCAGTGATAGCCAATATTTTCATGGAGAAATTTGAATCAGATGCCATCCAGACTTCCACCCTCAGACCTTCCCTGTGGAAGAGATATGTGGATGACACTTTCGTCATTTGGCCACATGGCCTCCCAGCTCTGAACCTTTTCCTACACCACATCAATTCCAGACATCCCGCCATCAAGTTCACCATGGAAGTGGAGAAAGATGGCAAGCTACCATTCTTAGATGTTATGTTTGAGAGGAGACCTGATGGCTCATTGGGGCATTCTGTCTACAGGAAACCCACCCACACAGATTCCTACTTGAAACCTGATTCCCACCACCACCCAGCCCAAAATAATTCTCTCATCAAAACTTTATACCATAGGGCTCATTGCATTTCGGACCAACACCACCTGACCAGTGAATTAAAACATGTACACCTGGCCCTCAAAAGGAATGGTTACTCTGACCGTACCATCCGCCAAGCTGTCTCTCCCTCCATACAGAAACAACCACTTGATACTCCGGTCAAAACCATCACACTTCCATATATAGCAGGCGTTACTAAAAATATTTCCAAAATTCTAAACAAACACAAGATCCAGGTCCGGTTCAATACAGTACACAAAATTTGTGATCTGATCCCATCCGTGAAGGATGTCATTCCTGATTTACAGTACCCCGGGGTTTACAAATTGAGTTGTACCTGCGGTGATTGCTATATCGGTGAGACAAAGCGACATGTCTCTGACCGAATTCGCGAGCACAAATCAGATTTGAAACACGGCAAAACGAATTCTTCTGCCGTGGCTGATCACTGTTACAACGCTGTGGGGGATCACGATATAATTTTCTCCGATACCAAGGTTCTTTGCAAACCCACGGGCTTTTATCAGAGATTTGTTCATGAAGCAATTCAGATCTACAAACACAGACATAATTTCAACCGAGAGGATGGTTTCAAATTGAGCAACCATTGGAAAGATGTTCTAAATCGAACTAAACATTACACTAATTTCATTTGTACAGTATATTTTTCAAGTAGTGGTACCCCAAACTTTCGCAGCTCTTATAAATTCCCTTTTCACACCATCAATAGGTAAACTCCCCCTCCCCCCTTCCCCCCCCCCCCGCGCCAAACGGCAAGTCCACCGGCACGTACACCACCTCTTTCCTAAAATCCGCCAATCAAATGCTAATTTTTATGCTAATTTTTTTTGTCAGAACACCTTGTTTGCTCGCACACAGTTTAGAGGTCCGCTGTCTGAGCGTGGTTGTGTTTTGCTAAATTCTCCTGTTTGATGAGTACTAGGTGCCTCGGTGAATGTATATGCTCTAACTTTAACATAGCTATTTCTGTGACCAGTTACAAGCTAATCACTCAGATATTTCAATGCTAACTTCTATGCTAATTCCTTTGTCAAGGGGTACCTCTGCGGATGTGTATACTTTAACTTAGCTATTTCAATTAGCCATTTGAATGCTAAATTATATGCTAATTCCTTTGTCAAGGCGCTTGGTGTTTTTCTTCTCACACAGCTTAAAGGTCGTGATCTAAGCGTGGCTTCTTCCACTCCAGCGCTGTCCTCCAGACAGTCTCGTCCCTTCACCTGATGAAGGCCGCTTGTGTTGTGGCCGAAATGTCGTGATATTTTGTTATTTTATTTTCACCTACGTGACTTTACCCAATAGAACCAAAGAGTATGGATCCTAGCAGTCACGAAAGCTTTAAATCTAGAATAGCTAGTGTATTATATGCGCGAGTACTAAAGCTGGAACGATTCGATTACCAAGTCGATTATAACCGATTCCTTGTGTATGGTCAATTACTCAGACCCCTTTAAAAATGACAGCCATCCCCACATCTTACTTCCTGTGACGCGGCTGATGTGATCAAGTCCCTCCCATCAGGTGGGACAACCACAGCAAGAAAAAACTGCTGAAGTAGGCGAGAGATCTGCCGTGGCACGAGGTTATAGAGGCCTCGGCAGTAGGGGGGAGAGAGAAGGGGGGGGGGGAAAGGAGGCGGGGCAGAAAGTGGACCCCGCAGCAGCACCCGGGTCACTGGAGTAAAGTGGGCCACCACTCATTGATCCGTACATTTAACTCGATGAGTCGATTCGATTCCGTGCCCCGTTGGGTCCTCCCCACTTTTGTGCTTTTGGGTGTGCTGGGTTTCAACATAATTCCCGATCCATTGTGAATCTTCCCTCCCCCCATTTCAGCACTCCGATCTACATCCGACAGGAGATGATAAACCACAGGGAGGGGGAGTAAAACCTAATCGCCAGGTAATTGGAAAAGTCGCCCATTGTCTCGCGGATTTGCATGATTGTACGATGGATGGGGCAGAGGAACGTGCTACAGGGACACGCCCTGAGGAATGCAGGCATCGGCCTTTGGATGAAAAACAATTTTTCAGTAATTCAGTGGGCAGTGCTCTCACTGGCAGCTCATTCTCAATTAATGAGGGTGATTCACCACGTGTTTGTGCCACATTTTGTATCTGAGTTGAGTCCATTTTTGTTTCCTTTCCTGTTTCTCTACTCCCTCCTGGTATAGCCGGGTGGGGGTATCGAAGGGGGAATGGGCAGATTGTGTTTAACCTTGAGTTTGTCGTGGCATGGGGTGCTGGTATGATTCCGCTCTTGGCTTCCACACCCAGACATTCCAATAATTACCTGTCTTTGTGTGCTGTGGTTGCTTCGGATTGGTGTGCCACTCTCTCGCTGGATTGTTACCTTGCCATCTCTGCGTGTAATTATGTTGGTAGTTCGTGGGTGCTTGCTCCTCTCTGTATTGTGGGGCTTGGTGTGAGGTGCTGTAGCTGCTCACATGATTTTTACTTCCCCCTAGATGGCGGGGTGCATTATCTCTCTCCCTGTGTTTTGTCCGAATGATATATATATAGTTTAACACGTAGGCTTTCGCGACCAATATTATTCATAATAAAGGTTTTTGGGTTAGATCGCGTTTATTTATAAATGTGTCGTAACCCTCCACCACCCGACACGGCCAATCAGCAAAAAAAGTGTCACGTTGACAAAAGACAAATAATTCACTACTTCAGCCCACCGGTGTGTTGAAGAGTTAATCCACATTTACAGTTTGAGTACGACGTTTCGCTGGTAAATACTTCCAGCATCATCGGGCAATTTGCCCGATGATGCTGGAACACACCGGTGGGCTGAAGTAGTGAATAATTTGTCTTTTGTCAACGTGACACTTTTTTTTGCTGATTGGCCGTGTCGGGTGGTGGAGGGTTACGACACATTTATAAATAAACGCAATCTAACCCAAAAACCTTTATTATGGATATATATATAGCCATGCCGTGTGAACCCTATTCTGTATGTGGTGTAAGGAGGCCGTCTCTGGGTCCAAAACCATTCCCACAATTTCTGTAATCTCTAGACTCAAGGATTAAAAAAAACAATCTTGAACTTTTTGTCACCTTCGTGGTATTGATCAACATCACCTGCGTAATACACTCCTCATTTACGCACTGGGTCACAAATTTGGCAGCATTAAACCACTCAGTGTTGAATATTCTCCAAACTTCGTAATCACTGTTAGGCTGAGTTTTTTTTAATAATTCCTAACCTTGTATGGCAGCGACTTTACCCATGGTATAGAATGTTCATGTAACCTTCTTTTCAGCACTTGTTTTCTCGTCCAACTTCCTCAGACCTCTGATCATTGCCTCCACTTCTACTGTTGTGATATGATTGTGTATGTCTCTGTTCCAATTGTGTGGATCAAAATAGGGGATTCTCACGAGAGCTTTCTCCGTCAATTTAAGAGTCTTACTACTGAATGAGTATTCGGAAAGTTGGTCGTTGTGAGAGGAGTCAGTGTCAGATGAGCTATCACTCAAACTTTACCGCTGCTTAACATAACTTCTGTAATGTATTTTGCGCCTGTGTTGTGGGTATGAACGTAGAGCGAGACTTCTCTTGGAGGCAATGCGTTTATTACAATAAACGATAACAACACCAATAGCCGTAACACGACTGGTGTCTGTTAAAAACACTGCTGCAGTCAATCACAGTTGGTTTTGAGTGATTACATTGGGGTGGGGGGGGGGATGGCAAGTGATGGGTGATGGGAGGAGACCAGGGACGCAACGTGACCGTCCATGTACGAGGATAAGAGTTGCCATCTGTGACGTACACAACCTGGGGACACATCATGGGAAGAAGGATCTCTCAAAACCCGAAGAGGGGAGAACTACATGGAAACGCATTGTCTTGAGCAATGAATTAGCACAAGGGGACGAACAGGGGTTGGAGTCATGTTCTTCGTATGGTCGACGTTTATGTAGAGCAACAACTATATTGGATTGAGGTGGTTGAGCCAGATCATTGTGTAAGAAGTAGAGTTGGTGCATCGCTGTGATGATGCCTCCGAATTTGTGAATTGGACATTGAGTTTTCATATATTCCATAGTCTATTCAGGCTTGGAGTTAGGGATAGGGCTACAGATTTGCTGCAGAAATATTTTTCAGAGCGTCAGTGTTTGGCACTACATGTAGGGCAGTTCCACATATTAGGCAAACATCACAATTTCAGCATCATCTTAATTTTATATATTTATATGGGATATAATATAGAAGGTAATTATTGCTTTAGAAATGACATTATTCACACAGATGATTTCTATCTGAATCTCTTGGTTGAAATACTTTGCCCAAGGTAAGATAACTGTGCGATTATGGTAATGAGTATCCACGTCCGTCTGAGACCGTGGAACTGCCCTCCAGCACTGCCGCTCACATCAGGGGACGTAGGAACGACTATGGTTGCTGGCTTCACCGTGGCCAACTAGTTTATTGATGGGCATCTCCTCCTTGCCATCCTCCTAAATTTCCACCACCATCACCACCTCCACAACCTTGTGCTTGTCGCCCCCAACTCAAGCTCAGTGCAAACCCCTTGGAGGGCTGGCATTACCCAAGGGACACAGAACTCTGCCTCACATTTGGTTTCTAGAAGCTCCGCAACAGCCACACTGTGGATGTAGACAGCCCTTAGCGTTATAAATGTGAGCCACTCGCATGTCCCAAACACTCAAAAGAATTGAGACGAGGCGATAGTATTAGATACAAATATTTATTATTAAAACGCGACGCCTTGTAAGGAAGGGGAGGTGCTGGTGGGGGTGGGTGGTGCTGGAAGTGTGGGGGGCTGTGAGATGCTCAGAGGGTGTTCGAGGCCTGGGGGGGCAGGTCTTGGGAGGCTTCTTGAATGCCGGGCTCCAGTGAGCAGCCAGAGATGTCCTCTTCCTCCTCAACCGTGACAAGCTGTGGACATACTGACCCATTAGACACTACACACAACTCAGTACTTCTACCAGCTCAACTGGGATTACACACAACAATCAGCACCCCCTACTGGCAGACAAATGCCAATTGCACACCAGGTGCTGAGTCACCTTGTGCCCACAGGGACATCTGTCATTGGGGGTGCCCTTTCACACGTGTTGAGATGAGATGTGATGTAAAGCGCTCTGAGATGCCCCGGTGTACAGAAAGGTGCTAAATCATTCTCATCGTTATCACTGTGTCCAGCTATAATGAAATTGTCTATAGATATATAATCTGTATTTGTAAACAGGGACCATGACGGCTTAACATGATGGTTAGACCAGCTCATCATTATCATAATACACTGAATCGTGTGTGCATGAATCTATTATTTACGTTAAACGCAAATTATATACGTGTGTGTGTGTGTGCGATGCACGAGTGCTGTACACTCACCTCCACCTCGCTCTGCAGACGCTGCTGCTCCGAGTGTTCACTCTGCTCGTTGTCGCGGTAGGGCGCCAGCTCAGCGTGCAGCTCCGCCACTACACGTTGATACCACTGAATCTCTGCCTGCAGAGATTCCAGTTGCCAGTTCCTGTCAATGAGCTGCGTGGGCCACGGGCAAATGGCGGCAGAGGGACACAGGAAAGCATTTTAACGACTGCGTGAGGTTATTGCAGAACATACAGGTATAATAACACACACACAACCAGGATCTTCATTTATAATTGAGTAATGCAATGAGCTACGAAGCTCTTTTACACAGATGTCCATACACCACCTTTGACCAAATAAACCGAAATGCATCCAATCATCTCAGATCTTGGAAGAAAAGCATGGTTGAACCTCAAGTGCTTGGATGGGCAACCACCATCAATACAAACCAAGATAACACCTATAAAAGCATGATGAAGACCGCTTGTGTTGCAATCGAAATGTCGTGGGTTTTTTTATATTATTAAAAAAAGTACGTGACTTTACCAAAAGAATCAAGAATATGAATTCCTGCAGTCACGAAAGTTTTATGTTAAACATTTTTTAGGAATTAATTAACCCAAAATCTGGATTAAAATAATAGATTAAGATCGCTTCCCAACCAAAAAGAGGGAGGGGATGGAGATGCATGTAGCAGAGGGGAGCAGATGGTCTAGTAGTCGTAGGTACTTCTACTAGAGGTGGGATGGTGGATCGTAACGTGGTACAGTCCCTAAACAGAGAATGCTCAGTAACCTAGTGCGCATCCATTCTGTACAACCATCAGTGTGAAAAATAAGTGTATACATACAGTCCTCGACTTAGGAACACCATACTTACGGAGACCCGACTTACGGATACCCGACTTCCGAATCTGTTTCTATGAAATGTATCAATTTTTGGATACCATTGACTTTAAAACGCGAACTTGCACTTCCAAACTGAACCACAGAACTATTTTGTTCAGTGCTGCGATCCTCCACGAGATGTCATGAGTCAGCCTCGTGCACGCGCACATGTGCGTATATGTGAAAGTGATTGTGTGGGGAGCGGTAGTGTTGCAGTTCACGCGCTGCGCTACAAACCCACCGACCCAAGTTCAATTCCAACTCACGGCCAACACCAGTGACGATTATCTGAACCATTCCTGGGCCTCCCGTAGGTCAACTCGGCCTCAAATGAGCACCTAGCGCGCTGTATAAACATCACCACTCGGGACACAAATGCAGCTGGGTGTGGTGCTGGCACACAACCCCTCGCATGCCGTGCTGGCTTTCATAGGCTATCGCTAACAGCACGTGCCCCAACAGCCTATTAAAGCTACACGGTGGATCTTTGTGCGGATCGGAAGTGTAGCGGTGAGCACGCTTGTGATTTGAAAGCGGTGAGTGAAAATAAACAATATTTTTACTACATTTTATGTATTACTTACGATACACTATAATTTTAGTGTTAATGCAAATGTACATGATTTCTTATTTACGAGTTTAACAATGCTTGACTCTTTTGTTGAACCTTAACACATTTTATAACACTGACAATATGGGAATTTAAATATCGCACATTATTGTATTCCGACTTACGAACCGTTCCGACTTATGAATGGGCCTCAGGAACTAAATGCATTCGTAAGTCGAGGACTGCCATATTATTGATATATTTGTCTATTATACTATGTGTATTATTAGTTGTTTATCATGTAAAATTAGTTTACACTTGAAAAATATTCACCATAAATCCGGTATGTGGGGAAAAAATATTGATAGAGTATGTGTAGTGGCATAGCGCTGGCTGCTGGTAAAAAAGGGTAACTGCGGTGTATGGTAGTACCCACGTCAGCAGGCCACGATAGACACGAGAGGGGGACATCTAGAGGAAAGGTCACAGAGGGGGGGCCATCGGGAACCCGCTAGTAGGTTCCAGAGAGGGGGCGTGGCCGTGGCGGAGCGAGGCCACGCTGAGAGTATAAGAAGGGCCCCTGTGAGGGACCTTGTGGCTGTTGCTGGAAGTGGGATCCTCGTCGTGCTGTTCGTATATATAAGATAGTCGTCGTCACCATCTCGTCATCGTCGTTGTCATCTCGTCGCTGTCGTCTTGTCGCCATCGTCGCTGCCGTCTTCACTCGATATTACGCTGCTAGATAGGTGTTCGCTGTCTCCGTTCAGTGCTGTCAGTGTTAGATGGTTAGTGTTTTGTATAGGCAAGCAACGGTAATAGTGTGTACCCACGTAGGGTGTCTGTATTATCCCAATGGTGCTCGTTAAATAAAAGAAGCGCCTAAAAGTCTTACTGTCTCTGAGTTAGTCACTACACATGTACACATGAAAGTGACTACTGTAGTCAGAGATGCAAACGCTTGGGCGTCATCTGGTGCCTTACTGTCGCCATCCAGCGTAAACTATTTGGGTCTTTATAGTAAAGTTCGTAAATCTCAAGTACGCTATGGCAAGGTACCACAGTACATAACATGCGATTGGCTATCAATGACTTGAGTACATTAATAGTGAAAGTACGTACAACGGGAGGGCATAAATAATGGTATTACTGTATATATGTGCGTTTGTGCCATGCCGGACTTCATAGGTGCTCGCTAACAGCACTTGCTCACCTTCGCCTCACTCTGCTGGTGCAGCACTTGCAGATCCTGGAGCTGACAGTGAATGCTCTGCAGGTTTTCTTGGCATGGCGCCAGCTCAGCGTGCAGCTCTGCCACCACACGCTGGTAACCCAAAATCCCCACCTGCAGGGATCCCAGGTGCTCATTCTTTTCGATGAGCTGCATTGGCCACGGACAAACGGCAACAGAAGGACATGGCTAAGCATTTTAACGACTGTGTGCAGTTGTTAAAGAACATACAAATCCAACAAACACATACAGAACCAGTATCTTTATTTTAAATGAAGGAATCTGATAAGCTATGAAACTCTTTTTCACAGATGTCCATACACCACACCACCTATGACCAAATGACCCGGAATGCACCCAATATTATAAGATCTTGGAAGAAAAGCAGGGTTGAACTTTGATGGTACTTGGATGGGTGACCACCATCCATACAACCCAAGATAACACCTATAAAAGCCCAGATATATGGATTAATTAACCCAAAAGCTACTTTAAAATGTCCGATTATAATTGCTTCCCAACCAAAAATAGGGAGGGGATGGAGATGCACGTAGCAGAGGGGAGCAGATGTTCTAGTAGTAGTAGGTACTTTTACTAGAGGTGGGATGGTGGATTGTAATGTGGTACAGTCCCTAAACAGAGGATGCTCAGTAACCCAGTGCGCATATACACATCTGTGTGAAAAATAAGTGTATATATAGGCAGTCCTCAACTTACAAACACCTGCACTTACGAACCTGCTTCCATCAAATATATTTTATAAAATTGACTTTAAACGCGAACTCGCACTTGAAAATTGAACCGCGTCACTATTTTGTTCAGTGGAGCAATCCTCCGCGACATGTAATAATTCAGGATGGCGCTTGGAGCAAGTGTTTGCCTATAAGTGTGTGTGTGTGTGCACGCGCACGTGTCTATGTGTATGAAAGTGAATGTGTGGGGAGCGGTGGTGTAGCGATTAGCCTTCGAAAGCGGCGACCCGAGTTCGATTCCCGTTCATGGCCAACACCAGTGACGATTATGTGAACCGGTCCTGGGCGTCCCCTAGATCGACCCAGCCTCAAATGAGTACCTGGTGCGATGTGTAAACACCACCACTGGAGAGACAAAGGCAGCGAGGCATGGTGCTGGCCAATCACCCCCTTGTGTGCCATGCCGGCCTTCATAGGTGCTGCTCACTAACAGTACTTTCCCCAACAGTCTATTAAGGCTATACGGGAAGTCTTTGTCTGCGACGTGCGAATGCAGTGTACTCACCTCCGCCTCGCTCTGCTGGCGCAGCATGTCCAAATGCTGCAGCTGTGAGCGTGCGATCTGTGCGTTTCCGCGGTACTGCTCCAGCTCTGTGTGCAGCTCGGCCAGCATACGCTGATACCAAAGAATCCCCGCATGCAGGAATCCCAGCTCCTGGCTCCTTTCGAACAGCTGCTTGGGCCACAGGCAGAGGGACAGAGAAAAGCATTTTAACGACTGTGTGCGGTTATTGTAGAACATACAGATGCAACAACAGACACATTTAGAACCAGAATCTTTATTCATATTGGAGGAGTCTGATGAGCTGTGAAAATATTTTTCACAGATGTCCATACACCATGTTTGACCAAATCACCCAGGATGCACCCAATCTTGTCAGACCATCATGCACACAACCCATGATTACGCCTATAAAAGCCCACATATATGGATTAAGTAACCCAAAATCTGCATTAAAAGGTCAGATTAAAATCGCTTCCCAAACCAGGACAGAGAGGGCATGGACATGCACGTAGCAGAGGGGAGCAGATGGTCAGACCCTACACAGCCTGACGACTCAAGTGCTGTGTCACGGTCAGACCTGGGCCGTTCCGGGGCCAGGAGAGCCTGGGTTCTCAGCGGCCGTGGGAACGAGGCTGGGAGCATTACCTGACGCAGAGTGTCCTCATTCTCAGCTTGGGACGTGGTCAGCTGATCCTGCAGCGCCGACAGTCCCTGTTGGGGGGTGGAGAGCTCCGGCTGGGCACTGGCGTGCTCCGCCTCACTCGCTGCGAGCTCCTCCTTGCTCGCCTTGAGCTCCTCCCTCAGCCGAGTGATTGTGTCCTCGTCCTCCTGAGCCTTAATACAGGCAACGTTCGTTTTACCATCGTAATCATCACCATCATCATCATGAACAGCCATGATCCGTCCACCGCTGAATGTGTTTTTGTGATACTGCTGGATGAAAGTTTCCCTGAGCCATACCGGTCATGGGAATTAATTGATCATACTTCATCACACTGGTCAGCACGAAGTGGTACACCCAAGACTGGGTCAGATTTCACTGCCCACCAATGCTAGCCATGGTTGGTAATCAAACTCGGACAGCTTGGTTCAGAGTGCAGAAGGCTCATCACAGTAAATTAATACGTTGTATATCATCATAAATATTTCGCCGCACAAGGGTCTCCTCCTCTTGTGAACGCTGCCACAAATGTCTTAAAACTCAAACTTTAATTATCTTTATTTTACCAGCTAAGGCCTACTGAACTATATAGCTCTTTTTCAGAAGCGACCTGCCCACAAATGAAAGTTCAACGAAGTGGCTTATCATGTGGAAATGTATTGCAGCTATAGAATCTAAACGCACGTTTCTAAATGTGGAGGAAGAACCGGAGGACCCGGAAAAAATCCACGTGACCACAGGGAGAACATGCAAACTCCAAATATACAGGTGTCGGGGTTGGGATCAAACCCACAACCTCCTGCATACAGGCGAGGTAGTTAACATCTCGCCACCGTGGCGCCCCTCTTCAGTGCCAATCGCGGCTTCACCACGCGTGCCCTTGCGAGCCGATACCTTCTTGGAGTTGCGCTCGAACTGCTTAAAAGCATCGGCGAGGGTGAGCCGGACCTCCTCCAGCCCTGTCGCCAGCTCGCAGGCCTCTTTCCGATGCGCGTCCTGCTGCTGCGCCTTCTCCATCCCAAGTGCCTGGACGTGCCCCTCCGACTCCTTCAGCTACAGGCACGCACACGTTCCACAATGTTGGATTCATGTCTGGGGAAGTATACTGAATATGGTGTGCAGAATGTGGAAATATTTTCTGGGTTGGAAAAGACCCAGCTGTAATTAAGCCCGGCTTGCAAACAGATAAATAATTACCACTTAAGTCATTTAAACTCTGTGGTGTGCATATAGCTGTGTGTCTGCAAGCCTATATTGTTTCTATAACAAATGCAAGCCAATCACATTTTAGAAAAAGTCCTGTAAACTGCAGCTGACTTTATAATTAAATTGTATTTATTCTAACTGAAAGTATTAAAATGTGAGAAAATACATTCGCAACTCTGAATCATGACAAATTATGAGAGGGAGTGAATTAGTTAAAGGCCTAGTCAGGGATTGCCTTGTCTAGTGTAATTACCTCATCCAACATTCACCTATCTGCAGACAAAATTAAGAGCCATGAGGGGAGGACCGATCCTGTGGTCACAATTATACCTTTTGCCATATAGAAATGCATTATCATACTACATTCGAAAAAAAAAAAACATTCTGGCTGTCTGCCTTCCTGGCTGCATCCATATTACTTATATAACCACTTCAGGTTTCAGCCACCTGTGATTAAGCCAGGTTCACATGTGCAGTGAGTTAATGATCTCAGCCTGATCATCAATGACTTCACAGAAAAGCCCATGAAAAGAATGTCGGCTTTACACTAAATCGAGCTAAGTTCCAGCTTTGAAAACCAAAGATCAGACTGTTTTGTGATGAACATTACTCATTACTTTCCATAGCAGGGCAGATATCAAAGTATTTCCTCCTATTGTGTGGGTACCAGAGGGCACTTAAATATTTCTCAGAAGTAGTTATGTGATTTATGCTTCTGCAAACCATTCTCTAACATGAAACTTGAATTTGGAGCTTTCGTGACTGCAGGAATTATTCTTTGTTTTTTATTATTAATTTTATTATTTCTTATTTCTACGTGACTTTACCTAAAAAAACATTCTCTAACATGCGATGGTGCACTGCTCAGGCGATGAGGACAGGCCTCATGCACACACATGGAGGTGGGGGGGCTGCCGCATAAGGCTCTGGTTACCTGGTGCTGCAGCCCGGCGATCTGGCCGTGCATGCACTCCATCTCAGCATACGTGTGCTGAAGTGATTCCTGCAGCTGCACCACCTCCTGTGCCCTCGCGGCCTCCTCTGCCCTGGAGACTCCCAGCTCGGCCTTGAGAAAGTCCGTCTGTTGCTCCAGAGAATTGCCTGTCGGAAGGGACACAAAACCATGGCGATGAAGACAGTACAGCCACCAGTGGCAGCAGACAGAGAAGGAGCAGCAGCTCAGGAGGAAGAGTACCAGCAGCGGGAGTAGTAGCAGACAGAATAGGTCTGAGGTCCCTCAGACCTATTCACCAGCTTGCATGCAAACACAGGGTCCAGAATAATAATATATGCACAGGAAGGGCCTAGTGAGAGAGCAGTTAGTAAACCCAGTGCAGTCCTATGTTAGACAGCGGAAGTGGTCCACGTGGGAAATGAAATAAAAACGAGGAATTACTCGTTTTAACTCGTAAAAAGAAGTTATTGGTGCACAGTGCTCGACAAAAATTAGTGTTCAATGGGTCCGTGGATTCAGAAAGATTTTGGAGCACAGGCCCCTACCCACCGGTCTCCTCGCAGCAAGCGTTAGCCTCCTGCAGTCGTTGCTGCAGCTCCAGTGCTTCATGCCGCAGATTGTCCAACTCGGTCTGCTGCACCTCTTGGTTGGTAAAGAGGTCGCGCATGTTCGCTCTCAGCTCCGCGGTCTCGGTGCCCAGCCGCTCGGTTTCAGTCCCGCGCTCTCGCGCCTCTTCCCGCGCCGCCACCAGGTCTGCCTCTGAGCGCCGCAGCAGCTCGTCACGCTCCTTCAGCGCCTGCGGGCGGAGACGGGCAGCATCTAAATTACACGTAATTACAACATGTAATTTGAATATATTAATAAATTGTTTAGCATTCATCCAAAATATTGAGAAAATAAGTGGGCTTGGGCAGGACACATTGCTGTTGCAAGAAGGGGGGTGGCTGTTGCGAGAGTGGAGGCCTCACCTTCTGGAGGATCGTGATGTGCACAACGTGAGCGTCGTACTCTGAATCGTCGTGCATATGTGATGCACGATATTCGGCCAGCTCTATGTATGCCAGATGCAGAGTCGCATCGTGCTCACGCCTCAGCTGCTCCTCGCGCTCGCCCCACCGCACTGCTTCCAACTCCACCTGCAGGCTGTTGATGGCCTGCGAGTGTGCCATTAGCTGCTCACGGGCAGAAGGGCACAGTGTCACAGGCACGTGCATGCATAGGTGGGCATCCCTTCATCACAGACACATGCAGCGTGCAGATGAGGACAGGTACAGACATACAGACACACGGAGCATGTAGTTGTACAGAGAGATAAGAGACTATAGACATGGGCAGGAGGCACAAGAAAATAAATTACAGATGCAGAGACATACACACAAAGACACAAGCAAGTCATACAAATTTGGACACATTATGGAAAGACAGTGCATGTGGAGAGAGATGTACATAGCCAAAGGCAGAACATGCAGAGGGAGACAAGATAAGAATGCGGAGACACGGGCATTGAGTACAGAGACGCACATACAGGCGCCTCGCATGCAGACGGACGCACACGTGCAGTGGATGCTTTTCAAGATGAAAATAAGAAATTGAGATTCTATTGTAAACAAATCAAGAACTACAAAAATATGCAAGGTAAACACCTGTGGTCTTATTGAACATACCACAATCACGTTTAAAATATTTAGAATGATAATAGAAAGTCAAAAAATAGAACCATGATACATTGTATACATCAATCAACGATTGGTAAGCGTGCATAGAACATGGCAACGTTCTTCATCATGAGATAATGAAGAAACTCGTTGCACCCAAATGTTCATCTTCAAATTGAGTCAATATTCAAAACAAATAACTCACAATGCCTCCTCACACCATGTCGGTCATGGGAATGTGTTTGACTATACTTCCCCATGCTGGTCAGCACCGTACAGATGTATTAATCAATAAAACATAATACATGCACATTATGTGGGGAGATGCTATGATACAAAAATTTAGTTTGATCTGCTTTTATCTTTTCATTTTCAACATTATTGGGAATAAAACCATGGACCACTCGCTACAGTGAATTTAGCAAAATTTATTACGGAACCAAAATATAATTCGATGGGTTTTTTTGTGCACTCATTTGCAACTAGGCTGAGACCACTATGCTTGAGAATCCGGTTTAATCACTGTGGTTGGGCGGCTGTAATCCACATTCAATCCTGGCATCTCAGCCATGCTGGCACAGCATGTCTGACCCCTGGGGCACCTAGCTACCTCCCAGAATGCACTCATTTAATGTGCCATTTCCTTGACGTTCAGATCGTAACTCTGAATAAAAACTCAACGCATGAATCAATAATGATGCACTTAATAGGGCAGCGCTTCTAAAAGGTGATGTTTCAGGCAATGGCCTTCATCGCATCAGAGAAGTCAAAGCAATATCCATTGCAGCGTTATTGACGAATATGTTGAGGTTTTGTTATCTCTGCTTGTGTGCCACGCATCTTCACAACGTGAACACGTTATTTGGGTCTTTCGGTAAGGCCATGTAGATACAAAAATAATAAAAAAATAATAACAATATCACGACATTTCGATCGCAACACAAGCAATCGTCATCAAGTGAAGGATATGGCAGGAGAGCTGCCGAGGCAGGAAAAAATATATGGCGGGAGCGCTGCTAAGGCAGGGAGTTAAAAAGGTTTGAGATGGGTGTAGCTCAAGGGTCAGTGGGCAGGGCTTGATGAAATTTGCATGTAAATGTAAGATCGACGAAATCTTGACAAACGAAGTTTCATTTTAGCCGTGCTCCGTGTAACAAGGGGACAGGGGGGTTGGTGGTGGCCACAGTACCTCCTCAGCATGGTTTTTCTTGAGTTGGTGCAGCATCTCATGGAGACTCTTCTCTGTCTGGCGCAGTGCGCCACGCAGGGTGGCGAACTGCGCTCTTGCCCTGCTCAGATTGTCCCGCAGGGTTGACACCTCCCGGGACAGGTGGTGCATTTCTTTCTCCGGCATTTCCAACTGCGACGGGAGCAAGGGCACATGGCACGGGCACGTTAGCGCCTCCCAGCGTAAATCCTGCCTTCAATCCCATTGTGACATGCCATTCGCCATCGGATAGTGGAGACAACACCATGGCACATGGCAAGTGAGGTGCCTAATACACAGGTAAACACACATAGGACAGATGGGCTGACACCCACACACCCAAGCAAAGGCAACACCACGATTCCCCGCACAGCCTAAACAGAGTGGTAGAATGCGCAGCAGCGCTGGCCTAGGAAACGCACCCACACCATCTTCATTTACATTCGCTCAGCCAATGAGAGTGACAAACGCTCCAAGACAACCAGCATTCATGGCCATGAGTACTTAAAAAAAATCAATAATTTCGTCAATGTTAATACAATATTTGAACCTTATGGGGTCCCATAAGCCCCCGGCTCTCGCATAAACTGCGTTGCGACGTCATTTTGTCTGTTGAAGGCGAATGAAACGGCAATCTATCCCTCTCGACGAGCTCTACACGATGCGCTAATCAAAGTTTCAAAGTTTGGTTTCTTCTGCGCATTCGTCCTCGCTGCGCTTGGACGGCATGACAACAGAATGATCCGCGCCAGGTAGGTCGCGCCGTTTATGTGCGCGGTGTGACGGAGTCACCAAAAATTTATTCATTACGATTTTGACTTACGTTTATTCGGGACCTCGGGGTCCCACCATAAGGTTAATTTGATATTCAGTTTTATCACAGTACGCTCTGAGCCACACAGCGCTCGCCAATTTTTAAAAGACAAACTCGTCCGCCGACGTGTTTGCTCCTCCTTGGTCTCTCTGCCTTAGCCCCAAAATGTCTGGGAATGTCAACATGCCAGTGATAAGGCCGGTCGAGGTGAGTGAGCATATGGCGGTTACACTGGTGAGTACAGTACATAATACTTCCTGATGCTATTATTAAAAAAAAATCGTTTTGATGGAATGTTTACCATCTGTTTTATTACTCTTATAAAATAGCGCTGATACTCCAATGAAGCCCTCATTTATTGTTCATAAGAGATAACGCTGTCGAGAAGTCATCCCCATATAATGGTATAACCCTTTTCGCGCTGATTTCCTGAATGCTCACTTCTCCACATAGGCATCTTGAGCGCTAAGCGAGACTGCCTGTATTCATTTCAGCCTAAGTCGACATAGGGGAGTCCCAACACTGGCTCAGATATCCCTCGCCACTGGTGTTAGCAGGTATTTGTGGTTCATGCGGACTTGCTGCCTTGTAAAAGGTGTCAATCTGGTGTTGGGGAAAAGCTTTTTTTTATCATTCCATACACGTTTGCATTTTAGCTGGTAAGTGGCAGAGTGGTGGCCTCCACTTCAGCCTAGATTGGTGTCTGTCCCCTACCTCTCTTACCGAGTACAACTCCTCTGACATCAAAACACAAGGGGCCGTCCATAAATGACGTCACGCGATTTTGGACCCCTCCCCCTTTGTCACACGGTGTCACAAAAAGTCAGACCCCCCCCCCCAAATCGGGTGCAACCGCAACAAACAAAAACATGAACAAGAAAACATCTTAAACTATTGTCACTGTAGTGCGTATTAATGTGGTGCTGCACTCTGATGTTGTAGAACATTTATTAAAAAGTCTATTTAATTAAGTAGAACGTGTTGTCTATTTTTATTTAAAATTGCGCATTTTGATGTGACATCACATTTCTCAAACCCCCCCCCCCCGTCACACATCGTCACAAATGTCTGCCCCCCCCCCCCCCAAGTGCGTGACGTCATTTATGGACGGCCCCCAAGAGGTGGCACTACGCACCTACACTGTTGACACATTCATTGTCTCATGTGTTGCTTTCTCAACTGTGGTCTGTTGAAGAATATCATGTATATTCTTTCCGACGCAGATAAAGAAACAGGTGCTCAGATCGCTGGCTTTGCCCGAATTACAGGCCACCACGCAGCGATAAGGAGCCCGCAGCGCTGACGTAATCAAATGCAGCGATGACGTCATCATATGCAGCGATTACGCCATCGACTACAGCGATTACGCCATCGACTACAGCGATGACGACATCGACTACAGCGATGACGACATCGACTACAGCGATGACGACATCGACTACAGCGATGACGACATCGACTACAGCGATGACGACATCTATTAGTGATGACGTCATCAATTACAGTGTCGACGTCAATTTCAGTGAAGACGGCATCGAATACAGTGATGACGTCAGCAATGGCAGTGATTACGTCACTGACTTTGCCCAAAAAGGGCGGAGCCAATGGCTCGGGCCTTATTGCGTCACCAAACGTCACGTGACCCCCAGGCACAGCTGCTGGGAAATGGCAGTTGACACGAGATGCTATCACCTTGGCAACGCAAACAAGGACCAACTGCCCAGAGAAAGCTTTCTCCGACTAAAATCCTTGATGAAACTCTCAATCTGTGATCTTAAACTATGAACCTCGTTACCCACGCATCAAGCGCTCAATTTAAAGTAAAATTTAAATATTTTAAAAAATAATATTTTTCTCGATGTGATCACGTATAACTCCAACGCAAGAGGTGGCGCCACTCACCTCCACTGTTGACGAATTTGGAGTCTCCAGCGTCGCTTGCATCTGCTGCCGTCTCTTGAAGAACTTCATGGCTCCTGTTGGGGGCGCAAGAGACAAACGCAGCCGCTCAGCTCGCTCGCCCTGCCGGAGTGACGTAACGCCATTGGGGTCGGAGGTGAGAGCGCAGGAAGTTACGCAATTGGCCCCGCCTACCATGGGCGGAGCCAGATCACGTGCCTCCAGGCACCCTATGGGGGCAGAGGAAGCTGCCTCCGTATCAGCCAGGGCTCAAAGTTCTCGACGCGGCTTTTGCGTCTGCGATTTGAAACTCGGAACCTCTTCACCCACGTGTCGAGAGTTCAATGTTTGAATGCAATTTAATCGAGGCCACTGTCTTGGTATGGTCCTTTGACTGTTGGTGTCTTGCCATCTTGCCCAAGCTTGGATTTGATGTTGACAAATCTACAAGAAGGTATGAGCTTGCACAGTTTGATTTTACATGACATTTATTCGTGACTTGACTACATTTTCTCAATCCTTACTCGAGTATCTTTAATTGCATTTTGTTGTTGATGCAACTGGCTAACCCGACCCTTCTGGACGTGTGTGAAAGAGAACGTCAAAACTCGTGTAAAATACAGATTCTGATTTATCTACACGCACACGCAGAAGGCAAACGCGGGTACCTGGCCTCTATGCAGCAGACACGAGTAATTTATTATCTTTCAGGATGTTATTTAGAACTTTATTGAATGTTATGTCACCAACCAAACATCGAGCATAGCAACAAATATCATGCAACACTCCGGAGACGGACACCTCCCTTACCGACCTCACATCATCCTCCTCACCCCTAGCCTCGTCCTCCTCACCCCTAGCCTCGTCCTCCTCACCCCTAACCCCTCACCTCGCCCTCCTCACCCCTCGCCCTCCTCACCCCTCGTTCTCCTCACCCCTCGTTCTCCTCACCCCTCGTTCTCCTCACCCCTCGTTCTCCTCACCCCTCATCTTCTCACCTCGTTCTCCTCACCCCTCGCCTCGTCCTCACCCCCGTTCTACTCACCTCGTCCTCACCGCTCGCCTCATCCTCACCCCTCGCCTCATCCTCACCCCTCACCTCGTCCACCTCACCCGTCGTCCTCAACCCTCACCTCGTTCTCACCCCTCGCCTCTCGTTCTACTCACCTCGTCCATACCCCTCACCTCGTTCTCACCTCATCCTCACACGGCTACCTGCACTCTATGTAGTAGACGTGAATAATTGACTATAATTCAGATTGTTATTAATAACTTACTACATGTTTTGTCACGAATCAAACATCACCTCCTCCTCACCCTTCACCTCGTCCTCACCCCGTCCTCGCATCTCGCCTCGTCCTCCTCACCCCGTTCTCCTTCACCCCTCGTTTTCACCCCTCGCCTCGTCCTCCTCACCCCTCACCTCGTCCTTCTCATCCCTCAGCTCGTATTCCTCACCCCTCACCTCGCCCTCCCTTCGTCCTCCTCACCCCTCACCTCGTCCTCGCCTCGTCCTCACCCCTTGCCTCGTCATCTTTACCCCTTAGCTCATCCTCCTCACCCTCACCTCGTCCTTCTCTAACCCCTCGCTCACCTCGTCCTCACCCATCACCTCGTCCTCCTCACCCATCGCCTCGTCCTCCTCAACCCTCGTTCTCACCCCTCGTTCTCCTCACCCCTCACTTCGTCCTCCTCACCCCTCACCTCGTCCTCGCCTCGTCCTCCTCACCCCTTGCCTCGTCATCTTTACCCCTCAGCTCATCCTCCTCACCCTCACCTCGTCCTCCTCACCCCTCACCTCGTCCTCCTCAGCTCGTCCTCTTAACCCCTCGTCCTCCTCACCTCGTCCTCACCCCTCACGTCGTCCGCTTGACCTTTCACCTCGTCCACACCCCTCACCTCATCCTCACCCATCACCTCGTCTTCCTCACCCCTCACCTCGTCCTTCTCACCCCTCATCCTCCTCACCCCTCGTCCTCCTCACCCCTCGCCTCATCTTCCTCACCCCTTGCCTCATCTTCCTCACCCCTCGTCCTCCTCACCCCTCGACTCGTCCTCTCACCTCAGCTCGTCCTCCTCACCCGTCGTCGTCCTCACCGCTCACCTCGTCCTTCTCACCCCTCGCCTCGTCCTCCTCACCCTTAGCTCGTCCTCACTCCTCGTCCTCCCCTCCCCTCGCTGTCCTCACCATTTGCCTCGTCCTCCTCACCCCACACCTCGTTCTTCTTACCCCTCATCTTGTCCTCCTCACCACTTGATTCGTCCTACTCACCACTCGACTCGTCCTACTCACCCCTCACCTCACCCTCCTCACCCCTCGTCCTCCTCACCCCTCGTCCTCCTCACCCATCGTCCTCCTCACACATTGTCCTTCTCACCACTCGTTCTCCTCACCCCTCGTTTTCCTCACCCCTCAGCTCGTCTTCCTCACCCCTCACCTCACCTCGTCCACCACACCCCGCGCCTCGTCATCCTCACGCCTCGCCCACCTCACCCCTCACCTCGTCCTTCTCACCCACACCGCGTTCTTCTTACCCCTCACCTCTTCCTCCTCACCCCTCGACTCGTCATTCGCACCCCTCACCTCCTTACCTCTCGTCCTCCTCACCCCTCGTCCTCCTCACCCCTCGTCTTCCTCACCCCTCGCTCTCCTCACCCCTCGCTCTCTTCACCCCTCGCTCTCCTCAACCCTCGTCCTCACCTCGTTTTTCTTCTCACCCCCCGTCCTCACCTCTCGCTCTCCTCAGCCCTCGCCTCGTCCTCCTCACCCCCACACCTCGTTCTTCTTACTTCTCACCCCCCGTCCTCCTCACTTCTCGTCCTCCTCACCCCTCGCTCGTCCACCGCACCCTGCTCCTCATCCTCCTCACCCCTCACCTCGTCCTCCTTACCCCTCACGTCGTCCGCTTGACCCCTCACCTCGTCCTCTTGACCCCTCACCTCGTCCACCTCACTTGTCCTCAATCCTCACCTCGTTCTCACCCCTCACCTCGTCCTACTCACCCCCACAGCTCGTTCTTCTTACTCCTCACCCCTCACTCTCCTCACCCCTCGTCCTCTTCACTCTCGTCATCGTCACCTCTCGTCCTCCTCAGCCCTCACCCATCGTCCTCCTCACCTCTCGTCCTCCTCACCTTTCACCTCGTCCTCCTCACCCCTCGTCCTCCTCACCCCTCGCCTCATCTTCCTCACCCATCGTCCTCCTCACCCCTCGTCCGCCTCACCTTTCACCTCGTCCTCCTCACCCCTCCACTCGTCCTCACCTCAGCTCGTCCTCCTCACCCGTCGTCGTCCTCACTGCTCACCTCGTCCTCCTCACCCCTCACCTCTCCCTCGCCTCGTCCTCCTCATCCTTAGTTCGTCTTCACTCCTCGTCCTCCCCTCGCTGTCCTCACCATTTGCCTCGTCCTCCTCACCCCACACCTCGTTCTTCTTACCCCTCATCTTGTCCTCCTCACCACTCAACTCGTCCTACTCACCCCTCACCTCACCCTCCTCACCCCTCGTCCTCCTCACCCATTGTCCTCCTCACCCATTGTCCTCCTCACCGCTCGTTCTCCTCACCCCTCAGCTCGTCTTCCTCACCCCTCACCTCACCTCGTCCTCCTCACCCCTCGTCCTCCTCACCCGTCGTCGTCCTCACCGCTCACCTCGTCCTCACCCCTCACCTCGTTCTTCTTACCCCTCATCTTGTCCTCCTCACCACTCGACTCATCCTACTCATCCCTCACCTCACCTCACCCTCCTCACCCCTCGTCCTCACCCATTGTCCTCCTCACCGCTCGTTCTCCTCACCCTTCGTTCTCCTCACCCCTCAGCTCGTCTTCCTCACACCTCGTCCACCGCACCCCGCGCCTCGTCATCCTCACGCCTCGCCCGCCTCACCCCTCACCTCGTCCTTCTCACCCACACCGCGTTCTTCTTACCCCTCACCTCTTCCTCCTCACCCCTCGACTCGTCCTCCTCACCCCTCGTCCTCCTCACCCCTCGATCTCCTCACCCCTCGTCCTCACCCCCACACCTCGTTCTTCTCACCCCCCCCCCCCGTCCTCACCCCTCGCTCGTCCACCGCACCCTGCTCCTCACCTCCTCACCCCTCGTCCTCCTCACCCCTCGTCCTCCTCACCCCTCGCTCTCCTCACCCCTCGCTCTCCTCAGCCCTCGCCTCGTCCTCCTCACCCCTCGTCCTCCTCACCCCCACACCTCGTTCTTCTTACTTCTCACCCCCCGTCCTCCTCACTTCTCGTCCTGCTCACCCCTCGCTCGTCCACCGCACCCTGCTCCTCATCCTCCTCACCCCTCACCTCGTCCTCCTTACCCCTCACGTCGTCCGCTTGACCCCTCACCTCGTCCTCTCGACCCCTCACCCCTTTCTCACCCCTCACCTCGTCCACCTCACTTGTCCTCAACCCTCACCTCGTTCTCACCCCTCACCTCGTCCTCACCCCCACAGCTCGTTCTTCTTACTCCTCACCCCTCACTCTCCTCACCCCTCGTCCTCCTCACTCTCGTCCTCCTCACCCCTCGTCCTCCTCACCCCTCGTCCTCCTCACCCCTCGTCCTCCTCACCCCTCGCTCTCCTCACCCCTCGTCCTCCTCACCCCTCGCTCTCCTCACCCCTCGCCTCGTCCTCCTCACCCCTTGTCCTCCTCACCCCTCGTCCTCACCCCTCGCCTCATCTTTCTCACCCATTGTCCTCCTCACCCCTCGTCCGCCTCACCTTTCACCTCGTCCTCCTCACCCCTCGACTCGTCCTCACCTCTCACCTCAGCTCGTCCTCCTCACCCGTCGTCGTCCTCTCCTCACCCCTCGTCTTCCTCACCCCTCGTCTTCCTCACCCCTCGCTCTCCTCACCCCTCGTCTTCTTCACCCCTCGCTCTCCTCAACCCTCGTCCTCACCTCGTTTTTCTTCTCACCCCCCGTCCTCACCCCTCGCTCGTCCACCGCACCCTGCTCCTCACCTCCTCGTCCTCCTCACCCCTCGTCCTCCTCACCCCTCGTCCTCCTCACCCCTCGTCCTCCTCACCCCCACACCTCGTTCTTCTTACTTCTCACCCCCCGTCCTCCTCACTTCTCGTCCTCCTCACCCCTCACCCCTCGTCCTCCTCACCCCTCACGCCTCATCTTCCTCACCCATCGTCCTCCTCACCCCTCGTCCGCGTCACCTTTCACCTCGTCCTCCTCACCCCTCGACTCGTCCTCACCTCTCACCTCAGCTCGTCCTCCTCACCCGTCGTCGTCCTCACCGCTCACCTCGTCCTCCTCACCCCTCACCTCTCCCTCACCTCGTCCTCCTAACCCTTAGCTCGTCCTCCTCGTCCTCCCCTTCCCTCGCTGTCCTCACCATTTGCCTCGTCCTCCTCACCCCACACCTCGTTCTTCTTACCCCTCATCTTGTCCTCCTCACCACTCGACTCGTTTTACTCACCCCTCACCTCACCCTCCTCACCCCTCGTCCTCCTCACCCCTCGTCCTCCTCACCCCTCGTCCTCCTCACCCATTGTCCTCCTCACCCATTGTCCTCCTCACCGCTCGTTCTCCTCACCCCTCGTTCTCCTCACCCCTCAGCTCGTCTTCCTCACCCCTCACCTCGTCCACCCCACCCCCGCGCCTCGTCATCCTCACGCCTCGCCCGCCTCACCCCTCACCTCGTCCTTCTCACCCACACCGCGTTCTTCTTACCCCTCACCTCTTCCTCCTCACCACTCGACTCGTCCTCCGCACCCCTCACCTCCTCACCCCTCGCTCTCCTCACCCCTCGTCCTCCTCACCCCTCGCTCTCCTCACCCCTCGCTCTCTTCACCCCTCGCTCTTCCTCAACCCTCGTCCTCACCCCCACACCTCGTTTTTCTTCTCACCCCCCGTCCTCACCCCTCGCTCGTCCACCACACCCTGCTCCTCACCTCCTCACCCCTCGTCCTCCTCACCCCTTGTCCTCCTCACCCCTCGTCCTCCTCACGCCTCGCTCTCCTCAGCCCTCGCCTCGTCCTCTTCACCCCTCGTCCTCCTCACCCCCACACCTCGTTCTTCTTACTTCTCACCCCCCCGTCCTCCTCACCTCTCGTTCTCCTCACCCATCGCTCGTCCACCGCACCCTGCTCCTCATCCTCCTCACCCCTCACCTCGTCCTCCTTACCCCTCACGTCGTCCGCTTGACCCCTCACCTCGTCCTCTTGATCCCTCACCTCGTTCTCACCCCTCACCTCGTCCACCTCACTTGTCCTCAACCCTCACCTCGTTCTCACCCCTCACCTCGTCCTCCTCACCCCCACAGCTCGTTCTTCTTACTCCTCACCCCTCACTCTCCTCACCCCTCGTCCTCCTCACTCTCGTCATCGTCACCCCTCGTCCTCCTCACCCCTCGTCCTCCTCACCCCTCGCCTCATCTTCCTCACCCATCGTCCTCCTCACCCCTCGTCCGCCTCACCTTTTACCTCGTCCTCCTCACCCCTAGACTCGTCCTCACCTCAGCTCGTCCTCCTCACCCATCGTCGTCCTCACCGCTCACCTCGTCCTCGCCTCGTCCTCCTCACCCTTAGCTCGTCCTCACTCCTCGTCCTCCCCTCCTCTCGCTGTCCTCACCATTCGCCTCGTCCTCCTCACCCTATACCTCGTTCTTCTTACCCCTGATCTTGTCCTCCTCACCACTCGACTCGTCCTACTCACCCCTCACCTCACCTCACCCTCCTCACCCATTATCCTCACCCATTGTCCTCCTCACCCATTGTCCTCTTCACCGCTCGTTCTCCTCACCCCTCGTTCTCCTCACCCGTCAGCTCGTCTTCCTCACCTCGTCCTCACCCCTCACGTCGTCCGCTTGACCTTTCACCTCGTCCACACCCCTCACCTCATCGTCACCCATCACCTCGTCTTCCTCACCCCTCACCTCATCCGCTTTACCCTTCAGCTCATCCTCCTCACTCCTCAGCTCGTCCTCACCACTCACCTCGTCTTCCTCACCCCTCACCTCTCCCTCGCCTCGTCGTCCTCACCCTTAGCTCGTCCTCACTCCTCGTCCTCCTCTCCCCTCGCTGCCCTCACCATTTGCCTCGTCCTCCTCACCCCACACCTCGTTCTTCTTACCCCTCATCTTGTCCTCCTCACCACTCGACTCGTCCTACTCACCCCTCACCTCACCTCACCCATTGTCCTCCTCACCCATTGTCCTCCTCACCCATTGTCCTCCTCACCCATTGTCCTCCTCACCGCTCGTTCTCCTCACCCCTCGTTCTCCTCACCCCTCAGCTCGTCTTCCTCACCCCTCACCTCGTCCACCGCACCCCGCGCCTCGTCATCCTCACGCCTCGCCCGCCTCACCCCTCACCTCGTCCTTCTCACCCACACCGCGTTCTTCTTACCCCTCACCTCTTCCTCCTCACCCCTCGACTCGTCCTCCGCACCCCTCACCTCCTCACCCCTCGTCCTCCTCACCCCTCGCTCTCCTCACCCCTCGTCCTCCTCACCCCTCGCTCTCCTCACCCCTCGCTCTCCTCACCCCTCGCTCTCCTCAGCCCTCGCCTCGTCCTCTTCACCCCTCGTCCTCACCCCCACACCTCGTTCTTCTTACTTCTCACCCCCCGTCCTCCTCACCCCTCGTCCTCCTCACCCCTCGTCCTCCTCACCCCTCGACTCGTCCTCACCTCTCACCTCAGCTCGTCCTCCTCACCCGTCGTCGTCCTCACCGCTCACCTCGTCCTCACCCCTCACCTCGTTCTTCTTACCCCTCATCTTGTCCTCCTCACCACTCGACTCATCCTACTCACCCCTCACCTCACCTCACCCTCCTCACCCCTCGTCCTCACCCATTGTCCTCCTCACCGCTCGTTCTCCTCACCCTTCGTTCTCCTCACCCCTCAGCTCGTCTTCCTCACACCTCGTCCACCGCACCCCGCGCCTCGTCATCCTCACGCCTCGCCCGCCTCACCCCTCACCTCGTCCTTCTCACCCACACCGCGTTCTTCTTACCCCTCACCTCTTCCTCCTCACCCCTCGACTCGTCCTCCTCACCCCTCGTCCTCCTCACCCCTCGATCTCCTCACCCCTCGTCCTCACCCCCACACCTCGTTCTTCTCACCCCCCCCCGTCCTCACCCCTCGCTCGTCCACCGCACCCTGCTCCTCACCTCCTCACCCCTCGTCCTCCTCACCCCTCGTCCTCCTCACCCCTCGCTCTCCTCACCCCTCGCTCTCCTCAGCCCTCGCCTCGTCCTCCTCACCCCTCGTCCTCCTCACCCCCACACCTCGTTCTTCTTACTTCTCACCCCCCGTCCTCCTCACTTCTCGTCCTGCTCACCCCTCGCTCGTCCACCGCACCCTGCTCCTCATCCTCCTCACCCCTCACCTCGTCCTCCTTACCCCTCACGTCGTCCGCTTGACCCCTCACCTCGTCCTCTCGACCCCTCACCCCTTTCTCACCCCTCACCTCGTCCACCTCACTTGTCCTCAACCCTCACCTCGTTCTCACCCCTCACCTCGTCCTCACCCCCACAGCTCGTTCTTCTTACTCCTCACCCCTCACTCTCCTCACCCCTCGTCCTCCTCACTCTCGTCCTCCTCACCCCTCGTCCTCCTCACCCCTCGTCCTCCTCACCCCTCGTCCTCCTCACCCCTCGCTCTCCTCACCCCTCGTCCTCCTCACCCCTCGCTCTCCTCACCCCTCGCCTCGTCCTCCTCACCCCTTGTCCTCCTCACCCCTCGTCCTCACCCCTCGCCTCATCTTTCTCACCCATTGTCCTCCTCACCCCTCGTCCGCCTCACCTTTCACCTCGTCCTCCTCACCCCTCGACTCGTCCTCACCTCTCACCTCAGCTCGTCCTCCTCACCCGTCGTCGTCCTCTCCTCACCCCTCGTCTTCCTCACCCCTCGCTCTCCTCACCCCTCGTCTTCTTCACCCCTCGCTCTCCTCAACCCTCGTCCTCACCTCGTTTTTCTTCTCACCCCCCGTCCTCACCCCTCGCTCGTCCACCGCACCCTGCTCCTCACCTCCTCGTCCTCCTCACCCCTCGTCCTCCTCACCCCTCGTCCTCCTCACCCCTCGTCCTCCTCACCCCCACACCTCGTTCTTCTTACTTCTCACCCCCCGTCCTCCTCACTTCTCGTCCTCCTCACCCCTCACCCCTCGTCCTCCTCACCCCTCACGCCTCATCTTCCTCACCCATCGTCCTCCTCACCCCTCGTCCGCGTCACCTTTCACCTCGTCCTCCTCACCCCTCGACTCGTCCTCACCTCTCACCTCAGCTCGTCCTCCTCACCCGTCGTCGTCCTCACCGCTCACCTCGTCCTCCTCACCCCTCACCTCTCCCTCACCTCGTCCTCCTAACCCTTAGCTCGTCCTCCTCGTCCTCCCCTTCCCTCGCTGTCCTCACCATTTGCCTCGTCCTCCTCACCCCACACCTCGTTCTTCTTACCCCTCATCTTGTCCTCCTCACCACTCGACTCGTTTTACTCACCCCTCACCTCACCCTCCTCACCCCTCGTCCTCCTCACCCCTCGTCCTCCTCACCCATTGTCCTCCTCACCCATTGTCCTCCTCACCGCTCGTTCTCCTCACCCCTCGTTCTCCTCACCCCTCAGCTCGTCTTCCTCACCCCTCACCTCGTCCACCCCACCCCCGCGCCTCGTCATCCTCACGCCTCGCCCGCCTCACCCCTCACCTCGTCCTTCTCACCCACACCGCGTTCTTCTTACCCCTCACCTCTTCCTCCTCACCACTCGACTCGTCCTCCGCACCCCTCGCTCTCCTCACCCCTCGTCCTCCTCACCCCTCGCTCTCCTCACCCCTCGCTCTCTTCACCCCTCGCTCTTCCTCAACCCTCGTCCTCACCCCCACACCTCGTTTTTCTTCTCACCCCCCGTCCTCACCCCTCGCTCGTCCACCACACCCTGCTCCTCACCTCCTCACCCCTCGTCCTCCTCACCCCTTGTCCTCCTCACCCCTCGTCCTCCTCACGCCTCGCTCTCCTCAGCCCTCGCCTCGTCCTCTTCACCCCTCGTCCTCCTCACCCCCACACCTCGTTCTTCTTACTTCTCACCCCCCCGTCCTCCTCACCTCTCGTTCTCCTCACCCATCGCTCGTCCACCGCACCCTGCTCCTCATCCTCCTCACCCCTCACCTCGTCCTCCTTACCCCTCACGTCGTCCGCTTGACCCCTCACCTCGTCCTCTTGATCCCTCACCTCGTTCTCACCCCTCACCTCGTCCACCTCACTTGTCCTCAACCCTCACCTCGTTCTCACCCCTCACCTCGTCCTCCTCACCCCCACAGCTCGTTCTTCTTACTCCTCACCCCTCACTCTCCTCACCCCTCGTCCTCCTCACTCTCGTCATCGTCACTCCTCGTCCTCCTCACCCCTCGTCCTCCTCACCCCTCGCCTCATCTTCCTCACCCATCGTCCTCCTCACCCCTCGTCCGCCTCACCTTTTACCTCGTCCTCCTCACCCCTAGACTCGTCCTCACCTCAGCTCGTCCTCCTCACCCATCGTCGTCCTCACCGCTCACCTCGTCCTCGCCTCGTCCTCCTCACCCTTAGCTCGTCCTCACTCCTCGTCCTCCCCTCCTCTCGCTGTCCTCACCATTCGCCTCGTCCTCCTCACCCTATACCTCGTTCTTCTTACCCCTGATCTTGTCCTCCTCACCACTCGACTCGTCCTACTCACCCCTCACCTCACCTCACCCTCCTCACCCATTGTCCTCACCCATTGTCCTCCTCACCCATTGTCCTCTTCACCGCTCGTTCTCCTCACCCCTCGTTCTCCTCACCCGTCAGCTCGTCTTCCTCACCTCGTCCTCACCCCTCACTTCGTCCGCTTGACCTTTCACCTCGTCCACACCCCTCATCTCATCCTCACCCCTCACCTCATCCACTTTACCCCTCAGCTCGTCCTCCTCACCCCTCGTCCTCCTCACCCCTCAGCTCGTCTTCCTCACCCCTCACCTCGTCCTCCTCACCCCTCGTCCTCCTCACCCCTCACCCCTCGTCCTCCTCACCCCTCGCCTCATCTTCCTCACCCATCGCTCTCCTCACCCCTCGTCCGCCTCACCTTTTACCTCGTCCTCCTCACCCCTCGACTCGTCCTCTCACCTCAGCTCGTCCTCCTCACCCGTCGTCATCCTCCTCACCCGTCGTCGTCCTCACCGCTCAACTCGTCCTTCTCACCCCTCACCTCTCCCTCGCCTCGTCCTCCTCACCCTTAGCTCGTCCTCACTCCTCGTCCTCCCCTCCCCTTGCTGTTCTCACCATTTGCCTCGTCCTCCTCACCCCACACCTCGTTCTTCTTACCCCTCATCTTGTCCTCCTCACCACTCGACTCGTCCTACTCACCCCTCACCTCACCCTCCTCACCCCTCGTCCTCCGCACCCCTCGTCCTCCTCACCCTCGTCCTCCTCACCCCTCGGTCTCCTCACCCCTCGGTCTTCCTCACCCCTCGCTCTCTTCACCCCTCGCTCTCTTCACCCCTCGCTCTCCTCAACCCTCGTCCTCACCTCGTTTTTCTTCTCACCCCCCGTCCTCACCCCTCGCTCTCCTCAGCCCTCGCCTCGTCCTCCTCACCCACACACCTCGTTCTTCTTACGTCTCACCCCCCGTCCTCCTCACTTCTCATCCTCCTCACCCCTCGCTCGTCCACCGCACCCTGCTCCTCATCCTCCTCACCCCTCACCTCGTCCTCCTTACCCCTCACGTCGTCCGCTTGACCCCTCACCTCGTCCTCTTGACCCCTCACCTCGTCCTCTTGACCCCTCACCTCGTTCTCACCCCTCACCTCGTCCACCTCACTTGTCCTCAATCCTCACCTCGTTCTCACCCCTCACCTCATTCTCACCCCCACAGCTCGTTCTTCTTACTCCTCACCCCTCACTCTCCTCACCCCTCGTCCTCTTCACTCTCGTCATCGTCACCTCTCGTCCTCCTCACCCCTCACCCATCGTCCTCCTCACCCCTCGTCCGCCTCACCTTTCACCTCGTCCTCCTCACCCCTCGACTCGTCCTCACCTCTCACCTCAGCTCGTCCTCCTCACCCGTCGTCGTCCTCACCCCTCACCTCTCCCTCGCCTCGTCCTCCTCACCCTTAGCTCGTCCTCACTCCTCGTCCTCCCCTCGCTGTCCTCACCATTTGCCTCGTCCTCCTCACCCCACACCTCGTTCTTCTTACCCCTCATCTTGTCCTCCTCACCACTCGACTCGTCCTACTCACTCCTCACCTCATCCTACTCACCCCTCGTCCTCCTCACCCATTGTCCTCCTCACCCATTGTCCTCCTCACCGCTCGTTCTCCTCACCCCTCAGCTCGTCTTCCTCACCCCTCACCTCGTCCACCCCACCCCGCGCCTCGTCATCCTCACGCCTCGCCCGCCTCACACCTCACCTTGTCCTTCTCACCCACACCGCGTTCTTCTTACCCCTCACCTCTTCCTCCTCACCGCTCGACTCGTCCTCCGCACCCCTCACCTCCTCACCCCTCACCTCCTCACCCCTCGTCCTCCTCACCCCTCATTCTCCTCACCCCTCGCTCTCCTCACCCCTCGTCCTCCTCACCCCTCGCTCTCCTCACCGCTCGCTCTCTTCACCCCTCGCTCTCCTCAAACCTCGTCCTCACCCCCACACCTCGTTTTTCTTCTCACCCCCCGTCCTCATCCCTCGCTCGTCCACCGCACCCTGCTCCTCACCTCCTCACCCCTCGTCCTCCTCACCCCTCGCTGTCCTCACCCCTCGCGCTCCTCACACCTCGCTCTCCTCAGCCCTCGCCTCGTCCTCCTCACCCCTCGTCCTCCTCACCCCCACACCTCGTTCTTCTTACTTCTCACCCCCCGTCCTCCTCACTTCTCGTTCTCCTCACCCCTCGCTCGTCCACCGCACCCTGCTCCTCATCCTCACCTCGTCCTTCTCTAACCCCTCGCTCTCCTCACCTCGTCCTCACCCATCACCTCGTCCTCCTCACCCATCGCCTCGTCCTCCTCACCCATCGCCTCGTCCTCCTCAACCCTCAGCTCGTATTCCTCACCCCTCACCTCGCCCTCACTTCGTCCTCCTCACCCCTCACCTCGTCCTCGCCTCGTCATCTTTACCCCTCAGCTCATCCTCCTCACCCTCACCTCGTCCTTCTCTAACCCCTCGCTCTCCTCACCTCGTCCTCACCCATCACCTCGTCCTCCTCAACCCTCGTTCTCACCCCTCGCCTCCTCCTCACCCCTCGCCTCGTCCTCCTCACCCCTCGTCCTCCTCACCCCTCACCTCGTCCTTCTCATCCCTCAGCTCGTATTCCTGACCCCTCACCTCGCCCTCACTTCGTCCTCCTCACCCCTCACCTCGTCCTTCTCATCCCTCAGCTCGTATTCCTCACCCCTCACCTCGCCCTCACTTCGTCCTCCTCACCCCTCACCTCGTCCTCGCCTCGTCATATTTACCTCTTAGCTGATCCTCCTCACCCTCACCTCGTCCTTCTCTAACCCCTCGCTCTCCTCACCTCGTCCTCACCCATCACCTCGTCCTCCTCAACCCTCGTTCTCACCCCTCGCCTCCTCCTCACCCCTCGCCTTGTCCTCCTCACCCCTCGTCCTCCTCACCCCTCACCTCGTCCTTCTCATCCCTCAGCTCGTATTCCTCACCCCTCACCTCGCCCTCACTTCGTCCTCCTCACCCCTCACCTCGTCCTCGCCTCGTCATATTTACCTCTTAGCTCATCCTCCTCACCCTCACCTCGTCCTTCTCTAACCCCTCGCTCTCCTCACCTCGTCCTCACCCATCACCTCGTCCTCCTCAACCCTCGTTCTCACCCCTCGCCTCCTCCTCACCCCTCGCCTTGTCCTCCTCACCCCTCGTTCTCCTCACCCCTCACCTCGTCCTTCTCATCCCTCAGCTCGTATTCCTCACCCCTCGTTCTCCTCACCCATCACCTCGTCCTCCTCACCCATCGCCTCGTCCTCCTCACCCATCGCCTCGTCCTCCTCAACCCTCGTTCTCACCCCTCGCCTCCTCACCCCTCGCCTCGTCCTCCTCACCCCTCGTTCTCCTCACCCCTCGCCTCGTACTCACCCCTCACTTCGTCCTCCTCACCCCTCACCTCGTCCTCGCCTCGTCCTCACCCCTTGCCTCGTCATCTTTACCCCTCAGCTCATCCTCCTCACCCTCACCTCGTCCTCCTCACCCCTCACCTCGTCCTCCTCAGCTCGTCCTCTTCACCCCTCGTCCTCCTCACCTCGTCCTCCTCACCCCTCAGCTCGTCTTCCTCACCTCGTCCTCACCCCTCACGTCGTCCGCTTGACCTTTCACCTCGTCCACACCCCTCACCTCATCCTCACCCATCACTTCGTCTTCCTCACCCCTCACCTCGTCCTCCTCACCCCTCGACTCGTCCTTCTCACCCCTCATCCTCCTCACCCCTCGGTCTCCTCACCCCTCGGTCTCCTCACCCCTCGGTCTCCTCACCCCTCGCTCTCTTCACCCCTCGCTCTCTTCACCCCTCGCTCTCCTCAACCCTCGTCCTCACCTCGTTTTTCTTCTCACCCCCCGTCCTCACCCCTCGCTCTCCTCAGCCCTCGCCTCGTCCTCCTCACCCACACATATCGTTCTTCTTACGTCTCACCCCCCGTCCTCCTCACTTCTCATCCTCCTCACCCCTCGCTCGTCCACCGCACCCTGCTCCTCATCCTCCTCACCCCTCACCTCGTCCTCCTTACCCCTCATGTCGTCCGCTTGACCCCTCACCTCGTCCTCTTGACCTCTCACCTCGTCCTCTTGACCCCTCACCTCGTTCTCACCCCTCACCTCGTCCACCTCACTTGTCCTCAATCCTCACCTCGTTCTCACCCCTCACCTCGTTCTCACCCCCACAGCTCGTTCTTCTTACTCCTCACCCCTCACTCTCCTCACCCCTCGTCCTCTTCACTCTCGTCATCGTCACCTCTCGTCCTCCTCACCCCTCACCCATCGTCCTCCTCACCCCTCGTCCGCCTCACCTTTCACCTCGTCCTCCTCACCCCTCGACTCGTCCTCACCTCTCACCTCAGCTCGTCCTCCTCACCCGTCGTCGTCCTCACCCCTCACCTCTCCCTCGCCTCGTCCTCCTCACCCTTAGCTCGTCCTCACTCCTCGTCCTCCCCTCCCCTCGCTGTCCTCACCATTTGCCTCGTCCTCCTCACCCCACACCTCGTTCTTCTTACCCCTCATCTTGTCCTCCTCACCACTCGACTCGTCCTACTCACTCCTCACCTCATCCTACTCACCCCTCGTCCTCCTCACCCATTGTCCTCCTCACCCATTGTCCTCCTCACCGCTCGTTCTCCTCACCCCTCAGCTCGTCTTCCTCACCCCTCACCTCGTCCACCCCACCCCGCGCCTCGTCATCCTCACGCCTCGCCCGCCTCACACCTCACCTCGTCCTTCTCACCCACACTGCGTTCTTCTTACCCCTCACCTCTTCCTCCTCACCGCTCGACTCGTCCTCCGCACCCCTCACCTCCTCACCTCCTCACCCCTCGTCCTCCTCACCCCTCATTCTCCTCACCCCTCGCTTTCCTCACCCCTCGTCCTCCTCACCCCTCGCTCTCCTCACCGCTCGCTCTCTTCACCCCTCGCTCTCCTCAAACCTCGTCCTCACCCCCACACCTCGTTTTTCTTCTCACCCCCCGTCCTCATCCCTCGCTCGTCCACCGCACCCTGCTCCTCACCTCCTCACCCCTCGTCCTCCTCACCCCTCGCTGTCCTCACCCCTCGCGCTCCTCACGCCTCGCTCTCCTCAGCCCTCGCCTCGTCCTCCTCACCCCTCGTCCTCCTCACCCCCACACCTCGTTCTTCTTACTTCTCACCCCCCGTCCTCCTCACTTCTCGTTCTCCTCACCCCTCGCTCGTCCACCGCACCCTGCTCCTCATCCTCACCTCGTCCTTCTCTAACCCCTCGCTCTCCTCACCTCGTCCTCACCCATCACCTCGTCCTCCTCACCCATCGCCTCGTCCTCCTCACCCATCGCCTCGTCCTCCTCAACCCTCAGCTCGTATTCCTCACCCCTCACCTCGCCCTCACTTCGTCCTCCTCACCCCTCACCTCGTCCTCGCCTCGTCATCTTTACCCCTCAGCTCATCCTCCTCACCCTCACCTCGTCCTTCTCTAACCCCTCGCTCTCCTCACCTCGTCCTCACCCATCACCTCGTCCTCCTCAACCCTCGTTCTCACCCCTCGCCTCCTCCTCACCCCTCGCCTCGTCCTCCTCACCCCTCGTCCTCCTCACCCCTCACCTCGTCCTTCTCATCCCTCAGCTCGTATTCCTCACCCCTCACCTCGCCCTCACTTCGTCCTCCTCACCCCTCACCTCGTCCTTCTCATCCCTCAGCTCGTATTCCTCACCCCTCACCTCGCCCTCACTTCGTCCTCCTCACCCCTCACCTCGTCCTCGCCTCGTCATATTTACCTCTTAGCTCATCCTCCTCACCCTCACCTCGTCCTTCTCTAACCCCTCGCTCTCCTCACCTCGTCCTCACCCATCACCTCGTCCTCCTCAACCCTCGTTCTCACCCCTCGCCTCCTCCTCACCCCTCGCCTTGTCCTCCTCACCCCTCGTTCTCCTCACCCCTCACCTCGTCCTTCTCATCCCTCAGCTCGTATTCCTCACCCCTCACCTCGCCCTCACTTCGTCCTCCTCACCCCTCACCTCGTCCTCGCCTCGTCATATTTACCTCTTAGCTGATCCTCCTCACCCTCACCTCGTCCTTCTCTATCCCCTCGCTCTCCTCACCTCGTCCTCACCCATCACCTCGTCCTCCTCAACCCTCGTTCTCACCCCTCGCCTCCTCCTCACCCCTCGCCTTGTCCTCCTCACCCCTCGTCCTCCTCACCCCTCACCTCGTCCTTCTCATCCCTCAGCTCGTATTCCTCACCCCTCACCTCGCCCTCACTTCGTCCTCCTCACCCCTCACCTCGTCCTCGCCTCGTCATCTTTACCCCTTAGCTCATCCTCCTCACCCTCACCTCGTCCTTCTCTAACCCCTCGCTCTCCTCACCTCGTCCTCACCCATCACCTCGTCCTCCTCACCCATCGCCTCGTCCTCCTCACCCATCGCCTCGTCCTCCTCACCCCTCGTTCTCCTCACCCCTCGCCTCGTACTCACCCCTCACTTCGTCCTCCTCACCCCTCACCTCGTCCTCGCCTCGTCCTCACCCCTTGCCTCGTCATCTTTACCCCTCAGCTCATCCTCCTCACCCTCACCTCGTCCTCCTCACCCCTCACCTCGTCCTCCTCAGCTCGTCCTCTTCACCCCTCGTCCTCCTCACCTCGTCCTCCTCACCCCTCAGCTCGTCTTCCTCACCTCGTCCTCACCCCTCACGTCGTCCGCTTGACCTTTCACCTCGTCCACACCCCTCACCTCATCCTCACCCATCACTTCGTCTTCCTCACCCCTCACCTCGTCCTCCTCACCCCTCGACTCGTCCTTCTCACCCCTCATCCTCCTCACCCCTCGGTCTCCTCACCCCTCGGTCTCCTCACCCCTCGGTCTCCTCACCCCTCGCTCTCTTCACCCCTCGCTCTCTTCACCCCTCGCTCTCCTCAACCCTCGTCCTCACCTCGTTTTTCTTCTCACCCCCCGTCCTCACCCCTCGCTCTCCTCAGCCCTCGCCTCGTCCTCCTCACCCACACACCTCGTTCTTCTTACGTCTCACCTCCCGTCCTCCTCACTTCTCATCCTCCTCACCCCTCGCTCGTCCACCGCACCCTGCTCCTCATCCTCCTCACCCCTCACCTCGTCCTCCTTACCCCTCACGTCGTCCGCTTGACCCCTCACCTCGTCCTCTTGACCCCTCACCTCGTCCTCTTGACCCCTCACCTCGTTCTCACCCCTCACCTCGTCCACCTCACTTGTCCTCAATCCTCACCTCGTTCTCACCCCTCACCTCGTTCTCACCCCCACAGCTCGTTCTTCTTACTCCTCACCCCTCACTCTCCTCACCCCTCGTCCTCTTCACTCTCGTCATCGTCACCTCTCGTCCTCCTCACCCCTCACCCATCGTCCTCCTCACCCCTCGTCCGCCTCACCTTTCACCTCGTCCTCCTCACCCCTCGACTCGTCCTCACCTCTCACCTCAGCTCGTCCTCCTCACCCGTCGTCGTCCTCACCCCTCACCTCTCCCTCGCCTCGTCCTCCTCACCCTTAGCTCGTCCTCACTCCTCGTCCTCCCCTCCCCTCGCTGTCCTCACCATTTGCCTCGTCCTCCTCACCCCACACCTCGTTCTTCTTACCCCTCATCTTGTCCTCCTCACCACTCGACTCGTCCTACTCACTCCTCACCTCATCCTACTCACCCCTCGTCCTCCTCACCCATTGTCCTCCTCACCCATTGTCCTCCTCACCGCTCGTTCTCCTCACCCCTCAGCTCGTCTTCCTCACCCCTCACCTCGTCCACCCCACCCCGCGCCTCGTCATCCTCACGCCTCGCCCGCCTCACACCTCACCTCGTCCTTCTCACCCACACCGCGTTCTTCTTACCCCTCACCTCTTCCTCCTCACCGCTCGACTCGTCGTCCGCACCCCTCACCTCACCTCCTCACCCCTCGTCCTCCTCACCCCTCATTCTCCTCACCCCTCGCTTTCCTCACCCCTCGTCCTCCTCACCCCTCGCTCTCCTCACCGCTCGCTCTCTTCACCCCTCGCTCTCCTCAAACCTCGTCCTTACCCCCACACCTCGTTTTTCTTCTCACCCCCCGTCCTCATCCCTCGCTCGTCCACCGCACCCTGCTCCTCACCTCCTCACCCCTCGTCCTCCTCACCCCTCGCTGTCCTCACCCCTCGCGCTCCTCACGCCTCGCTCTCCTCAGCCCTCGCCTCGTCCTCCTCACCCCTCGTCCTCCTCACCCCCACACCTCGTTCTTCTTACTTCTCACCCCCCGTCCTCCTCACTTCTCGTTCTCCTCACCCCTCGCTGGTCCACCGCACCCTGCTCCTCATCCTCACCTCGTCCTTCTCTAACCCCTCGCTCTCCTCACCTCGTCCTCACCCATCACCTCGTCCTCCTCACCCATCGCCTCGTCCTCCTCACCCATCGCCTCGTCCTCCTCAACCCTCAGCTCGTATTCCTCACCCCTCACCTCGCCCTCACTTCGTCCTCCTCACCCCTCACCTCGTCCTCGCCTCGTCATCTTTACCCCTCAGCTCATCCTCCTCACCCTCACCTCGTCCTTCTCTAACCCCTCGCTCTCCTCACCTCGTCCTCACCCATCACCTCGTCCTCCTCAACCCTCGTTCTCACCCCTCGCCTCCTCCTCACCCCTCGCCTCGTCCTCCTCACCCCTCGTCCTCCTCACCCCTCACCTCGTCCTTCTCATCCCTCAGCTCGTATTCCTCACCCCTCACCTCGCCCTCACTTCGTCCTCCTCACCCCTCACCTCGTCCTTCTCATCCCTCAGCTCGTATTCCTCACCCCTCACCTCGCCCTCACTTCGTCCTCCTCACCCCTCACCTCGTCCTCGCCTCGTCATATTTACCTCTTAGCTCATCCTCCTCACCCTCACCTCGTCCTTCTCTAACCCCTCGCTCTCCTCACCTCGTCCTCACCCATCACCTCGTCCTCCTCAACCCTCGTTCTCACCCCTCGCCTCCTCCTCACCCCTCGCCTTGTCCTCCTCACCCCTCGTTCTCCTCACCCCTCACCTCGTCCTTCTCATCCCTCAGCTCGTATTCCTCACCCCTCACCTCGCCCTCACTTCGTCCTCCTCACCCCTCACCTCGTCCTCGCCTCGTCATATTTACCTCTTAGCTGATCCTCCTCACCCTCACCTCGTCCTTCTCTATCCCCTCGCTCTCCTCACCTCGTCCTCACCCATCACCTCGTCCTCCTCAACCCTCGTTCTCACCCCTCGCCTCCTCCTCACCCCTCGCCTTGTCCTCCTCACCCCTCGTCCTCCTCACCCCTCACCTCGTCCTTCTCATCCCTCAGCTCGTATTCCTCACCCCTCACCTCGCCCTCACTTCGTCCTCCTCACCCCTCACCTCGTCCTCGCCTCGTCATCTTTACCCCTTAGCTCATCCTCCTCACCCTCACCTCGTCCTTCTCTAACCCCTCGCTCTCCTCACCTCGTCCTCACCCATCACCTCGTCCTCCTCACCCATCGCCTCGTCCTCCTCACCCATCGCCTCGTCCTCCTCAACCCTCGTTCTCACCCCTCGCCTCCTCACCCCTCGCCTCGTCCTCCTCACCCCTCGTTCTCCTCACCCCTCGCCTCGTACTCACCCCTCACTTCGTCCTCCTCACCCCTCACCTCGTCCTCGCCTCGTCCTCACCCCTTGCCTCGTCATCTTTACCCCTCAGCTCATCCTCCTCACCCTCACCTCGTCCTCCTCACCCCTCACCTCGTCCTCCTCAGCTCGTCCTCTTCACCCCTCGTCCTCCTCACCTCGTCCAACTCACCCCTCAGCTCGTTTTCCTCACCTCGTCCTCACCCCTCATGTCGTCCGCTTGACCTTTCACCTCGTCCACACCCCTCACCTCATCCTCACCCATCACTTCGTCTTCCTCACCCCTCACCTCGTCCTCCTCACCCCTCGACTCGTCCTTCTCACCCCTCGGTCTCCTCACCCCTCGGTCTCCTCACCCCTCGGTCTCCTCACCCCTCGCTCTCCTCAACCCTCGTCCTCACCTCGTTTTTCTTCTCACCCCCCGTCCTCACCCCTCGCTCTCCTCAGCCCTCGCCTCGTCCTCCTCACCCACACACCTCGTTCTTCTTACGTCTCACCCCCCGTCCTCCTCACTTCTCATCCTCCTCACCCCTCGCTCGTCCACCGCACCCTGCTCCTCATCCTCCTCACCCCTCACCTCGTCCTCCTTACCCCTCACGTCGTCCGCTTGACCCCTCACCTCGTCCTCTTGACCCCTCACCTCGTCCTCTTGACCCCTCACCTCGTTCTCACCCCTCACCTCGTCCACCTCACTTGTCCTCAATCCTCACCTCGTTCTCACCCCTCACCTCGTTCTCACCCCCACAGCTCGTTCTTCTTACTCCTCACCCCTCACTCTCCTCACCCCTCGTCCTCTTCACTCTCGTCATCGTCACCTCTCGTCCTCCTCACCCCTCACCCATCGTCCTCCTCACCCCTCGTCCGCCTCACCTTTCACTTCGTCCTCCTCACCCCTCGACTCGTCCTCACCTCTCACCTCAGCTCGTCCTCCTCACCCGTCGTCGTCCTCACCCCTCACCTCTCCATCGCCTCGTCCTCCTCACCCTTAGCTCGTCCTCACTCCTCGTCCTCCCCTCCCCTCGCTGTCCTCACCATTTGCCTCGTCCTCCTCACCCCACACCTCGTTCTTCTTACCCCTCATCTTGTCCTCCTCACCACTCGACTCGTCCTACTCACTCCTCACCTCATCCTACTCACCCCTCGTCCTCCTCACCCATTGTCCTCCTCACCCATTGTCCTCCTCACCGCTCGTTCTCCTCACCCCTCAGCTCGTCTTCCTCACCCCTCACCTCGTCCACCCCACCCCGCGCCTCGTCATCCTCACGCCTCGCCCGCCTCACACCTCACTTCGTCCTTCTCACCCACACCGCGTTCTTCTTACCCCTCACCTCTTCCTCCTCACCGCTCGACTCGTCCTCCGCACCCCTCACCTCCTCACCTCCTCACCCCTCGTCCTCCTCACCCCTCATTCTCCTCACCCCTCGCTTTCCTCACCCCTCGTCCTCCTCACCCCTCGCTCTCCTCACCGCTCGCTCTCTTCACCCCTCGCTCTCCTCAAACCTCGTCCTCACCCCCACACCTCGTTTTTCTTCTCACCCCCCGTCCTCATCCCTCGCTCGTCCACCGCACCCTGCTCCTCACCTCCTCACCCCTCGTCCTCCTCACCCCTCGCTGTCCTCACCCCTCGCGCTCCTCACGCCTCGCTCTCCTCAGCCCTAGTCTCGTCCTCCTCACCCCTCGTCCTCCTCACCCCCACACCTCGTTCTTCTTACTTCTCACCCCCCGTCCTCCTCACTTCTCGTTCTCCTCACCCCTCGCTCGTCCACCGCACCCTGCTCCTCATCCTCACCTCGTCCTTCTCTAACCCCTCGCTCTCCTCACCTCGTCCTCACCCATCACCTCGTCCTCCTCACCCATCGCCTCGTCCTCCTCACCCATCGCCTCGTCCTCCTCAACCCTCAGCTCGTATTCCTCACCCCTCACCTCGCCCTCACTTCGTCCTCCTCACCCCTCACCTCGTCCTCGCCTCGTCATCTTTACCCCTCAGCTCATCCTCCTCACCCTCACCTCGTCCTTCTCTAACCCCTCGCTCTCCTCACCTCGTCCTCACCCATCACCTCGTCCTCCTCAACCCTCGTTCTCACCCCTCGCCTCCTCCTCACCCCTCGCCTCGTCCTCCTCACCCCTCGTCCTCCTCACCCCTCACTTCGTCCTTCTCATCCCTCAGCTCATATTCCTCACCCCTCACCTCGCCCTCACTTCGTCCTCCTCACCCCTCACCTCGTCCTTCTCATCCCTCAGCTCGTATTCCTCACCCCTCACCTCGCCCTCACTTCGTCCTCCTCACCCCTCACCTCGTCCTCGCCTCGTCATATTTACCTCTTAGCTCATCCTCCTCACCCTCACCTCGTCCTTCTCTAACCCCTCGCTCTCCTCACCTCGTCCTCACCCATCACCTCGTCCTCCTCAACCCTCGTTCTCACCCCTCGCCTCCTCCTCACCCCTCGCCTCGTCCTCCTCACCCCTCGTCCTCCTCACCCCTCACCTCGTCCTTCTCATCCCTCAGCTCGTATTCCTCACCCCTCACCTCGCCCTCACTTCGTCCTCCTCACCCCTCACCTCGTCCTCGCCTCGTCATCTTTACCCCTTAGCTCATCCTCCTCACCTCGTCCTTCTCTAACCCCTCGCTCTCCTCACCTCGTCCTCACCCATCACCTCGTCCTCACCCATCACCTCGTCCTCCTCACCCATCGCCTCGTCCTCCTCACCCATTGCCTCGTCCTCCTCAACCCTCGTTCTCACCCCTCGCCTCCTCACCCCTCGCCTCGTCCTCCTCACCCCTCGTTCTCCTCACCCCTCGTCCTCCTCACCCCTCGTTCTCCTCACCCCTCGCCTCGTACTCACCCCTCACTTCGTCCTCCTCACCCCTCACCTCGTCCTCGCCTCGTCCTCACCCCTTGCCTCGTCATCTTTACCCCTCAGCTCATCCTCCTCACCCTCACCTCGTCCTCCTCACCCCTCACCTCGTCCTCCTCAGCTCGTCCTCTTCACCCCTCGTCCTCCTCACCTCGTCCTCCTCACCCCTCAGCTCGTCTTCCTCACCTCGTCCTCACCCCTCACGTCGTCCGCTTGACCTTTCACCTCGTCCACACCCCTCACCTCATCCTCACCCATCACCTCGTCTTCCTCACCCCTCACCTCATCCGCTTTACCCCTCAGCTCGTCCTCCTCACCCCGCGTCCTCCTCACCCCTCAGCTCGTCTTCCTCACCCCTCACCTCGTCCTCCTCACCCCTCGACTCGTCCTTCTCACCCCTCATCCTCCTCACCCCTCGTCCTTCTCACCCCTCATCCTCCTCACCCCTCGCCTCATCTTTCTCACCCATCGTCCTCCTCACCCCTCGTCTGCCTCACCTTTTACCTCGTCCTCCTCACCCCTCGACTCGTCCTTCTCACCCCTCATCCTCCTCACCCCTCGTCCTCCTCACCCCTCGCCTCATCTTTCTCACCCATCGTCCTCACCCCTCGTCTGCCTCACGTTTTACCTCGTCCTCCTCACCCCTCGACTCATCCTCACCCCTCACCTCGTCCACCTCACCCGTCGTCCTCAACCCTCACCTCATTCTCACCCCTCGCCTCTCGTTCTACTCACCTCGTCGTTACCCCTCACCTCGTTCTCACCTCATCCTCACACGGCTACCTGCACTCTATGTAGTAAACGTGAATAATTGACTATAATTCAGATTGTTATTAACTTTATTACATGTTTTGTCACGAATCAAACATCACCTCCTCCTCACCCATCGCCTCGTCCTCCTCACCCATCGCCTCGTCCTCCTCAACCCTCTTTCTCACCCCTCGCCTCCTCACCCCTCGCCTCGTCCTCCTCACCCCTCGTTCTCCTCACCCCTCGCCTCGTACTCACCCCTCACTTCGTCCTCCTCACCCTCACCTCGTCCTCCTCACCCCTCACCTCGTCCTCCTCAGCTCGTCCTCTTCACCCCTCGTCCTCCTCACCTCGTCCTCCTCACCCCTCAGCTCGTCTTCCTCACCTCGTCCTCACCCCTCACGTCGTCCGCTTGACCTTTCACCTCGTCCACACCCCTCACCTCATCCTCACCCATCACCTCGTCTTCCTCACCCCTCACCTCATCCGTTTTTACCCCTCAGCTCGTCCTCCTCACCCCGCGTCCTCCTCACCCCTCAGCTCGTCTTCCTCACCCCTCACCTCGTCCTCCTCACCCCTCGACTCGTCCTTCTCACCCCTCATCCTCCTCACCCCTCGTCCTTCTCACCCCTCGTCCTCCTCACCCCTCGCCTCATCTTTCTCACCCATCGTCCTCCTCACCCCTCGTCTGCCTCACCTTTTACCTCGTCCTCCTCACCCCTCGACTCGTCCTTCTCACCCCTCATCCTCCTCACCCCTCGTCCTCCTCACCCCTCGCCTCATCTTTCTCACCCATCGTCCTCCTCACCCCTCGTCTGCCTCACGTTTTACCTCGTCCTCCTCACCCCTCGACTCATCCTCACCCCTCACCTCGTCCACCTCACCCGTCGTCCTCAACCCTCACCTCGTTCTCGCCTCTCGTTCTACTCAACTCGTCGTTACCCCTCACCTCGTTCTCACCTCATCCTCACACGGCTACCTGCACTCTATGTAGTAAACGTGAATAATTGACTATAATTCAGATTGTTATTAACTTTATTACATGTTTTGTCACGAATCAAACATCACCTCCTTCTCACCCATCGCCTCGTCCTCCTCACCCATCGCCTCGTCCTCCTCAACCCTCTTTCTCACCCCTCGCCTCCTCACCCCTCGCCTCGTCCTCCTCACCCCTCGTTCTCCTCACCCCTCGCCTCGTACTCACCCCTCACTTCGTCCTCCTCACCCCTCACCTCGTCCTCGCCTCGTCCTCACCCCTTGCCTCGTCATCTTTACCCCTCAGCTCATCCTCCTCACCCTCACCTCGTCCTCCTCACCCCTCACCTCGTCCTCCTCAGCTCGTCCTCTTCACCCCTCGTCCTCCTCACCTCGTCCTCCTCACCCCTTAGCTCGTCTTCCTCACCTCGTCCTCACCCCTCACGTCGTCCGCTTGACCTTTCACCTCGTCCACACCCCTCACCTCATCCTCACCCATCACTTCGTCTTCCTCACCCCTCACCTCGTCCTCCTCACCCCTCGACTCGTCCTTCTCACCCCTCATCCTCCTCACCCCTCGGTCTCCTCACCCCTCGGTCTCCTCACCCCTCGCTCTCTTCACCCCTCGCTCTCTTCACCCCTCGCTCTCCTCAACCCTCGTCCTCACCTCGTTTTTCTTCTCACCCCCCGTCCTCACCCCTCGCTCTCCTCAGCCCTCGCCTCGTCCTCCTCACCCACACACCTCGTTCTTCTTACGTCTCACCCCCCGTCCTCCTCACTTCTCATCCTCCTCACCCCTCGCTCGTCCACCGCACCCTGCTCCTCATCCTCCTCACCCCTCACCTCGTCCTCCTTACCCCTCACGTCGTCCGCTTGACCCCTCACCTCGTCCTCTTGACCCCTCACCTCGTCCTCTTGACCCCTCACCTCGTTCTCACCCCTCACCTCGTCCACCTCACTTGTCCTCAATCCTCACCTCGTTCTCACCCCTCACCTCGTTCTCACCCCCACAGCTCGTTGTTCTTACTCCTCACCCATCACTCTCCTCACCCCTCGTCCTCTTCACTCTCGTCATCGTCACCTCTCGTCCTCCTCACCCCTCACCCATCGTCCTCCTCACCCCTCGTCCGCCTCACCTTTCACCTCGTCCTCCTCACCCCTCGACTCGTCCTCACCTCTCACCTCAGCTCGTCCTCCTCACCCGTCGTCGTCCTCACCCCTCACCTCTCCCTCGCCTCGTCCTCCTCACCCTTAGCTCGTCCTCACTCCTCGTCTTCCCCTCCCCTCGCTGTCCTCACCATTTGCCTTGTCCTCCTCACCCCACACCTCGTTCTTCTTACCCCTCATCTTGTCCTCCTCACCACTCGACTCGTCCTACTCACTCCTCACCTCATCCTACTCACCCCTCGTCCTCCTCACCCATTGTCCTCCTCACCCATTGTCCTCCTCACCGCTCGTTCTCCTCACCCCTCAGCTCGTCTTCCTCACCCCTCACCTCGTCCACCCCACCCCGCGCCTCGTCATCCTCACGCCTCGCCCGCCTCACACCTCACCTCGTCCTTCTCACCCACACCGCGTTCTTCTTACCCCTCACCTCTTCCTCCTCACCGCTCGACTCGTCCTCCGCACCCCTCACCTCCTCACCTCCTCACCCCTCGTCCTCCTCACCCCTCATTCTCCTCACCCCTCGCTTTCCTCACCCCTCGTCCTCCTCACCCCTCGCTCTCCTCACCGCTCGCTCTCTTCACCCCTCGCTCTCCTCAAACCTCGTCCTCACCCCCACACCTCGTTTTTCTTTTCACCCCCCGTCCTCATCCCTCGCTCGTCCACCGCACCCTGCTCCTCACCTCCTCACCCCTCGTCCTCCTCACCCCTCGCTGTCCTCACCCCTCGCGCTCCTCACGCCTCGCTCTCCTCAGCCCTCGCCTCGTCCTCCTCACCCCTCGTCCTCCTCACCCCCACACCTCGTTCTTCTTACTTCTCACCCCCCGTCCTCCTCACTTCTCGTTCTCCTCACCCCTCGCTCGTCCACCGCACCCTGCTCCTCATCCTCACCTCGTCCTTCTCTAACCCCTCGCGCTCCTCACCTCGTCCTCACCCATCACCTCGTCCTCCTCACCCATCGCCTCGTCCTCCTCACCCATCGCCTCGTCCTCCTCAACCCTCAGCTCGTATTCCTCACCCCTCACCTCGCCCTCACTTCGTCCTCCTCACCCCTCACCTCGTCCTCGCCTCGTCATCTTTACCCCTCAGCTCATCCTCCTCACCCTCACCTCGTCCTTCTCTAACCCCTCGCTCTCCTCACCTCGTCCTCACCCATCACCTCGTCCTCCTCAACCCTCGTTCTCACCCCTCGCCTCCTCCTCACCCCTCGCCTCGTCCTCCTCACCCCTCGTCCTCCTCACCCCTCACCTCGTCCTTCTCATCCCTCAGCTCGTATTCCTCACCCCTCACCTCGCCCTCACTTCGTCCTCCTCACCCCTCACCTCGTCCTTCTCATCCCTCAGCTCGTATTCCTCACCCCTCACCTCGCCCTCACTTCGTCCTCCTCACCCCTCACCTCGTCCTCGCCTCGTCATATTTACCTCTTAGCTCATCCTCCTCACCCTCACCTCGTCCTTCTCTAACCCCTCGCTCTCCTCACCTCGTCCTCACCCATCACCTCGTCCTCCTCAACCCTCGTTCTCACCCCTCGCCTCCTCCTCACCCCTCGCCTTGTCCTCCTCACCCCTCGTCCTCCTCACCCCTCACCTCGTCCTTCTCATCCCTCAGCTCGTATTCCTCACCCCTCACCTCGCCCTCACTTCGTCCTCCTCACCCCTCACCTCGTCCTCGCCTCGTCATCTTTACCCCTTAGCTCATCCTCCTCACCCTCACCTCGTCCTTCTCTAACCCCTCGCTCTCCTCACCTCGTCCTCACCCATCACCTCGTCCTCACCCATCACCTCGTCCTCCTCACCCATCGCCTCGTCCTCCTCACCCATCGCCTCGTCCTCCTCACCCATCGCCTCGTCCTCCTCAACCCTCGTTCTCACCCCTCGCCTCCTCACCCCTCGCCTCGTCCTCCTCACCCCTCGTTCTCCTCACCCCTCGTCCTCCTCACCCCTCGTTCTCCTCACCCCTCGCCTCGTACTCACCCCTCACTTCGTCCTCCTCACCCCTCACCTCGTCCTCGCCTCGTCCTCACCCCTTGCCTCGTCATCTTTACCCCTCAGCTCATCCTCCTCACCCTCACCTCGTCCTCCTCACCCCTCACCTCGTCCTCCTCAGCTCGTCCTCTTCACCCCTCGTCCTCCTCACCTCGTCCTCCTCACCCCTCAGCTCGTCTTCCTCACCTCGTCCTCACCCCTCACGTCGTCCGCTTGACCTTTCACCTCGTCCACACCCCTCACCTCATCCTCACCCATCACCTCGTCTTCCTCACCCCTCACCTCATCCGCTTTACCCCTCAGCTCGTCCTCCTCACCCCGCGTCCTCCTCACCCCTCAGCTCGTCTTACTCACCCCTCACCTCGTCCTCCTCACCCCTCGACTCGTCCTTCTCACCCCTCATCCTCCTCACCCCTCGTCCTTCTCACCCCTCGTCCTCCTCACCCCTCGCCTCATCTTTCTCACCCATCGTCCTCCTCACCCCTCGTCTGCCTCACCTTTTACCTCGTCCTCCTCACCCCTCGACTCATCCTCACCCCTCACCTCGTCCACCTCACCCGTCGTCCTCAACCCTCACCTCGTTCTCACCCCTCGCCTCTCGTTCTACTCACCTCGTCGTTACCCCTCACCTCGTTCTCACCTCATCCTCACACGGCTACCTGCACTCTATGTAGTAAACGTGAATAATTGACTATAATTCAGATTGTTATTAACTTTATTACATGTTTTGTCACAAATCAAACATCACCTCCTCCTCACCCATCGCCTCGTCCTCCTCACCCATCACCTCGTCCTCCTCAACCCTCTTTCTCACCCCTCGCCTCCTCACCCCTCGCCTCGTCCTCCTCACCCCTCGTTCTCCTCACCCCTCACCTCGTACTCACCCCTCACTTCGTCCTCCTCACCCCTCACCTTGTCCTCGCCTCGTCCTCACCCCTTGCCTCGTCATCTTTACCCCTCAGCTCATCCTCCTCACCCTCACCTCGTCCTCCTCACCCCTCACCTCGTCCTCCTCAGCTCGTCCTCTTCACCCCTCGTCCTCCTCACCTCGTCCTCTTCACCCCTCAGCTCGTCTTCCTCACCTCGTCCTCACCCCTCACGTCGTCCGCTTGACCTTTCACCTCGTCCACACCCCTCACCTCATCCTCACCCATCACTTCGTCTTCCTCACCCCTCACCTCGTCCTCCTCACCCCTCGACTCGTCCTTCTCACCCCTCATCCTCCTCACCCCTCGGTCTCCTCACCCCTCGGTCTCCTCACCCCTCGCTCTCTTCACCCCTCGCTCTCTTCACCCCTCGCTCTCCTCAACCCTCGTCCTCACCTCGTTTTTCTTCTCACCCCCCGTCCTCACCCCTCGCTCTCCTCAGCCCTCGCCTCGTCCTCCTCACCCACACACCTCGTTCTTCTTACGTCTCACCCCCCGTCCTCCTCACTTCTCATCCTCCTCACCCCTCGCTCGTCCACCGCACCCTGCTCCTCATCCTCCTCACCCCTCACCTCGTCCTCCTTACCCCTCACGTCGTCCGCTTGACCCCTCACCTCGTCCTCTTGACCCCTCACCTCGTCCTCTTGACCCCTCACCTCGTTCTCACCCCTCACCTCGTCCACCTCACTTGTCCTCAATCCTCACCTCGTTCTCACCCCTCACCTCGTTCTCACCCCCACAGCTCGTTCTTCTTACTCCTCACCCCTCACTCTCCTCACCCCTCGTCCTCTTCACTCTCGTCATCGTCACCTCTCGTCCTCCTCACCCCTCACCCATCGTCCTCCTCACCCCTCGTCCGCCTCACCTTTCACCTCGTCCTCCTCACCCCTCGACTCGTCCTCACCTCTCACCTCAGCTCGTCCTCCTCACCCGTCGTCGTCCTCACCCCTCACCTCTCCCTCGCCTCGTCCTCCTCACCCTTAGCTCGTCCTCACTCCTCGTCCTCCCCTCCCCTCGCTGTCCTCACCATTTGCCTCGTCCTCCTCACCCCACACCTCGTTCTTCTTACCCCTCATCTTGTCCTCCTCACCACTCGACTCGTCCTACTCACTCCTCACCTCATCCTACTCACCCCTCGTCCTCCTCACCCATTGTCCTCCTCACCGCTCGTTCTCCTCACCCCTCAGCTCGTCTTCCTCACCCCTCACCTCGTCCACCCCACCCCGCGCCTCGTCATCCTCACGCCTCGCCCGCCTCACACCTCACCTCGTCCTTCTCACCCACACCGCGTTCTTCTTACCCCTCACCTCTTCCTCCTCACCGCTCGACTCGTCCTCCGCACCCCTCACCTCCTCACCTCCTCACCCCTCGTCCTCCTCACCCCTCATTCTCCTCACCCCTCGCTTTCCTCACCCCTCGTCCTCCTCACCCCTCGCTCTCCTCACCGTCCTCCTCACACGGCTACCTGCACTCTATGTAGTAAACGTGAATAATTGACTATAATTCAGATTGTTATTAACTTTATTACATGTTTTGTCACGAATCAAACATCACCTCCTCCTCACCCATCGCCTCGTCCTCCTCACCCATCGCCTCGTCCTCCTCAACCCTCTTTCTCACCCCTCGCCTCCTCACCCCTCGACTCGTCCTTCTCACCCCTCATCCTCCTCACCCCTCGTCCTTCTCACCCCTCGTCCTCCTCACCCCTCGCCTCATCTTTCTCACCCATCGTCCTCCTCACCCCTCGTCTGCCTCACCTTTTACCTCGTCCTCCTCACCCCTCGACTCGTCCTTCTCACCCCTCATCCTCCTCACCCCTCGTCCTCCTCACCCCTCACCTCATCTTTCTCACCCATCGTCCTCCTCACCCCTCGTCTGCCTCACGTTTTACCTCGTCCTCCTCACCCCTCGACTCATCCTCACCCCTCACCTCGTCCACCTCACCCGTCGTCCTCAACCCTCACCTCGTTCTCACCCCTCGCCTCTCGTTCTACTCACCTCGTCGTTACCCCTCACCTCGTTCTCACCTCATCCTCACACGGCTACCTGCACTCTATGTAGTAAACGTGAATAATTGACTATAATTCAGATTGTTATTAACTTTATTACATGTTTTGTCACGAATCAAACATCACCTCCTCCTCACCCATCGCCTCGTCCTCCTCACCCATCACCTCGTCCTCCTCAACCCTCTTTCTCACCCCTCGCCTCCTCACCCCTCGCCTCGTCCTCCTCACCCCTCGTTCTCCTCACCCCTCGCCTCGTACTCACCCCTCACTTCGTCCTCCTCACCCCTCACCTCGTCCTCGCCTCGTCCTCACCCCTTGCCTCGTCATCTTTACCCCTCAGCTCATCCTCCTCACCCTCACCTCGTCCTCCTCACCCCTCACCTCGTCCTCCTCAGCTCGTCCTCTTCACCCCTCGTCCTCCTCACCTCGTCCTCTTCACCCCTCAGCTCGTCTTCCTCACCTCGTCCTCACCCCTCACGTCGTCCGCTTGACCTTTCACCTCGTCCACACCCCTCACCTCATCCTCACCCATCACTTCGTCTTCCTCACCCCTCACCTCGTCCTCCTCACCCCTCGACTCGTCCTTCTCACCCCTCATCCTCCTCACCCCTCGGTCTCCTCACCCCTCGGTCTCCTCACCCCTCGCTCTCTTCACCCCTCGCTCTCTTCACCCCTCGCTCTCCTCAACCCTCGTCCTCACCTCGTTTTTCTTCTCACCCCCCGTCCTCACCCCTCGCTCTCCTCAGCCCTCGCCTCGTCCTCCTCACCCACACACCTCGTTCTTCTTACGTCTCACCCCCCGTCCTCCTCACTTCTCATCCTCCTCACCCCTCGCTCGTCCACCGCACCCTGCTCCTCATCCTCCTCACCCCTCACCTCGTCCTCCTTACCCCTCACGTCGTCCGCTTGACCCCTCACCTCGTCCTCTTGACCCCTCACCTCGTCCTCTTGACCCCTCACCTCGTTCTCACCCCTCACCTCGTCCACCTCACTTGTCCTCAATCCTCACCTCGTTCTCACCCCTCACCTCGTTCTCACCCCCACAGCTCGTTCTTCTTACTCCTCACCCCTCACTCTCCTCACCCCTCGTCCTCTTCACTCTCGTCATCGTCACCTCTCGTCCTCCTCACCCCTCACCCATCGTCCTCCTCACCCCTCGTCCGCCTCACCTTTCACCTCGTCCTCCTCACCCCTCGACTCGTCCTCACCTCTCACCTCAGCTCGTCCTCCTCACCCGTCGTCGTCCTCACCCCTCACCTCTCCCTCGCCTCGTCCTCCTCACCCTTAGCTCGTCCTCACTCCTCGTCCTCCCCTCCCCTCGCTGTCCTCACCATTTGCCTCGTCCTCCTCACCCCACACCTCGTTCTTCTTACCCCTCATCTTGTCCTCCTCACCACTCGACTCGTCCTACTCACTCCTCACCTCATCCTACTCACCCCTCGTCCTCCTCACCCATTGTCCTCCTCACCGCTCGTTCTCCTCACCCCTCAGCTCGTCTTCCTCACCCCTCACCTCGTCCACCCCACCCCGCGCCTCGTCATCCTCACGCCTCGCCCGCCTCACACCTCACCTCGTCCTTCTCACCCACACCGCGTTCTTCTTACCCCTCACCTCTTCCTCCTCACCGCTCGACTCGTCCTCCGCACCCCTCACCTCCTCACCTCCTCACCCCTCGTCCTCCTCACCCCTCATTCTCCTCACCCCTCGCTTTCCTCACCCCTCGTCCTCCTCACCCCTCGCTCTCCTCACCGTCCTCCTCACACGGCTACCTGCACTCTATGTAGTAAACGTGAATAATTGACTATAATTCAGATTGTTATTAACTTTATTACATGTTTTGTCACGAATCAAACATCACCTCCTCCTCACCCATCGCCTCGTCCTCCTCACCCATCGCCTCGTCCTCCTCAACCCTCTTTCTCACCCCTCGCCTCCTCACCCCTCGCCTCGTCCTCCTCACCCCTCGTTCTCCTCACCCCTCGCCTCGTACTCACCCCTCACTTCGTCCTCCTCACCCCTCACCTCGTCCTCGCCTCGTCCTCACCCCTTGCCTCGTCATCTTTACCCCTCAGCTCATCCTCCTCACTCTCACCTCGTCCTCCTCACCCCTCACCTCGTCCTCCTCAGCTCGTCCTCTTCACCCCTCGTCCTCCTCACCTCGTCCTCCTCACCCCTCAGCTCGTCTTCCTCACCTCGTCCTCACCCCTCACGTCGTCCGCTTGACCTTTCACCTCGTCCACACCCCTCACCTCATCCTCACCCATCACCTCGTCTTCCTCACCCCTCACCTCATCCGCTTTACCCCTCAGCTCGTCCTCCTCACCCCGCGTCCTCCTCACCCCTCAGCTCGTCTTCCTCACCCCTCACCTCGTCCTCCTCACCCCTCGACTCGTCCTTCTCACCCCTCATCCTCCTCACCCCTCGTCCTTCTCACCCCTCGTCCTCCTCACCCCTCGCCTCATCTTTCTCACCCATCGTCCTCCTCACCCCTCGTCTGCCTCACGTTTTACCTCGTCCTCCTCACCCCTCGACTCATCCTCACCCCTCACCTCGTCCACCTCACCCGTCGTCCTCAACCCTCACCTCGTTCTCACCCCTCGTCTCTCGTTCTACTCACCTCGTCGTTACCCCTCACCTCGTTCTCACCTCATCCTCACACGGCTACCTGCACTCTATGTAGTAAACGTGAATAATTGACTATAATTCAGATTGTTATTAACTTTATTACATGTTTTGTCACGAATCAAACATCACCTCCTCCTCACCCATCGCCTCGTCCTCCTCACCCATCGCCTCGTCCTCCTCAACCCTCTTTCTCACCCCTCGCCTCCTCACCCCTCGCCTCGTCCTCCTCACCCCTCGTTCTCCTCACCCGTCGCCTCGTACTCACCCCTCACTTCGTCCTCCTCACCCCTCACCTCGTCCTCACCTCGTCCTCACCCCTTGCCTCGTCATCTTTACCCCTCAGCTCATCCTCCTCACCCTCACCTCGTCCTCCTCACCCCTCACCTCGTCCTCCTCAGCTCGTCCTCTTCACCCCTCGTCCTCCTCACCTCGTCCTCCTCACCCCTCAGCTCGTCTTCCTCACCTCGTCCTCACCCCTCACGTCGTCCGCTTGACCTTTCACCTCATCCACACCCCTCACCTCATCCTCACCCATCACCTCGTCTTCCTCACCCCTCACCTCATCCGCTTTTACCCCTCAGCTCGTCCTCCTCACCCCGCGTCCTCCTCACCCCTCAGCTCGTCTTCCTCACCCCTCACCTCGTCCTCCTCACCCCTCGACTCGTCCTTCTCACCCCTCATCCTCCTCACCCCTCGTCCTTCTCACCCCTCGTCCTCCTCACCCCTCGCCTCATCTTTCTCACCCATCGTCCTCCTCACCCCTCGTCTGCCTCACCTTTTACCTCGTCCTCCTCACCCCTCGACTCGTCCTTCTCACCCCTCATCCTCCTCACCCCTCGTCCTCCTCACCCCTCGCCTCATCTTTCTCACCCATCGTCCTCCTCACCCCTCGTCTGCCTCACGTTTTACCTCGTCCTCCTCACTCCTCGACTCATCCTCACCCCTCACCTCGTCCACCTCACCCGTCGTCCTCAACCCTCACCTCGTTCTCACCCCTCGCCTCTCGTTCTACTCAACTCGTCGTTACCCCTCACCTCGTTCTCACCTCATCCTCACACGGCTACCTGCACTCTATGTAGTAAACGTGAATAATTGACTATAATTCAGATTGTTATTAACTTTATTACATGTTTTGTCACGAATCAAACATCACCTCCTCCTCACCCATCGCCTCGTCCTCCTCACCCATCGCCTCGTCCTCCTCAACCCTCGTTCTCACCCCTCGCCTCCTCACCCCTCGCCTCGTCCTCCTCACCCCTCGTTCTCCTCACCCCTCGTCCTCCTCACCCCTCGTTCTCCTCACCCCTCGCCTCGTACTCACCCCTCACTTCGTCCTCCTCACCCCTCACCTCGTCCTCGCCTCGTCCTCACCCCTTGCCTCGTCATCTTTACCCCTCAGCTCATCCTCCTCACCCTCACCTCGTCCTCCTCACCCCTCACCTCGTCCTCCTCAGCTCGTCCTCTTCACCCCTCGTCCTCCTCACCTCGTCCTCCTCACCCCTCAGCTCGTCTTCCTCACCTCGTCCTCACCCCTCACGTCGTCCGCTTGACCTTTCACCTCGTCCACACCCCTCACCTCATCCTCACCCATCACCTCGTCTTCCTCACCCCTCACCTCATCCGCTTTACCCCTCAGCTCGTCCTCCTCACCCCGCGTCCTCCTCACCCCTCAGCTCGTCTTCCTCACCCCTCACCTCGTCCTCCTCACCCCTCGACTCGTCCTTCTCACCCCTCATCCTCCTCACCCCTCGTCCTCCTCACCCCTCGTCCTCCTCACCCCTCGACTCATCTTTCTCACCCATCGTCCTCCTCACCCCTCGTCTGCCTCACGTTTTACCTCGTCCTCCTCACCCCTCGACTCATCCTCACCCCTCACCTCGTCCACCTCACCCGTCGTCCTCAACCCTCACCTCGTTCTCACCCCTCGCCTCTCGTTCTACTCACCTCGTCGTTACCCCTCACCTCGTTCTCACCTCATCCTCACACGGCTACCTGCACTCTATGTAGTAAACGTGAATAATTGACTATAATTCAGATTGTTATTAACTTTATTACATGTTTTGTCACGAATCAAACATCACCTCCTCCTCACCCTTCACCTCGTCCTCACCCCGTCCTCGCATCTCGCCTCGTCCTCCTCACCCCGTTCTCCTTCACCCCTCACCTCGTCCTCCTCACCCCTCACCTCGTTCTTCTCATCCCTCAGCTCGTATTCCTCACCCCTCACCTCGCCCTCACTTCGTCCTCACCCCTCACCTCGTCCTCGCCTCGTCCTCAACCCTTGCCTCATCATCTTTACCCCTTAGCTCATCCTCCTCACCCTCACCTCGTCCTTCTCTAACCCCTCGCTCTCCTCACCTCGTCCTCACCCATCACCTCGTCCTCCTCACCCATCGCCTCGTCCTCCTCAACCCTCGTTCCACCCCTCGCCTCCTCCTCACCGCTCGCCTCGTCCTCCTCACCCCTCGTTCTCCTCACCCCTCGTTCTCCTCACCCCTCACTTCGTCCTCCTCACCCCTCACCTCGTCCTCCTCACCCCTCACCTCGTCCTCCTCACCCCTCACCTCGTCCTCCTCAGCTCGTCCTCTTCACCTCACCCCTCGCCTCGTCCTCCTCACCCCTCGTTCTCCTCACCCCTCGCCTCGTACTCACCCCTCACTTCATCCTCCTCACCCGTCACTTCGTCCTCCTCACCCCTCACCTCGTCCTCGCCTCGTCCTCCTCACCCCTTGCCTCGTCATCTTTACCCCTCAGCTTGTCCTCCTCACCACTCGACTCGTCCTACTCACCCCTCACCTCACCCTCCTCACCCCTCGTCCTCCTCACCCCTCGTCCTCCTCACCGCTCGTTCTCCTCACCCCTCAGCTCGTCTTCCTCACCCCTCACCTCACCTCGTCCACCGCACCCCGCGCCTCGTCATCCTCACGCCTCGCCCACCTCACCCCTCACCTCGTCCTTCTCACCCACACCGCGTTCTTCTTACCCCTCACCTTTTCCTCCTCACCCCTCGACTCGTCCTCCTCACCCCTCGTCCTCCTCACCCCTCGTCCTCCTCACCCCTCGCTCTCCTCACCCCTCGCTCTCCTCACCCCTCGCTCTCTTCACCCCTCGCTCTCTTCACCCCTCGCTCTCCTCAACCCTCGTCCTCACCCCCACACCTCGTTTTTCTTCTCACCCCCCGTCCTCACCCCTCGCTCGTCCACCGCACCCTGCTCCTCACCTCCTCACCCCTCGTCCTCCTCACCCCTCGCTGTTCTCACCCCTCGCTCTCCTCACCCCTCCCTCTCACGCCTCGCTCTCCTCAGCCCTCACCTCGTCCTCCTCACCCCTCGTCCTCCTCACCCCCACACCTCGTTCTTCTTACTTCTCACCCCCCGTCCTCCTCGCACCTCGTCCTCCTCACCCCTCGCTCATCCACCGCACCCAGCTCCTCATCCTCCTCACCCCTCACCTCGTCCTCCTTACCCCTCACGTCGTCCGCTTGACCCCTCACCTCATTCTCACCCCTCACCTCGTCCACCTCACTTGTCCTCAACCCTCACCTCGTTCTCACCACTCACCTCGTCCTCACCCCCACAGCTCGTTCTTCTTACTCCTCACCCCTCACTCTCCTCACCCCTCGTCCTCCTCACTCTCGTCCTCCTCACCCCTCGTCCTCCTCACCCCTCACTCTCCTCACCCCTCGTCCTCCTCACTCCCGTCCTCACCCCTCGTCTTCGGCACCCCTCGTCCTCCTCACCCATCGTCCTCGTCACCCCTCGTCCTCCTCACCCATCGTCCTCGTCACCCCTCGTCCTCCTCACCCCTCGTCCTCCTCACCCCTCGTTCTCTTCACTCCTCGTTCTCCTCACCCCTCTCCTCGTCCTCCTCACACCTCATCTCGTCCTCCTCACACCTCACCTCCTGACCTCGTTCTTCTTACTTCTCACCCCCCGTCCTCCTCACTTCTCGTCCTCCTCACCCCTCACCCCTCGTCCTCCTCACATTTCACGCCTCATCTTCCCCACCCATCGTCCTCCTCACCCCTCGTCCGCCTCACCTTTCACCTCGTCCTCCTCACCCCTCGACTCGACCTCACCTCTCACCTCAGCTCGTCCTCCTCACCCGTCGCCGTCCTCACCGCTCACCTCGTCCTCCTCACCCCTCACCTCTCCCTCGCCTCGTCCTCCTCACCCTTAGCTCGTCCTCCTCGTCCTCCCCTCTCCTCGCTGTCCTCACCATTTGCCTCGTCCTCCTCACCCCACACCTCGTTCTTCTTACCCCTCATCTTGTCCTCCTCACCACTCGACTCGTCCTCCTCACCCATTGTCCTCATCAACCATTGTCCTCCTCACCGCTCGTTCTCCTCACCCCTCGTTCTCCTCACCCCTCAGCTCGTCTTCCTCACCCCTCACCTCGTCCACCCCACCCCGCGCCTCGTCATCCTCACACCTCGCCCGCCTCACCCCTCACCTCGTCCTTCTCACCCACACCGCGTTCTTCTTACCCCTCACCTCTTCCTCCTGACCGCTCTACTCGTCCTCCGCACCCCTCACCTCCTCACCCCTCGCTCTCCTCACCCCTCGTCCTCCTCACCCCTCGCTCTCCTCACCCCTCGCTCTCTTCACCCCTCGCTCTCCTCACACCTCGCTCTCCTCAGCCCTCGCCTCGTCCTCCTCACCCCTCGCCTCGTCCTCCTCACCCCCACATCTCGTTCTTCTTACTTCTCACCCCCCGTCCTCCTCACTTCTCGTTCTCCTCACCCCTCGCTTGTCCACCGCACCCTGCTCCTCATCCTCCTCACCCCTCACCTCGTCCTCCTTACCCCTCACGTCGTCCGCTTGACCCCTCATTTCGTCCTCTTGACCCCTCACCTCGTCCTCACCCCTCACCTCGTCCACCTCACTTGTCCTCAACCCTCACCTCGTTCTCACCCCTCACCTCGTCCTCCTCACCCCCACAGCTCGTTCTTCTTACTCCTCACCCCTCACTCTCCTCACCCCTCGTCCTCCTCACCCCTCGTCCTCCTCACCCCTCGCCTCATCTTCCTCACCCATCGTCCTCCTCACCCCTCTTCCGCCTCACCTTCTACCTCGTCCTCCTCACCCCTCGACTCGTCCTCACCGCTCACCTCGTCCTCCTCACCGCTCACCTCGCCCTCGCCTCGTCCTCCTCACCCTTAGCTCGTCCTCACTCCTCGTCCTCCCCTCGCTGTCCTCACCATTTGCCTCGTCCTCCTCACCCCACACCTCGTTCTTCTTACCCCTCATCTTGTCCTCCTCACCACTCGACTCATCCTACTCACCCCTCACCTCACCTCACCCTCCTTACCCCTCACCTCACCTCACCCCTCGCCTCCTCCTCACCCCTCGCCTCGTCCTCCTCACCCCTCGTTCTCCTCACCCCTCGCCTCGTACTCACTTCTCACTTCGTCCTCCTCACCCCTCACCTCGTCCTCACCCCTCACCTCGTCCTCGCCTCGTCCTCTTCACCACTTGCCTCGTCATCTTTACCCCTCAGCTCATCCTCCTCACCCTCACCTCGTCCTCCTCACCCCTCACCTCATCCTCCTCAGCTCGTCTTCCTCACCTCGTCCTCACCCCTCACGTCGTCCGCTTGACCTTTCACCTCGTCCACACCCCTCACCTCATCCTCACCCATCACCTCGTCTTCCTCACCCCTCACCTCATCCGCTTTACCCCTCAGCTCATCCTCCTCACTCCTCAGCTCGTCCTCCTCACCCCTCGTCCCCCTCACCCCTCAGCTCGTCCTTCTCACCCCTCATCCTCCTCACCCCTCGTCTTCCTCAACTCTCATCCTCCTCACCCCTCGTCTCATCTTCCTCACCCATCGTCCTCACCCCTCGTCCGCCTCACCTTTCACCTCGTCCTCCTCACCCCACACCTCGTTCTTCTTACCCCTCATCTTGTCCTCCTCACCACTCGACTCGTCTTACTCACCCCTCACCTCACCTCACCCTCCTCACCCATTGTCCTCACCCATTGTCCTCCTCACCGCTCGTTCTCCTCACCCCTCGTTCTCCTCACCCCTCAGCTCGTCATCCTCACCCCTCACCTCACCTCGTTCACCGCACCCCGCGCCTCGTCATCCTCATGCCTCGCCCGCCTCACCCCTCACCTCGTCCTTCTCACCCACACCGCGTTCTTCTTACCCCTCGCCTCTTCCTCCTCGCCCCTCGACTCGTCCTCCGCACCCCTCGTCCTCCTCACCCCTCGCTCTCCTCACCCCTCGCTCTCCTCACCCCTCGCTCTCCTCACCCCTCGGCCTCCTCACCCCTCGCTCTCCTCACCGCTCGCTCTCCTCAGCCCTCGCTCTCCTCACCCCTCGCTCTCCTCACCCCTCTGCCTCCTCACCCCTCGCTCTCCTCACCGCTCGCTCTCCTCACCCCTCGCTCTCTTCGCCCCTCGCTCTCTTCACCCCTCGCTCTCTTCACCCCTCGCTCTCTTCACCCCTCGCTCTCCTCAACCCTCGTCCTCACCCCCACACCTCGTTTTTCTTCTCACCCCCCGTCCTCACCCCTCGCTCGTCCACCGCACCCTGCTCCTCACCTCCTCACCCCTCGTCCTCCTCACCCCTCGCTGTCCTCACCCCTCGCTCTCCTCACCCCTCGCTCTCACGCCTCGCTCTCCTCAGCCCTCACCTCGTCCTCCTCGCCCCTCGTCCTCCTCACCCCTCGCTTGTCCACCGCACCCTGCTCCTCATCCTCCTCACCCCTCACCTCGTCCTCCTTACCCCTCACGTCGTCCGCTTGACCCCTCACCTCGTCCTCTTGACCCCTCACCTCATTCTCACCCCTCACCTCGTCCACCTCACTTGTCCTCAACCCTCACCTCGTTCTCACCCCTCACCTCGTCCTCACCCCCACAGCTCGTTCTTCTTACTCCTCACCCCTCACTCTCTTCACCCCTCGTCCTCCTCACTCTCGTCCTCCTCACCCCTCGTCCTCCTCACCCCTCACTCCCCTCACCCCTCGTCCTCACTCCCGTCCTCCTCACCCCTCGTCTTCGGCACCCCTCGTCCTCCTCACCCCTCGTCCTCCTCACCCCTCGTGCTCCTCACCCCTCGTCCTCCTCACCCCTCGTCCTCCTCACCCCTCGTCCTCCTCACCCCTCGTCCTCCTCACCCCTCGTCCTCCTCACCCCTCGTCCTCCTCACCCCTCGTTCTCTTCACTCCTCGTTCTCCTCACCCCTCTCCTCGTCCTCCTCACACCTCATCTCGTCCTCCTCACACCTCACTTCCTGACCTCGTTCTTCTTACCCTTCACCTCGTCCTCCTCACCCCTTGCCTCGTCCTCCTCACCCGCTCCTGACACGGCCAACACACACGCCCATGGCAACCTCACTTAGGGCACGGCACACCGACTTAGCATCACCCTCATTTATACCTCCACGTTTATCGGCCTCGTTCTATCGTGACGGCCAAGACGCTGGACGTTTGTGATAAAGAACTTCGTAGCTCATCGGATTCCTCCTCCAGTGTACAAATAAATAAATATCACGGCTCTGATCTCTTTGCGGCGCCGCAGTGACGTTCATCACTCGCCGCCTCCCCATGGCACGACTACGACGCCCTCTGTTGGACGCTGTGTGTCATCAACATTGTTGCCTGTGATTACACTCAACACAACGTTGTTGTTGTAAGTGATTACACTCAACACAACGTCGTTGTTAGTGATTACACTCAACACAACGTCGTTGTGTGTGATTACACTCAACACAACGTCGTTGTTAGTGATTACACACAACGTCGTTGTGTGTAATTACACTCAACACAACGTCGTTGTGAGTGATTACACTCAACATAATGTCGTTTTGAGTGATTACACTCAACACAACGTTGTTGTTTGTGATTACACTCAACACAACGTCGTTGCGTCTCAGTGTGTGATTGCACACACAACAACGTTGTGTTTAATCACGCAACAATGTTGCGTGTAATCACTCACATATTGAGTGATTACACACTCGGCGTGTGTCTGTAGCAGTTGTACGTGTGCCGCTTGTCGTAGATGTTCGCGGTTTGAATCCAGCGGCCGCCCTGTTTAATGCTACAGGCGTGTTCACCGCAAAGACACCATGTGCCGTCTGCTTCAGTGGACGTTGAAGATCCCAGCGTCATGGACCAGATTAACCGAATTAAATACAATTGCCCGCAAATTAGCCAGTTGGAATATACTGTGCCTAGTAATCATTGCTGGGAAATGTGGTAGAACCCTCCTGAAAAGAGCCAGTAGGGCTATCCTGGGTAAAACTGACCACCCACCCCCTCGTGTGGCATGCTAGCCTTATTAGGTGCTCGCTAACAGCACTTATTTATCGAACAGACTGTTAAATGAAGGGACTGTGTCTTCATTTGAGTCCGTGGCTGTTTAACCTGGTACATAAGGGTGCCGCGGTGGTGGGATGTTAACTCCTTCACCTGGTATGCAAGAGGTCGTGGGTTCGATCCGGACCCTGACGCCTGTATATTTGGAGTTTGCATGTCTCTCTCTCCCGTGGTCGCGTGGATTGTTCTCCAGGTCTTCCAGTTTTTCCCTCCATATTTAGAAACATGCGTTTAGAGCAGGAGTCTCAAACTCAACTTACCTGGGGGTCGCTGGAGGTAGAGTCTGGGTGAGGCTGGGCCTCATCAAGTATTCCAAAGAAAAGTGCAACTGATCCAATCTTCTCAATCTTTATTAAGAACAGTTCAGAACATGAACGGTTCTTCAGAACATAGGCTTCTCTTACCTACTCCATGCTTCCAGAGACCTGGCAGCGCTTCCTCTTCTTACACAGCTGAGCCACATTTGGCTTGAGGGAGGAAGCAATTGAGACCCTCAGTATGGCTTGAAATGCTCATCAGTAAGTTTGGACCTGTACTTTGACTTATTAAAGTTCATGGTGCAAAAGAGCTTTTCACACAGATATGTGCTCCCAAAAAGGCACATGGTCCGCTTGAACATCCTGGAAAGCTCAGGGAAGGTGGGGGTGATATATTTACATGTTTTTATCCCAATACCTGAGTATTTGGGATCTTATTTAGTATGCCCTTTCTATATATTCTGAGAGGTATTTGAAAACTTTATCATTGTTCATGCTTTTTGTGAGCACTTCGTTTTTCTTATCATTATTAAATTCATCAATCGTGTTCTCTCTCAGGTGTTTATACCTTTCACATTCATGAATAAAGTGATCTAGATTTTCTTCTTTTTGTTCACATCCTACATATCCTTCTGCTCTACCGAATCTCTCTAGATGCCATTGAGCTAACTCTGGTGTCCATGTTATTCCACCTGTCTTAATTCTTAACATCAAGTGCATTGTCTCATGTTTTATATCTTTTAATTTCTTGCTCTTTATGATTAAATTGTTCTTGGTAAATTATTTTCTTTTGCGATTGCACATATCTGTCCTTTTTCCTTTTCTTTGTTTCTCTTGTAATAATAATTATAACTTATTTATAATATTCAGGTTCTAACCAACATTTGGCTTTTGTTCTTGCCACCCATCTCATGCTATTTGCTATCCATGTAATTCTTTTCCCTTTCCTATTGCAACACTCTGTTGTCTTTATTAGGTCACTGATTACACTTGTTGAGTCCGCCCACTTCCTAAGTCCTCTGTACCTTGCACTGGGTGACAGGATATATTTTCCTTCCACTTGGTGTCACTCCGGAATCACGTTTCAACCAAGTGACTAACGTTGCTAATTCGCGTTGGCTAACTTGTCAACAAACACCGGAAGCTGTCACGAGCCTGAGCTATGGTAAAAAAATATAATAATGAAAAAATAAAAAATTGATGTCAAATAGTGGGCCACAAAATATCGTTCCGCGGGCCACAATTGGCCTGCGGGCCGCGAGTTTGAGACCCCTGGTTTATAGTATTTTACTGCTATAAATTTCCACAAGATGAGCCACTCCGTTAAAACTAACATTTGTGACCAGATCGCTTCTTAAAAAGAGCTATATGGCTCACTTACCTGGTAAAATAAAAAGTTACATTTCAAATAATCACCACGGTAATGTGTCACCCACACGACCTTGAACTTGAGGCATCGCGCAGAACGCGGCATTCAGTGTGGGGTTAGCTGGGTGGTGCAGGGAGCTGCTACTACTTGCAGAGGGGGGCGGGGCAGGGGGGGACTGAGTCCTCTTGCATAATTGACTTGCGGATTGACCGATGCATAGACGAAAATATAGCACGTGAATGAATGAGTGTACGGCTGGACTGCAAATGAATGGACAATATTCTTCATCGCCATTTAAAAAAACTTAACATTGTAATCCATCACCCTGTGCATCTGCTGAACCAACGTATCCTACAGAAGCATATGAGTGTGTTTTCATACATTGCCTAAGTGTGTGTTTCTTGCGTATGATCGGTATGTTTCGATTTAAAGCTTTCGTGACTGCAATGATTCATCTTCTTTGGTTCTTTCGGTAAAGTCACGTAGAATGAGAAAAAAAATAATAAATTGATCAAATAAAATAACACAATAATATTCTCACGACGTTTCGGCCACAACACAAGCGGCCTTCATCAGGTGAAGGGACGAGACTGTCTGGTAGGACAGCGCTGGAGTGAAAGAGCCACGTTCAGATCACGACCTTTAAGCTGTGTGAGCGGAAACAAAGCGCCCTCAACTTTAGCAACACGGATAGCTACGGGCCCCGTTTAGACGGACGAGTTCATCCATGGTCGGAACAGCTGTCTCTCTCCCCCTCCTCTGTTCCGACCATGGATGAACTCGTCCGTCTGAACGGGGCCCGTAGCTATCCGTGTTGCTAAAGTTGCGGGCGCTTTGTTTCCTCTCACACAGCTTAAAGGTCGTGATCTGAACGTGGCTCTTTCACTCCAGTGCTGTCCTACCAGAGAGTCTCGTCCCTTCACCTGATGAAGGCTGCTTGTGTTGTGGCCGAAACGTCGTGAGAATATTATTGTGTTGTTTTATTTTATCAATTTATTATTTTATTCTCATTCTACATGACTTTACCGAAAGAACCAAAGAAGATGATCGGTATGTGTTTTACGCATGATCCTTATTTGATATCACAAGATATTTGCCTGTTTTTCTAATGATCTGCACGTGTTTCACGCATAATCTCTGGGTTTCACACATTTTCTGTGTGGGTGGCTGGGACCACCCTCAGCTGCCTTTTTCTCCCGAGTTGCGATGTGTACACATCATACCAGATACTAATTTAAGGCTGAACCGACCTCTCAAGATCCAGGATGCACTGGTGATGGTGGCTGTAAGCGGGAATCGAGCTCAGGTCGCTGGATTCATTGTTGCGCAGCGTGCTAAACCCACGCGCTCACAGACAGGACTCCAGCTCATCCACCTCGCGCACCTTTGCCAGGAACTTCCAATTGTGGAGCGACGAGCAAATGAAGCGACCCGACCTCCCCTCGGGATACGATGGCTGGCAGGTGGTTGAAGCTATCCGGCAGGAAGCGAGTGCAGGTAACGCTCACCTGAGCGTTGCGAGGCGTGCCCCGCAGGTGGTATCACGTGGGACGATGGATGTGCGACCACGCTATGGCCCTTTCACGATTCCGCTGCTGTATGGGGACCGCCACAACCTAGCGGATCGTTGCGGTGTATTTGACCATACTTCACCACGCTGGTTGGTTGCAGGTGTGGGGAGCGGCACAGTGCAAGGGTTCATGTTGCTGGACTGCCCCTTTTCTGATCATGTGACCCTTGCCAGATTAATTCTGCAAATGCGCAATCGCCGAGCCATGCGACAGCACCCCCAGTTTGCCACGTGTAGCTCTTGTAGACGATGACAACAAACACGCACCCTGCTCTACGGAGCCTGACAGCAGTCATGATGGTGGTGGTTTGCGTGGTACCTTACCATCAGACAAAAAAACTAAACAATTTTGTATTTTACCAGGTAAAGCTCACTGAGCTATATAGATGTTTCTCTGAAGCGACCTGGCTATCACAAATGATAACTCAACGAAGTGGCTTATCACGCGGAAATGTATTCTAGCCTCGATATTACAGCTGAATACAAATCCTCTGAGGGTACCCACGAGCCCGGGCAGCAAGGGGGCAGTTGGCAGATGGTAAGGGGCCAAGGAGCAAGGGGGAGGATGGAGAAGGGCAGCGGGGAGTGGAGCAGTGGTGTGGCACGTTCGAGTGATGCAAATATTAACTGATTTGTATTGAATACAACTAGAACAATTTACACTGGTGCGTTGATCGATATGATGTTGATTATAATGGTAACGATAATTATGTTGAGATTAGGATATGCAGGAGATAGTGATTATAATGCTAATGTCTTTACGCATGGTGATGGTAGAGATCTATTAATCTGGTGATGATGTAATGATGATGGCTTGGCAAGTTGAAGATGGTGATGATAGTGCTCCTGCTGGTGGTGGTGGTAATTCAGATGATGATTATGATGCTGCGACTTGCTGTAGCTGCTTATAATAATAATGATGCTGCATCTGCTGCTGACGATGATGATCCCCCCCACCCTCGTCCACCCCCGCAGGTTCTGAGGAGCGCCGCATGGTGGTGCAAGCACTGAGCCTGCTGAAGCGCGGGAGTGCGGAGAGGCGACCCCGCGAGATGGAAACAGGAGGGACAGGGTCCTCCTGGGGGGATATCGTGAGCGGCGCAGGGGGTCCTAGCGGGGTCGAGAGGGGAGGAGACACAGCGGATGGACACCTCATTGTTCCCCCCGACGGGGACCCTAATGGGGTCCCAGTGGGCGGGGACTCGGGTGGGAGATAACGGCCGAGGTTCGCGTGGCGAGAACAAACGCGCGACCCCGTGTGCGCGTGAGTGTGCGGGGCCGCGAGGGCACGTACACGGGACCCAACCTCGGCGGGTTCGAGGAGGAGGAGGCCCTCCTGGAGCTTGGACTGCACGAGGCTTGAGACGGAGGTAGGTGGCTGAGGGGTTGGGTGAGTGACAGGTTGGGTGAGTGAAGGAGGCATTGATTGATTGCGTGGGTAGAGGGTGAGTGGGTAATGTTGAGTGAGCGGGTGTATGTGGTTGAGTTAGTTGGTAGGTGGCCGAGTGGGTGAATGTGGGAGGTTGAGGGGGTGAATGAATGGTTGGATGAGAGAGTGGGTTGGTGAGTAGGTGGGTGAGTGTGGGAGGTCGAGTGGGTGAGTGAGGGGGTCGAGTGGGTGAGTGAGACGGATGGTGAGTGGGTGGGGGAGTTTGAGTGGGTGAGTGGATGCGTGGGTGATTTGGTAAGTGCATTGTTAATTGTGTAAATGGCTCGGTGAGTCAGTGAGTGCGTGCATGGGTGGGTAAGTGAGAGGATGAGTGGGTTGGGGAGTGCGTGAGTGGGTTGGGGAGTGCATAAGTGGGTGGGGGAGTGAGTGGGGGAGCGAGTGGGCGGGTTAGTGATTTAATCAATCATCGTGTGATTGAATGGCTGAACGGAGGGGTAGGTGAATGAGTGCTTGTGGTTTAGTGAGTGTGTGTGTGGATGAGTTAGTGGGTGGGTGAGTGGATGATTGTGGGAGGTTGAGGGGGTGAGTGGATGTGTAATTTAATGGTTGTATGGGTGGGTGAGCGTGGGAAGTTAAGTGGGTGTGTGAATGAGTGAAGGGGTGGGTGAGTTGAGTGGGTGAATTATTGGGTGGCTGAGTGGGTGTGCGGGTGAGTTAGGGGGTGGGTCAGTATGGGTGGATGGGTGATGGAGTCGGTGATTGAGTTTGTAAATTGAGTGGGTGATTGAGTAGTAGGGTGAGAGTGGGAGGTTGGGTGGGTGGAGGTGAGGGGTTGCATGAGTGAGGGGTTGGGTGAGTTGGTGGGTGGGTGAATGAGTGGATTGATCAGTTAGTGTGTGGTTGAGTGGGTGGTTGGCTGAGTGGTTGAGAAGATGGATCGTTGAGTGAGTGGATGGGTTATAGATTGAGTGGGTGGTTGTGTGATTGATTGGCTGAGCAAAGGGGTGAATTAGTGGATTTGTGTGGTTGAGTTACTGGTTAGGTGGGTGAGTGCATGAGTGTGGGAGGTTGAGAGTTCGTTGGTGAGTGTTTGAGTTAGATATTGAGTTGGTGGTTATGTGATTGAGTAGGTGAGCGGAGGATTGGGTGAGTGAATAGATGTTTATGTTTGAGTTAGTGGGTGGGTGATTGGATGAGTGGGTGGGTGATTGGATGAGTGGGAGGGTAATTGGATGAGTGGGAGATTTAAATGGTGAGTGAATGGGTGATTGAATGCTTGGATGGGGGGTGAGTGATTGAATTGGTGGGTGCGAGATTGAGTGGGTGGCTGGGTGAGTGGGTGAGATGATGGGTGGGTTAGTGAGATGATGATGGGTGGGTTAGTTGATGTGTGAGTGGGTAGGTTAGAGATTCAGTGGGAGGGAGGGTGGGTGAGTGGTTACGTGGCTCGTGGGTGAGTAGCTCAGTGGCTTGTTGAATTGGTGAGTTAATTTGCGCGTGATTGATTTGGTGAATGGGTGAGTGAGTGGATGGATGAGGGAATGGATGAGTGAGACGGTGAGTGCGTTGGTGAGTGATTGAGTTAGTGGGTACGAGATTGGATGACCGTGGAAGGTTGGGTTGGTGAGTGAGTGGATGGATGTGAGAGGTTGAGTGGGTGAGTTATTGCGGTTAAGTATGGAGGGGGTGGGTAAGTGAAGGGGTGGTTCAGTGAGTGGGTGAGTGAGTGGATGGTTGGTGAGTGAGTGGGGTGAGTGAATGCGTGGGTGAGCAAGTGAATGAGTTGGTGAGTGGTTGTGTGAGTAGTGGGTGAGTGGGTGGTGAGTGAGTGGATATTTGTGGGTGATTTAGTCGGTGGGTGATTTGGTCAGTATGGGAGCTTGAAGCAGTGAATGGTTAGGTGAGTGAGGGGTGGGTGAGTGAGTAGATGAATGAATTAGTTAGTGGGAGCACTAGTGGGTGGGTGGGTGAGTGAGTGGGTGAGAAATTGAGTCAGTTGGTGGGTGAGTGGTTCCGTGGGTAGTGCGTCTTGGGTGAGTAGGTCAGTTGCTCGGTGAGTTCCTGAATTAATGGGTGGGTTAGTGAGTTGATGGGTGAGTGAGTGGGAAAGTGCATTGGTAAGTGTGAGGGTGAGTGGGTGGGTGGTTGCATGAGTGTGGTTTAGATATTTTAGTGGGTGGTTTTTTGAGTGGATGAGTTCGAGTGGGTCAGTGGTTGCGTTAGTGGGTGGTTGAGTTAGTGGGTGGGTGAATAATTACGTGGGTAGTGGGTGAGTGTGTGAAGAGGTGAGTGGCTGAGGGAGTAGGTGTGTGGGTGGGTTAGAAATTGAATGGGTGGCAGAGTGAGTGAGTCCTGGGTGAGTTAATGAGTTGGTGGGTCGGTCAGTGGGTGAGTGTCTGGATGGGTGATTGAGTAAGTCGGTGAGTGAGGGGTTGGGTGAGTGATGGGTTGGGTATGTGTGTTTTTGGTTCGCGAGTTTGTGGGTGAGTGAGTGGGTCAGTTCGTGGTTGGGTGAGTGAGTTCGTTGGTGAGTGTTTGAGTTAGTATGTTGGTGGGTGAGTGTGTAGTTTAGTGAGTGAGTGATTTAGAGATTAAGTGGGTCATAGGGTGAGTGGGTGGGTGAGCAAGTGGTTAACTAAGTGAGTGGTTGGGTGGGTCGGTGAGTTGTTGACTGAATGGGGTCAGAAAGTAGGTGAGTGAGTGAATGGGTGAGTGACTGCTGGGTGGGTAAGTTAATGTGGGAGGTTGAGTGGGTAAGTTAGCTTGTGAGTGATTGGGTGAGTCAAAGAGTGGGGCGCTACGGTGGTGAAATGTTCACTACCTCGCCTAGTATACATGAGGTTGTGGATTCGATTGCGATCCTGCCGCCTGTATATTTGGAGTTTGCATGTTCTCCCCCTGGTCGTGTGGATTTTGCTCCGGGTCCTTTCCGCTGCATTTAGAATCAACATGCCTTTTGAGGATTTGGCTGCAATAAATGTATGTGATAAGCCACTTCGTTTATCTATCATTTGTAGCCAGGCCGATTCTGAAAAGGGTCTATATAGCTCAATGAGCCTTACCTGGTGAAATAAAAAGTAGTTTAGTTTAGGGGATGGGTGGCTGGTTGGGTCGGTAGGTCGGTTAGAGGTTGAGTGGGCGGCAGGGTGAGTGGGTGGCAGGGTGAATGGGTGAGTAGGTAAGTAGCTGGGTGAGCGGGTGGACTGGTGAGTGTGCGAGTTAGAGATTGAGTGGGTGGATGGGTGGGTGTGTAAGTGGATGCGTTGGTAAGTGGTTGAGTTGGTGGCAAGGTGCGGGTTTTTGAGTGGGTGGGTGTTTCTGAGTGGGTAGGTGGCTGAATGGGTGGGTGAGTGGGTGACTGAGTCAAGAAAGTGGAGCGCCATGGTGGTGAGATATTAACTACCTCGCCTTTTGTACAGGAGGTTGTGGGTTCGATCTCGATTATGACGCCTGTATATTTGGAGTGTGCATGTTCTTGTGGTTCCATGGATTTTTCTCCGAGTCCTCCGGGTTTTCTCTCCATATTTAGAAACATGCATTTCGAGGTTTTGGCTGTTCTGGAACTCACTCACTCAACTACTAAAGCCACCCACCAACCCACTCACAAACCCGCTCACCCTACCATGCACTGAATTTTTAATCAACGCACTCACGCACACACCCACTCACTCGCTCAACCACTCATCCACGCACCCACCTACACAAGCACTCACTGACTTATTTGAGCAGTCATTTGTGGCCGCGTCGCTTATGAAAAAAATCTATATAGCTCCGTGGGCCTTTCCTGGTAAAATTAAAATAGTTAAATTTTAGTTTACAGTTGGGTGAGTGGGCGGTGAGTGCGTCGGTCGGTGAGTGAATGGGTGGTTAAGTAAGTAGGTGAGGGGCTGGGTGAGTTGTTGGGAGATTGAGTGGGTCACAGTGTGAGTGGGTGGGTTGGAGCGTGAGTTGGTCACTGAGTGAGTGGGTGGGTGAGGTGAGTGGGTGGGTAGGTTGGGTGGGTGGCTGGGTGAGTGAGTTAGTGAGTGCATGTGTAGGTGGGTGCGTGGATGAGTGGTTGAGTGAGTGAGTGGGTGTGTGCGTGAGTGTGTTGATTAGAAATTGAGTGCATGGCAGGGTGAGCGGGTTTGTGAGTGGGTTGGTGGGTGGCTTTAGTAGTTGAGTGGGTGAGTTCGAGAATTGTACGCCACTGTGGCGAGATGTTAGCTACGTCGCCTGGTATTTTGGAGTTCGTAGGTTCCATCCCAACCCTGATGCTTGCATATTTGGGGTTTGCATGTTCTCTATGGTCACGTGGATTTCGACTCCACATTTAGAAACATTCATTTATCGGATTTGGCTGCTATACATTACTATGTGATAGGCCACTTAGTGAAGCTCTCATTTGTGGCCAGGTTACTTTGGAAAAATATTTTATATAGCTCTGTGGGTCTTACCTGGTAACTTAAAAAATAGTTGAATTTAGTCAGTTTGGATTAGTGAGTAGGTGGAATGTTGAGTGCGTGGGTTAGAGATTGATTTTGTGGCAGGGTGAGTGGCTGGTTGAGTTTGTGATTGGTTGGGTGGGTGAGTGTGTGTGTTAGACATTGAGTTGGTGGATGGGTGGGTGTGTGAGGGAGTGAATAGGTGTCCTGGTGGGTGAGTGGATTGTTGAGTGAGTGGGTTGTTGAGTTAGGTAGTGGGTGGGCTGGTAAGTGGGTTGGTGAGTTAGTTTGTGGGTGTGTGGGTGAGTCAGTCGGTTAGAGATTGATTTGGTTAGTGTGTTGAGGAGTTCCCGACGACGACTCGGAGACGGCTTGAAGGTAAGGGCTTTCGCCAAAGGTTTATTAAGTATGTTACAATAACACAAAGGGTGTGACAACTTCCCAGGGGTTAGGGGTCCTACACTAAGTCCTGGTCCAGCCCGGCTAGCTCCGGTCTCTCTCCCTCGAGTCGGATGGGGGAACTTGCCAACCCCACCGACCGGGAAGAGCAGCACCTCCTACGGCTACCACCAGCTTCACTCCTGACTCTTCGTCGATCCCTCTCTACCCCTGGTTCCCTCTCCACCCTTCTCACTCTACCCGTTCCCACAGTGATCCCGCTTTCGTCACGGGGTCCCCCTTAAATACTAGAGGAGACATGACGTCATCGAGCCGCCCAGCGTGCATGACGCCACGTTCCGTGACGTCATCGCACTAGACGGCACACATGACGTCACGTCCCCATTTTACTCTACAAGTGGTTTGTGTGTGGGTGGGTGTTTGAGTGGGTGGTTGAGTTAAAGAGTGGAATGTCAAGGTGGCAAAATTTTAAGAACCTCGCCTGTATATCTAGAGTTTGCACGTTCTCCCCCGTGGTTGCATGGAATTTTCTCTGGGTACTCCAGGTTGCCCCTCCACGTTTAGAAACATGCATTTATAGACTTTGACTGCTATAACGTTCTACGTGAAAAGCCATTCCATTGAGCAATCATTTGTACTCTGCTTGTTTCTGAAAAGATGTATATAGCATGGGCCTTACCTAGTAAAGTAAAAAAAATCTACATTTTTATTTGGTGTGTAGATGGGCGGTTTTGTGGGTGGGTGCGTGGATGAGTGAGTGCGACGTTCGATGGGTAGTAGGTGAGAGGCTTGGTGAGTGAGTGTGGATTAGAGATTGAGTGCGTGGCTTGGCGAGTGCGTGGCTGGGTGAGTGAGTGTGTGCAAGGCTCGGTGGTTGAATTAATGGATGGTTGAGTTAGTGGGTCGGTGTTTGAGTGTGTGGTTTCGTGGGTGGGAGAGTCAGAGAATGGAGTGTCATGGTGGCAAGATGTTAACTACCTCGCCGGGTATACAGGATGTTGTGGGTTCGATTCCACATTTAGAAAAATGCATTTAGAGGAGTTGGCTGCTATAAATGTATACGTGATAAGCCACTCTGTTGAGCTATCATTTGTGGCGAAGTTGCTTCTGAAAATCATCCATATATCTCAGTGGGCCTTGCCTGGTAAAACAAACAATTTATATTTAGGCTGTGTTGGTGAGTGGTCGGGTTGGTGAATTAGTGGGTGAGTTAGTGGGTGGGTTAATAATTGGATGGGTGAGTTCATGAGTGGGTGGGTGAGGGTGGGTCAGTGGGTGTGTTAGTGGGTACGGGTTTGAGAGGGTGGCTGGGTGAAAAGGTGGGTGGGTGAGTGATTGGGTGGGTGGTTTGGTGCGTGGGTGAGTGAGCAGGTGGGTGGGTGAGTGAGCAGGTGGGTGGGTGAGTGAATGGATGTTTGTGTTTGAGTCAGTGGGTGGGTGATTGGATGAGTGGGAGGTTGAAAAGGTGAGTGGATGGGTGATTTAATGCTTGGGTGGGTGAGTGGTTACGTGGGTAGTGGGTCGTGGCTGGCTGAGTTGGTGTGTGAGTGTGTCGGTGAGTGAGTTGGTTAATGGGAGGGTGGGTGAGTGATTAGAGTTAATGGGTACAAGATTGAGTGAATAAGAAGATGGGTGAGTTGGTGAGTGTTTGGGTTAGAGATTGAGTTGGTGGTTATGTGATTGAGTAGGTGAGTGGAGGGATGGGTGAGTGAATGGGTGTTTGAGTTAGTGGGTGGGTGATTGGATGACTGTGCGAGGTTGAAGGGATGAGTCGATGGGTGATTAAATGGTTGGTTGAGAGGGTGGGTTGGTTAGTGGGTGGGTGAATGTGGGAGGTTCAGTGGGTGAGTTATTGGGTGAGTGTGTGGATGAGTGAAGGGTTCAGTGAGTGAGGGGGTGGGTGAGTGAATGTATGGATGGGTGAGTGAATAGGGTGAGTGAATAGTTGGTTGAGTGAGTGGGTAGGTGGTGAGTGTGGGAGGTTGAGTCGGTGAGTTTATGCGCGAGTGGTTGCTGAGTGGGTTGGCGGGTAGGTGAGTGGGTTGGCGGGTAGGTGAGTGGGTTGGCGGGTAGGTGAGTGGGTTGGCGAGTAGGTGAGTGGGTTTGTGGGTGGGTCAGGAGTGACTAGGTGGGTGGGGGAGTAGTGGAGTGGTAGCCTGGGTAATGGGTGAGTGGGTGGGTTGTTCACTGGGTGACTACGTGCGTGGGTTCGTTAGTGACAGGCAACTTAGTGGATGCGATAGTGAAGATGCGATAGTGAGTCAGAGTGGATGGGTGTTGATTGAGTGGGGTGAATGAGTGAGTGGGTGAGTTAGTGAGTGGATTGGTGAGTGGGTGGGTGAGTGCACGAGTGAGTGGATGGGTTAGAGATTGAGTGAGTGGTTGAGTGGATTGGTGATTCCGTGGGTGAGTTAGTGGGTGTTTGAGTTCATTTGTGTGTTAGTCTGTGGGTGATGGAGTCGGTGACTGGTTGAGTCTGTGCTGGTGGCTCGGTGGATGGTTGAGTTCATGGATGGGTTTTTGAGTGAGTGGATGGGTTGTTGAGTGAGTTGATGGGTGAAACGGTGCGTGGGTAGGTGAGTGAGTGAGTGAGTGGATGGGTGGGTGATTGATTGGGTGAGTGTGTTGGCAAGTGAGTGGGTGAGTGAGTGGGTGGTTAATCGGTTGGTGGGTGCGTGAAGGAGTGGTTGGGATGAGTGAGTTAGTGAGTGGATACGTCAGTGAGTGAATGGGTGGGTGAGTGGGTGAGAGGTTGCGTTGGTAGTAGGTGAGTGGGTGGTGAGTGGGTTGGTTGGTTCTTGAGTGAGTAGGTGGTTTGTTAAGTGAATGAGTGGGTGGTTGGGTTGGTTAGTGAGTTTGTGGGTGAGTTGGTGGGTGGGTGAGTTAGTGGTTGAGTTAGTGAATGAATGCCTGTGTTAATAAGTGGGTGACTGGGTGTGGGGTTGGTGAATGAGTGGGTTGGTGAGTGAGTTAGTGAGTGGATGGGTGGGTGAGTGAGTGGGTGATTGAGTGGATGGGTGGATGACTGGGTAAATGATTGGGTAAGTTATGAGGGTGAGTAAGTGAGTTACAGGGTGAGTGGGTCGGTGGGTGATTGGGTGGGTGGGTGAGTGGGTGTGATCATCGCCATGCTCTCCATGGAGCTCTCTGTAGTGAGGGGCAGCTCACAGGGACAGCTGTTGCAGGGATTCACAACAGCTGCTTCTCCTCCTCCAGTTCTGAACCAGCTGACCAGGGTTGCCAGACGAGGCCAAGCAGCTCCTCGAGTTGTTCCACAGCTTCCTTCATGCCTGCTGTGCCACGTGTGGCTTCTGCATGAGGCTACTGTGCCACGTGCGGCTTGTGCATTAGGCTGCTGCGCCGCGTGTGAGGCTGCTGCGTGAGGCTGCTGTGTGAGGCTGCTGTGCCGAGTGAGGCTGCTGCGTGAGGCTGCTGTGCCGTGTGAGGCTGCTGTGCCGAGTGAGGCTGCTGCGTGAGACTGCTGTGCCACGTGAGGCTGCTGTGCCGTGTGAGGCTGGTGTGTGAGGCTGCTGTGCCGTGTGAGGCTGCTGTGCCGTGTGAGACTGCTGTGCCGTGTGAGGCTGCTGTGCCGAGTGAGGCTGCTGCGTGAGGCTGCTGTGTCGCGTGAGGCTGCTGCGTGAGATTGCTGTGCCGCGTGGGTCGACGTGACATCACCGTCAGTCTAGGGGGATCTTTGTATGAGTGATGGGGCAGTCGTAGAGAAAGTGGAGAAGTTTCCGTACTTATGCAGTCAGCAGAGGTCTCACGCCGAATCAGCTGAGTAGCATTATTTGTTCGTCGTGTGAACCAAAATTGAGGTGAATAATTTTGAGTAAAAAAAATGATGACATTACACTGGCTATGAATATGACTATATAAAAGGTTAGGATCTTGTGTCGGATGCATATTTGCTGGACTTTATACAGTGGCTTGGGCCAAGAAACTGGCATTCAGAGGCAAACTTGTCATGGTGGGGATTTGTTTCCAGAAACACACTCAGCCACCTTTGTCTCTCCAGTGGTGATGTTTACCAACCACACCTGATACTAATTTAAGGTTAAGTAGACTTAGGGGAGGTATAGGGTCGATTAGAATATAATTCATCACTGATTTTGGCCACAACCGGGAATTATATCTCGTAAGACTGCGATCAAGAATACTTGAAATAGTGTCGGGGCCAGAGGACATCCCCATCACACCCCACAGTAAACATGAGGAAATGGCTCTGACACCCGGCCATGCAGCGTTACGTGGGCCTGCCCACCATCATGGTCTTTAATGGTCGTGAACAGAGTCAGGGACCCTAAATAACACGAAGAATAATCCAAGACCATAGCCTCTTAATGGTAATGCAGGCCTCCAGCAGGTGAAGAGAGCTTCCTGATGCGTTTGTGCGTTTTTCACCGTTGCGGTGCCCCGCCGTGGCATTTTGGTGATGCTTTTGTTTTCCATTTGTGGAGGCAATTGCTCGTGCCATGGCCAGGTTGGATCCGGTGTACGGTGGCCCCCCACTGCTTGCGGTGGTGGGGGGCCAGCGAGCTTCTTGATGGTTTGATCCACGATGAGGCACTTCTTGGGGATGTTTGAGTTCTCCCAATTGTTTATCCACTCATTCGTACCGGTTGTGTGGACAGAAGCCGGAGGGATTTAAGAAAAGTCCACATTGATTAAAATGGCCACGATAAATCGAACCGGCGACTTCTATATTGTGTACCAACCATTACATCATGGCAACATCCAGTGATGTCACGTTTATAAGGGTGGGGGGAAATAACAACCAGGGTACTAGGTGTTAGTGTGTTTGAGGACGCAAGTTTCAAATACAATTATTTTTTATCTTGTCCTCTTCCCCCAAACTGGGGTTAAAACAATCAACAATTGAGGAAAGGGTTGGTGGGACGTGTGCAGAGATCGCCAGTAATCCCAGGTGGACTCCCGCTCGCTGCACAAACGCCTCCTGTGGAATCCATCCAGCAGTTTGTCGACGGAAACGATGATGGTAGGCGACCATGGTTTTTGGAGATCGTAGCCGGGGCCGGAGCGGCAACAGTGATGAAGGAAGGGGGGGGAGCGAGTGGCGGGGGCAGAACGGAAGGGGAGATGAGCGGTATCATTGGTGACGCGCGAACGCGCCCCAAACCGTTTGCGATGAGTCATGTCCATGGGTGGGACGGTGCTCGCGTCCACTTCCATGAAGGTGTCCTGCAGACACCTGAGAGTGGGCGCACACATGCACAAGAGAGAAGCCAATGTAACAATCCAGTTTGTCAACCAGGTATCTAGGCCCAGCCTGGATGCCCACGGCAGCCTCAGTGGGCGACGCCTGCCCCAAGTGGTCCACGCAGGCCCCTTAAACTGTGCCACTTGGCCCACTTTCCTATGGGAGCTGCTCGCTTTGATGTTGGCCGACCTTGGAAACGGTCGTGATGTCACGGAGTCAATGCAAAAGAGAGGCAATCGTCAAGTTAGTGCTGATTAAGGTGAAGTTTATGGCAATAAATGTAAAAAAACAGATTCCAGCTGGGTATATGTGTAAGTCATCTCAATCACGTTAATAATAATTGAAAAATAAATATTGTCGCTTTCATCTGGCTGTGGGCAAAAGGGAGGGTGGGAAGTGGTTGGAGTAATGAAAGGATTTGTGGCCATAGAGCCACAAGGCCCTCAATGTTTGAAGAATAATTGTTGCTCGTTATTGCAACGAAGCATAAAAGCGTATTGCGGAAAGTGTCGCGCATGTGTCTGTAGCGCGGTGCCCCCACATGTTCTCATTCACCTCAGCGACCATATCACAGTTCATGGTATTTGAGTGGTTCGTTTTTTTCTATTGCATAATCTTGCTGGTATCCATGAATGAACAAGATGAATCTATGAACGCATATTTGTGCCTTTAGGAATAATAATGGTTTGAGTGTCTTTCCATATGAACAGCGTTGCATAATAATCAATCGTCCTACTGTTAACAACGTGACAAGAATCTGCATTAAGGGTCGCATATGATCAATGACCGAATGCCGTGTTGTGTAACAATTTAAATACGAATTACATATTATAAGGTTAAGGTTTTGATAGAATAGTCTGCATGTTTTAATCTCTCTCTCAACAACAACATCATTGCGTTACGCGTCGGGAATTAACCACAGGTGCCGTTATCGAAGTGAAACAACGCAATCGTGATGTGTACCATGTTAATGCTGTGTTGAAATTCCGAAGTTGAGAGTTCTCATATCCAAAAATTTAAGTTTAGCTAGAAAATAAAATTGATTAAAGCAGAAGAGTTGTGTGTGATTCTTTCCATGATTCTGCATAGAATTGTTCTGCGAATGAGATCTGAATCTCGGTTACCTATCATAAGCACACAAATCACTAATCCAGCACATAATCAATAAGCGTTAAATCGAAGATAATTGTATCCTTATTGAAAATACGGAATTAAATAGCAAGTCGAGTCGACTCTCTCTCATTCACGCTCACAATACCTGCACAACTGCATACGATTAATGGCGTTCCAATTAATAACCAACCTTCGTCACCGAGGTTGGACCTAATTATCATAACGACCTGCATCATCATAACCACGCCCACTCGCATAAATTAATACGATTATCTCTCGAATTAGCATAGTTTATGCACATAATTACACCAATTAATTCAGATAAATTATTTAAATTTCAAATTTAATCAAATTTTCCTTATTTTCATCAAATTTTCATAACCTACATATACAACAACCTTCGAGCACCCATATCTCACAGAGCGGGCCCTAACCTATAACAGCTGGCAGTTCACCAGCATTGCTTCAAGTGAGCTGGAGCGTGCTGATGAATATAAAAACCGGACCAGAGCTTGGTTTATGTACAACCAATACTGCTGAAATGATGCACTCCCAGAAGGAAAGCCGTGTGGCTAATGGGATGTGTACAAATACTTGTATTTTTTAAGTGGAAAGACGGATATGTGAAGGAGGGGAATCATCGTTTGCGTGTTAATTTTGTTAATCATATCCACGATGTAAGCCAATTATTATATTGAAACTTCGCAGAGCTTTCATGAGTAAGAAAGTTGTACCAACAATAATTATTATCGGTTCTATTGCGATCGAGGGCTGCACGTTTCAACGGGCACACATGTGTCATGCTGCGATGGTGACGGTGCTCCCGGTTTTTTAAGACCGGGAGGAAGTGAGGGCTTCACCTTTCTGGCAAATTGCCCGATGATGCTGGATGTAATTACCAGCGAAACGTCGTACTCAAAAATTGTAAATGTTGTGGATTCACTCTTCAACACACCGGTGGGCTGAAGGAGTGATCTATTTCTCTTTTGTCAATGTGACACATTTTTTACTGATTGGCCGTGTCGGGTAGTGGAGGGTTACGACACATGAATAATGCGATCTAACCCAAAAACTTTTATTATGAATAATATTGGTCGTGAAAGCCTACGGCCTTTCTGGCCGTGATTTTTATTTCAGCAGCATTGGTTCAACACGAGCAAACGTCAGAATGGTTTTCAGCTCTGCAAAGCTCATGATGACTTTTTGTGAAGTATTCCACAGTTTTGCATAGAACTAGGACCTGTAACGAACAGAGAGCATCCTTGCCTGCAAATATCTGGCAGTTCACCAGCGTCGGTTTGAGACACTGAATGCTCAAACGAACGCAAATGTGGTAATGATTATTTTGTGTTATCTCCATATATATAAAAGTTGTAAATATGTGTCTGTTCAAAATGTTTAGCGTACTTCCCGACATGCAACAAACTTGAAATTTACCACGTGGGTACTTTCCAGACTCTACACCATGCAAAAGTTATGAAAATAAACTTTTTTGTGTGTGGGGGGGGGGAGCTCAATAATGAATTTATTTTTGGTACGGCAAGTGAGCTGTGACGTCAAATCTGTCACGTGACCCGCACATGTGGAAGCGTAACGCATTGTCGTGTAGTGGTTAGCGCGCTGCGCTACGAATCCGGCAACCCGAGTTCGATTCCCGCTCACGGCCACTACCAGTGACGATTATTTTAACCGGTCCTGGGCCTCCCCTACGTCGACTCAGCCTCAAAACGAGTAACTGCTGTGGTGTGTTAACATCGCCACTGGGGAGACAAAGGCGGCCGGGCGTGGTGGATCCAAGTCCCAGGAGAAGCTGGGTAGTACAGCTAGTGTATTATATGCGCGAGTACTAAAGCTGGAACGATTCGATTACCAAGTCGATTATAACCGATTCCTTGTGTATGGTCAATTACTCAGACCCCTTTAAAAATGACAGCCATCCCCACATCTTACTTCCTGTGACGCGGCTGATGTGATCAAGTCCCTCCCATCAGGTGGGACAACCACAGCAAGAAAAAACTGCTGAAGTAGGCGAGAGATCTGCCGTGGCACGAGGTTATATAGGCCTCGGCAGTAGGGGGGAGAGAGAAGGGGGGGGCAGAAAGTGGACCCCGCAGCAGCACCCGGGTCACTGGAGTAAAGTGGGCCACCACTCATTGATCCGTACATTTAACTCGATGAGTCGATTCGATTCCGTGCCCCGTTGGGTCCTCCCCCCTTTTGTGCTTTTGGGTGTGCTGGGTTTCAACATAATTCCCGATCCATTGTGAATCTTCCCTTCCCCCATTTCAGCACTCCGATCTACATCCGACAGGAGATGATAAACCGCAGGGAGGGGGAGTAAAACCTAATCGCCAGGTAATTGGAAAAGTCGCCCATTGTCTCGCGGATGTGCATGATTGTACGATGGATGGGGCAGAGGAACGTGCTACAGGGACACGCCCTGAGGAATGCAGGCATCGGCCTTTGGATGAAAAACTATTTTTCAGTAATTCAGTGGGCAGTGCTCTCACTGGCAGCTCATTCTCAATGTGGGTGATTCACCACGTGTTTGTGCCACATTTTGTATCTGAGTTGAGTCCATTTTTGTTTCCTTTCCTGTTTCTCTACTCCCTCCTGGTATAGCCGGGTGGGGGTATCGAAGGGGGAATGGGCAGATTGTGTTTAACCTTGAGTTTGTCGTGGCATGGGGTGCTGGTATGATTCCGCTCTTGGCTTCCACACCCTGAAATTCCAATAATTACCTGTCTTTGTGCGCTGTGGTTGCCTCGGATTGGTGTGCCACTCTCTCGCTGGATTGTTACCTTGCCATCCCTGCGTGTAATTATGTTGGTAGTTCGTGGGTGCTTGCTCCTCTCTGAAAAAAAATTCCGCAGACTACCTACTGGATCTCCTCTCTGTTTCAAAGAACAAATTTGACCTCAGGTCTTCGCTCATTTACCAGCTTCACATTCCCTATTGCTGTACAAAAACTGGAGGAAGGGCCTTTGCTATTGATGCCCCCAGGGTCTGGAATGCTATTGCCAATAAACTGCAACTTGAATCACTACCTATGAGATCTTCACTCAAAACTGCTCTAGAGGAGTTGTACAACCCTAGCTGCCACTGCTATTCAGTGCCCTAAAATATGGCTCTAGATTTTGGTGTTATAATTTATTTATGTAGTTTATTGTTAAAAATTCGATCACAGTCCCTATGATCACTGTTACATTGGATTTATGGCTTTTATTTTGGTGATTTCGAAAAGTTTTTTTTGTTTTGGCCATGTTTTTGTTTATTGTAGTACGGAGTTAGACTGATGGCTTTAATCTTAGTTGTCTTGTGGTTGTTGTTATTTGACTTGCATCCCACTGGGATTTTTGCACACAGCGTTGGTGTGCGGTGCTATTTCAGGAATATTTTGATATTTTTTTCCTGTATTTTCTGTTTGCACAGTCACATAATCACTTTAAGATGTTTTCTTGTTCATGTTTTTGTTTGTTGCGGTTGCACCCGATTCAAGAGCTTAATGGCTCACAGGGCTATACCAAATAAATGAACTATGAACTAACTAACTCTATTGTGGGGCTTGGTGTGAGGTGCTGTAGCTGCTCACGTGATTTTTACTTCCCTCTAGATGGCGGGGTGCATTATCTCTCTCCCTGTGTTTTGTCCGAATTATGGCTCCTAATTCTATATAGCCATGCCGCGTGAACCCTATTCTGTATGTGGTGTAAGGAGGCCGTCTCTGGGTCCAAGACCATACCCACAATTTCTGTAATCTCTAGACTCAAGGATTAAAAAAAACAATCTTGAACATTTTGTCACCTTCGTGGTATTGATCAACATCACCTGCGTAATACACTCCTCGTTTACGCACTGGGTCATAAATTTGGCAGCATTAAACCCCTCAGTGTTGAATATTCTCCAAACTTCGTAATCACTGTTAGGCTGAGTTGTTTGAAATAATTCCTAACCTTGTATGGTAGCGACTTTACCCATGGTATAGAATATTCATGTAACCTTCTTTTCAGCACTTGTTTTCTCGTCCAACTTCCTCAGACCTCTGATCATTGCCTCCTTACTACTGAATGAGTATTCGGAAAGTTGGTCGTTGTGAGAGGAGTCAGTGTCAGATGAGCTATCACTCAAACTTTACCGCTGCTTAACATAACTTCTGTAATGTATTTTGCGCCTGTGTTGTGGGTATGAACGTAGAGCGAGACTTCTCTTGGAGGCAATGCGTTTATTACAATAAACGATAACAACACCAATAGCCGTAACACGACTGGTGTCTGTTAAAAACACTGCTGCAGTCAATCACAGTTGGTTTTGAGTGATTACATTGGGGTGGGGGGGGAGGGATGGCAAGTGATGGGTGATGGGAGGAGACCAGGGACGCAACGTGACCGTCCATGTACGAGGATAAGAGTTGCCATCTGTGACGTACACAACCTGGGGACACATCATGGGAAGAAGGATCTCTCAAAACCCGAAGAGGGGAGAACTACATGGAAACGCATTGTCTTGAGCAATGAATTAGCACAAGGGGACGAACAGGGGTTGGAGTCATGTTCTTCGTATGGTCGACGTTTATGTAGAGCAACAACTATATTGGATTGAGGTGGTTGAGCCAGATCATTGTGTAAGAAGTAGAGTTGGTGCATCGCTGTGATGATGCCTCCGAATTTGTGAATTGGACATTGAGTTTTCATATATTCCATAGTCTATTCAGGCTTGGAGTTAGGGATAGGGCTACAGATTTGCTGCAGAAATATTTTTCAGAGCGTCAGTGTTTGGCACTACATGTAGGGCAGTTCCACATATTAGGCAAACATCACAATTTCAGCATCATCTTAATTTTATATATTTATATGGGATATAATATAGAAGGTAATTATTGCTTTAGAAATGACATTATTCACACAGATGATTTCTATCTGAATCTCTTGGTTGAAATACTTTGCCCAAGGTAAGATAACTGTGCGATTATGGTAATGAGTATCCACGTCCGTCTGAGACCGTGGAACTGCCCTCCAGCACTGCCGCTCACATCAGGGGACATAGGAATGACTATGGTTGCTGGCTTCACCGTGGCCAACTAGTTTATTAATGGGCATCTCCTCCTTGCCATCCTAAATTTCCACCACCATCACCACCTCCACAACCTTGTGCTTGTCGCCCCCAACTCAAGCTCAGTGCAAACCCCTTTGAGGGCTGGCATTACCCAAGGGACACAGAACTCTGCCTCACATTTGGTTTCTAGAAGCTCCGCAACAGCCACACTGTGGATGTAGACAGCCCTTAGCGTTATAAATGTGAGCCACTCGCGTGTCCCAAACACTCAAAAGAATTGAGACGAGGCGATAGTATTAGATACAAATATTTATTATTAAAACGCGACGCCTTGTAAGGAAGGGGAGGTGCTGGTGGGGTTGGGTGGTGCTGGAAGTGTGGGGGGCTGTGAGATGCTCAGAGGGTGTTCGAGGCCTGGGGGGGCAGGTCTTGGGAGGCTTCTTGAATGCCGGGCTCCAGTGAGCAGCCAGAGATGTCCTCTTCCTCCTCAACCGTGACAAGCTGTGGACATACTGACCCATTAGACACTACACACAACTCAGTACTTCTACCAGCTCAACTGGGATTACACACAACAATCAGCACCCCCTACTGGCAGACAAATGCCAATTGCACACCAGGTGCTGAGTCACCTTGTGCCCACAGGGACATCTGTCATTGGGGGTGCCCTTTCACACGTGTTGAGATGAGATGTGATGTAAAGCGCTCTGAGATGCCCCGGTGTACAGAAAGTTGCTAAATCATTCTCATCGTTATCACTGTGTCCAGCAATAATGAAATTGTCTATAGATAGATAATCTGTATTTGTAAACGGGGACCATGACGGCTTAACGTGATGGTTAGACCAGCTCATCATTATCATAATACACTGAATCGTGTGTGCATGAATCTATTATTTACGTTAAACGCAAATTATATACGTGTGTGTGTGTGCGATGCGCGAGTGCTGTACACTCACCTCCACCTCGCTCTGCAGACGCTGCTGCTCCGAGTGTCCACTCTGCTCGTTGTCGCGGTAGGGCGCCAGCTCAGCGTGCAGCTCCGCCACTACACGTTGATACCACTGAATCTCTGCCTGCAGAGATTCCAGTTGCCAGTTCCTGTCAATGAGCTGCGTGGGCCACGGGCAAATGGCGGCAGAGGGACACAGGAAAGCATTTTAACGACTGCGTGAGGTTATTGCAGAACATACAGGTATAATAACACACACACAACCAGGATCTTCATTTATAATTGAGTAATGTAATGAGCTACGAAGCTCTTTTACACAGATGTCCATACACCACCTTTGACCAAATAAACCGAAATGCATCCAATCATCTCAGATCTTGGAAGAAAAGCATGGTTGAACCTCAAGTGCTTGGATGGGCAACCACCATCAATACAAACCAAGATAACACCTATAAAAGCATGATGAAGACCGCTTGTGTTGCAATCGAAACGTCGTGGGTTTTTTATATTATTAAAAAAAAGTACGTGACTTTACCGAAAGAATCAAGAATATGAATTCCTGCAGTCACGAAAGTTTTATGTTAAACATTTTTTAGGAATTAATTAACCCAAAATCTGGATTAAAATAATTGATTAAGATCGCTTCCCAACCAAAAAGAGGGAGGGGATGGAGATGCATGTAGCAAAGGGGAGCAGATGGTCTAGTAGTCGTAGGTACTTCTACTAGAGGTGGGATGGTGGATCGTAACGTGGTACAGTCCCTAAACAGAGAATGCTCAGTAACCTAGTGCGCATCCATTCTGTACAACCATCAGTGTGAAAAATAAGTGTATACATACAGTCCTCGACTTAGGAACACCATACTTACGGAGACCCGACTTACGGATACCCGACTTCCGAATCTGTTTCTATGAAATGTATTCATTTTTGGTTACCATTGACTTTAAAACGCGAACTTGCACTTCCAAACTGAACCACAGAACTATTTTGTTCAGTGCTGCGATCCTCCACGAGATGTCATGAGTCAGCCTCGTGCACGCGCACATGTGCGTATATGTGAAAGTGATTGTGTGGGGAGCGGTAGTGTTGCAGTTCACGCGCTGCGCTACAAACCCACCGACCCAAGTTCAATTCCAACTCACGGCCAACACCAGTGACGATTATCTGAACCATTCCTGGGCCTCCCGTTGGTCAACTCGGCCTCAAATGAGCACCTAGCGCGCTGTATAAACATCACCACTCGGGACACAAATGCAGCTGGGTGTGGTGCTGGCACACAACCCCTCGCATGCCGTGCTGGCTTTCATAGGCTATCGCTAACAGCACGTGCCCCAACAGCCTATTAAAGCTACACGGTGGATCTTTGTGCGGATCGGAAGTGTAGCGGTGAGCACGCTTGTGATTTGAAAGCGGTGAGTGAAAATAAACAATATTTTTACTACATTTTATGTATTACTTACGATACACTATAATTTTAGTGTTAATGCAAATGTACATGATTTCTTATTTACGAGTTTAACAATGCTTGACTCTTTTGTTGAACCTTAACACATTTTATAACACTGACAATATGGGAATTTAAATATCGCACATTATTGTATTCCGACTTACGAACCGTTCCGACTTATGAATGGGCCTCAGGAACTAAATGCATTCGTAAGTCGAGGACTGCCATATTATTGATATATTTGTCTATTATACTATGTGTATTATTAGTTGTTTATCATGTAAAATTAGTTTACACTTGAAAAATATTCACCATAAATCCGGTATGTGGGGAAAAAATATTGATAGAGTATGTGTAGTGGCATAGCGCTGGCTGCTGGTAAAAAAGGGTAACTGCGGTGTATGGTAGTACCCACGTCAGCAGGCCACGATAGACACGAGAGGGGGACATCTAGGGGTAAGGTCACAGAGGGGGGGCCATCGGGAACCCGCTAGTAGGTTCCAGAGAGGGGGCGTGGCCGTGGCGGAGCGAGGCCACGCTGAGAGTATAAGAAGGGCCCCTGTGAGGGACCTTGTGGCTGTTGCTGGAAGTGGGATCCTCGTCGTGCTGTTCGTATATATAAGATAGTCGTCGTCACCATCTCGTCATCGTCGTTGTCGTCTCGTCGCTGTCGTCTTGTCGCCATCGTCGCTGCCGTCTTCACTCGATATTACGCTGCTAGATAGGTGTTCGCTGTCTCCGTTCAGTGCTGTCAGTGTTAGATGGTTAGTGTTTTGTATAGGCAAGCAACGATAATAGTGTGTACCCACGTAGGGTGTCTGTATTATCCCAATGGTGCTCGTTAAATAAAAGAAGCGCCTAAAAGTCTTACTGTCTCTGAGTTAGTCACTACACATGTACACATGAAAGTGACTACTGTAGTCAGAGATGCAAACGCTTGGGCGTCATCTGGTGCCTTACTGTCGCCATCCAGCGTAAACTATTTGGGTCTTTATAGTAAAGTTCGTAAATCTCAAGTACGCTATGGCAAGGTACCACAGTACATAACATGCGATTGGCTATCAATGACTTGAGTACATTAATAGTGAAAGTACGTACAACGGGAGGGCGTAAATAATGGTATTACTGTATATATGTGCGTTTGTGCCATGCCGGACTTCATAGGTGCTCGCTAACAGCACTTGCTCACCTTCGCCTCACTCTGCTGGTGCAGCACTTGCAGATCCTGGAGCTGACAGTGAATGCTCTGCAGGTTTTCTTGGCATGGCGCCAGCTCAGCGTGCAGCTCTGCCACCACACGCTGGTAACCCAAAATCCCCACCTGCAGGGATCCCAGGTGCTCATTCTTTTCGATGAGCTGCATTGGCCACGGACAAACGGCAGCAGAAGGACATGGCTAAGCATTTTAACGACTGCGTGCAGTTGTTAAAGAACATACAAATCCAACAAACACATACAGAACCAGTATCTTTATTTTAAATGAACGAATCTGATAAGCTATGAAACTCTTTTTCACAGATGTCCATACACCACACCACCTATGACCAAATGACCCGGAATGCACCCAATATTATAAGATCTTGGAAGAAAAGCAGGGTTGAACTTTGATGGTACTTGGATGGGTGACCACCATCCATACAACCCAAGATAACACCTATAAAAGCCCAGATATATGGATTAATTAACCCAAAAGCTACTTTAAAATGTCCGATTATAATTGCTTCCCAACCAAAAATAGGGAGGGGATGGAGATGCACGTAGCAGAGGGGAGCAGATGTTCTAGTAGTAGTAGGTACTTTTACTAGAGGTGGGATGGTGGATTGTAATGTGGTACAGTCCCTAAACAGAGGATGCTCAGTAACCCAGTGCGCATATACACATCTGCGTGAAAAATAAGTGTATATATAGGCAGTCCTCAACTTACAAACACCTGCACTTACGAACCTGCTTCCATCAAATATATATTTCATAACATTGACTTTAAACGCGAACTCGCACTTGAAAATTGAACCGCGTCACTATTTTGTTCAGTGGAGCAATCCTCCGCGACATGTAATAATTCAGGATGGCGCTTGGAGCAAGTGTTTGCCTATAAGTGTGTGTGTGTGTGCACGCGCACGTGTCTATGTGTATGAAAGTGAATGTGTGGGGAGCGGTAGTGTAGCGATTAGCCTTCGAAAGCGGCGACCCGAGTTCGATTCCCGTTCATGGCCAACACCAGTGACGATTATGTGAACCGGTCCTGGGCGTCCCCTAGATCGACCCAGCCTCAAATGAGTACCTGGTGCGATGTGTAAACACCACCACTGGAGAGACAAAGGCAGCGAGGCATGGTGCTGGCCAATCACCCCCTTGTGTGCCATGCCGGCCTTCATAGGTGCTGCTCACTAACAGTACTTTCCCCAACAGTCTATTAAGGCTATACGGGGAGTCTTTGTCTGCGACGTGCGAATGCAGTGTACTCACCTCCGCCTCGCTCTGCTGGCGCAGCATGTCCAAATGCTGCAGCTGTGAGCGTCCGATCTGTGCGTTTTCGCGGTACTGCTCCAGCTCTGTGTGCAGCTCGGCCAGCATACGCTGATACCAAAGAATCCCCGCATGCAGGGATCCCAGCTCCTGGCTCCTCTCGAACAGCTGCTTGGGCCACAGGCAGAGGGACAGAGAAAAGCATTTTAACGACTGTGTGCGGTTATTGTAGAACATACAGATGCAACAACAGACACATTTAGAACCAGAATCTTTATTCATATTGGAGGAGTCTGATGAGCTGTGAAAATATTTTTCACAGATGTCCATACCCCATGTTTGACCAAATCACCCAGGATGCACCCAATCTTGTCAGACCATCATGCACACAACCCATGATTACGCCTATAAAAGCCCACATATATGGATTAAGTAACCCAAAATCTGCAGTAAAAGGTCAGATTAAAATCGCTTCCCAAACCAGGACAGGGAGGGCATGGACATGCACGTAGCAGAGGGGAGCAGATGGTCAGACCCTACACAGCCTGACGACTCAAGTGCTGTGTCACGGTCAGACCTGGGCCGTTCCGGGGCCAGGAGAGCCTGGGTTCTCAGCGGCCGTGGGAACGAGGCTGGGAGCATTACCTGACGCAGAGTGTCCTCATTCTCAGCTTGGGACGTGGTCAGCTGATCCTGCAGCGCCGACAGTCCCTGTTGGGGGGTGGAGAGCTCCGGCTGGGCACTGGCGCGCTCCGCCTCACTCGCTGCGAGCTCCTCCTTGCTCGCCTTGAGCTCCTCCTTCAGCCGAGTGATTGTGTCCTCGTCCTCCTGAGCCTTAATACAGGCAACGTTCGTTTTACCATCGTAATCATCACCATCATCATCATGAATAGCCATGATCCGTCCACCGCTGAATGTGTTTTTGTGATACTGCTGGATGAAAGTTTCCCTGAGCCATACCGGTCATGGGAATTAATTGATCATACTTCATCACACTGGTCAGCACGAAGTGGTACACCCAAGACTGGGTCAGATTTCACTGGCCACCAATGCTAGCCATGGTTGGTAATCAAACTCGGACAGCTTGGTTCAGAGTGCAGAAGGCTCATCACAGTAAATTAATACGTTGTATATCATCATAAATATTTCGCCGCACAAGGGTCTCCTCCTCTTGTGAACGCTGCCACAAATGTCTTAAAACTCAAACTTTCATTATCTTTATTTTACCAGCTAAGGCCTACTGAACTATATAGCTCTTTTTCAGAAGCGACCTGCCCACAAATGAAAGTTCAACGAAATGGCTTATCATGTGGAAATGTATTGCAGCTATAGAATCTAAACGCACGTTTCTAAATGTGGAGGAAGAACCGGAGGACCCGGAAAAAATCCACGTGACCACAGGGAGAACATGCAAACTCCAAATATACAGGTGTCGGGGTTGGGATCAAACCCACAACCTCCTGCATACAGGCGAGGTAGTTAACATCTCGCCACCGTGGCGCCCCTCTTCAGTGCCAATCGCGGCTTCACCACGCGTGCCCTTGCGAGCCGATACCTTCTTGGAGTTGCGCTCGAACTGCTTAAAAGCATCGGTGAGGGTGAGCCGGACCTCCTCCAGCCCTGTCGCCAGCTCGCAGGCCTCTTTCCGGTGCGCGTCCTGCTGCTGCGCCTTCTCCATCCCAAGTGCCTGGACGTGCCCCTCCGACTCCTTCAGCTACAGGCACGCACACGTTCCACAATGTTGGATTCATGTCTGGGGAAGTATACTGAATATGGTGTGCAGAATGTGGAAATATTTTCTGGGTTGGAAAAGACCCAGCTGTAATTAAGCCTGGCTTGCAAACAGATAAATAATTACCACTTAAGTCATTTAAACTCTGTGGTGTGCATATAGCTGTGTGTCTGCAAGCCTATATTGTTTCTCTAACAAATGCAAGCCAATCACATTTTAGAAAAAGTCCTGTAAACTGCAGCTGACTTTATAATTAAATTGTATTTATTCTAACTGAAAGTATTAAAATGTGAGAAAATACATTCGCAACTCTGAATTATGACAAATTATGAGAGGGAGTGAATTAGTTAAAGGCCTAGTCAGGGATTGCCTTGTCTAGTGTAATTACCTCATCCAACATTCACCTATCTGCAGACAAAATTAAGAGCCATGAGGGGAGGACCGATCCTGTGGTCACAATTATAACAACACAAGCGGCCTTCATCAGGTTGTTGTGGCCGAAACGTCGTGAGAATATTATTGTGTTATTTTATTTTATCAATTTATTATTGTATTCTCATTCTACGTGACTTTACCGAAAGAACCAAAGAAGATGAATCATTGCAGTCACGAAAGCTTTAAATCGAAATGAAACTTGAATTTGGAGCTTTCGTGACTGCAGGAATTATTCTTTGTTTTTTTATTATTAATTTTATTATTTCTTATTTCTACGTGACTTTACCTAAAAAAACATTCTCTAATATGCGATGGTGCACTGCTCAGGCGATGAGGACAGGCCTCATGCACACACATGGAGGTGGGGGGGCTGCCGCATAAGGCTCTGGTTACCTGGTGCTGCAGCCCGGCGATCTGGCCGTGCATGCACTCCATCTCAGCATCCGTGTGCTGAAGTGTGTGCTGCAGCTGCACCACCTCCTGTGCCCTCGCGGCCTCCTCTGCCCTGGAGACTCCCAGCTCGGCCTTGAGAAAGTCCGTCTGTTGCTCCAGAGAATTGCCTGTCGGAAGGGACACAAAACCATGGCGATGAAGACAGTACAGCCACCAGTGGCAGCAGACAGAGAAGGAGCAGTAGCTCAGGAGGAAGAGTACCAGCAGCGGGAGTAGTAGCAGACAGAATAGGTCTGCTACTACTCCCGAGGTCCCTCAGACCTATTCACCAGCTTGCATGCAAACACAGGGTCCAGAATAATAATATAAGCACAGGAAGGGCCTAGTGAGAGAGCAGTTAGTAAACCCAGTGCAGTCCTATGTTAGACAGCGGAAGTGGTCCACGTGGGAAATGAAGTAAAAACGAGGAATTACTCGTTTTAACTCGTAAAAAGAAGTTATTGGTGCACAGTGCTCGACAAAAATTAGTGTTCAATGGGTCCGTGGATTCAGAAAGATTTTGGAGCACAGGCCCCTACCCACCGGTCTCCTCGCAGCAAGCGTTAGCCTCCTGCAGTCGTTGCTGCAGCTCCAGTACTTCATGCCGCAGGTTGTCCACCTCGGTCTGCTGCACCTCTTGGTTGGTAAAGAGGTCGCGCATGTTCGCTCTCAGCTCCGCGGCCTCGGTGCCCAGCCGCTCGGTTTCAGTCCCGCGCTCTCGCGCCTCTTCCCGCGCCGCCACCAGGTCTGCCTCTGAGCGCCGCAGCAGCTCGTCACGCTCCTTCAGCGCCTGCGGGCGGAGACGGGCAGCATCTAAATTACACGTAATTACAACATGTAACTTGAATATATTAATAAATTGTTTAGCATTCATCCAAAATATTGAGAAAATAAGTGGGCTTGGGCAGGACACATTGCTGTTGCAAGAAGGGGGGTGGCTGTTGCGAGAGTGGAGGCCTCACCTTCTGGAGGACCGTGATGTGCACAACGTGAGCGTCGTACTCTGAATCGTCGTGCATATGTGATGCACGATATTCGGCCAGCTCTATGTATGCCAGATGCAGAGTCGCATCGTGCTCACGCCTCAGCTGCTCCTCGCGCTCGCCCCACCGCACTGCCTCCAACTCCACCTGCAGGCTGTTGATGGCCTGCGAGTGTGCCATTAGCTGCTCACGGGCAGAAGGGCACAGTGTCACAGGCACGTGCATGCATAGGTGGGCAGCCCTTCATCACAGACACATGCAGCGTGCAGATGAGGACAGGTACAGACATACAGACACACGGAGCATGTAGTTGTACAGAGAGATAAGAGACTATAGACATGGGCAGGAGGCACAAGAAAATAAATTACAGATGCAGAGACATACACACAAAGACACAAGCAAGTCATACAAATTTGGACACATTATGGAAAGACAGTGCATGTGGAGAGAGATGTACATAGCCAAAGGCAGAACATGCAGAGGGAGACAAGATAAGAATGCGGAGACACGGGCATTGAGTACAGAGACGCACATACAGGCGCCTCGCATGCAGACGGACGCACACGTGCAGTGGATGCTTTTCAAGATGAAAATAAGAAATTGAGATTCTATTGTAAACAAATCAAGAACTACAAAAATATGCAAGGTAAACACCTGTGGTCTTATTGAACATACCACAATCACGTTTAAAATATTTAGAATGATAATAGAAAGTCAAAAAATAGAACCATGATACATTGTATACATCAATAAACGATTGGTAAGCGTGCATACAACATGGCAACGTTCTTCATCATAAGATAATGAAGAAACTCGTTGCACCCAAATGTTCATCTTCAAATTGAGTCAATATTCAAAACAAATAACTCACAACGCCTCCTCACACCATGTCGGTCATGGGAATGTGTTTGACTATACTTCCCCATGCTGGTCAGCACCGTACAGATGTATTAATCAATAAAACATAATACATGCACATTATGTGGGGAGATGCTATGATACAAAAATTTAGTTTGATCTGCTTTTATCTTTCATTTTCAACATTATTGGGAATAAAACCATGGACCACTCGCTACAGTGAATTTAGCAAAATTTATTACGGAACAAAAATATAATTCGATGGGTTTTTTGTGCACTCATTTGCAACTAGGCTGAGACCACTATGCTTGAGAATCCGGTTTAATCACTGTGGTTGGGCAGCTGTAATCCACATTCAATCCTGGCATCTCAGCCATGCTGGCACAGCATGTCTGACCCCTGGGGCACCTAGCTACCTCCCAGAATGCACTCATTTAATGTGCCATTTCCTTGACGTTCAGATCGTAACTCTGAATAAAAACTCAACGCATGAATCAATAATGATGCACTTAATAGGGCAGAGCTTCTAAAAGGTGATGTTTCAGGCAATGGGCCTTCATCACATCAGAGAAGTCAAAGCAATATCCATTGCAGCGTTATTGACGAATATGTTGAGGTTTTGTTATCTCTGCTTGTGTGCCACGCAGCTTCACAACGTGAACACATTATTTGGGTCTTTCGGTAAGGCCATGTAGATACAAAAATAATAACAATATCACGACGTTTCGATCGCAACACAAGCAATCGTCATCAAGTGAAGGATATGGCAGGAGAGCTGCCGAGGCAGGAAAAAATATATGGCGGGAGCGCTGCTAAGGTAGGGAGTTAAAAAGGTTTGAGATGGGTGTAGCTCAAGGGTCAGTGGGCAGGGCTTGATGAAATTTGCATGTAAATGTAAGATCGGCGAAATCTTGACAAACGAAGTTTCACTTTAGCCGTGCTCCGTGTAACAAGGGGACAGGGGGGTTGGTGGTGGCCACAGTACCTCCTCAGCATGGTTTTTCTTGAGTTGGTGCAGCATCTCGTGGAGACTCTTCTCTGTCTGGCTCAGTGCGCCACGCAGGGTGGCGAACTGCGCTCTTGCCCTGCTCAGATTGTCCCGCAGGGTCGACACCTCCCGGGACAGGTGGTACATTTCCTTTTCCGGCATTTCCAACTGCGACGGGAGCAAGGGCACATGGCACGGGCACGTTAGCTCCTCCCAGCGTAAATCCTGCCTTCAATCGCATCGTGACATGACATTCGCCATCGGATGGTGGAGACAACACCATGGCACATGGCAAGTGAGGTGCCTAATACACAGGTAGACACACATAGGACAGATGGGCTGACACCCACACACCCAAGCAAAGGCAACACCACGATTCCCCGCACAGCCTAAACAGAGTGGTAGAATGCGCAGCAGCGCTGGCCCAGGAAACGCACCCACACCATCTTCATTTACATTCGCTCAGCCAATGAGAGTGACAAACGCTCCAAGACAACCAGCATTCATGGCCATGAGTACTTAAAAAAAATCAATAATTTCGTCAATGTTAATACAATATTTGAACCTTATGGGGTCCCATAAGCCCCCGGCTCTCGCATAAACTGCGTTGCGACGTCATTTTGTCTGTTGAAGGCGAATGAAACGGCAATCTATTCCTCTCGACGAGCTCTACACGATGCGCTAATCAAAGTTTCAAAGTTTGGTTTCTTCTGCGCATTCGTCCTCGCTGCGCTTGGACGGCATGACAACAGAATGATCTGCGCCAGGTAGGTCGCGTCGTTTATGTGCGCGGTGTGACGGAGTCACCAAAAATTTATTCATTACGATTTTGACTTACGTTTATTCGGGACCTCGGGGTCCCGCCATAAGGTTAATTTGTTGTTCAGTTTTATCACAGTACGCTCTGAGCCACACAGCGCTCGCCAATTTTTAAAAGACAAACTCGTCCGCCGATGTGTTTGCTCCTCCTTGGTCTCTCTGCCTTAGCCCCAAAATGTCTGGGAATGTCAACATGCCAGTGATAAGGCCGGTCGAGGTGAGTGAGCATATGGCGGTTACACTGGTGAGTACAGTACATAATACTTCCTGATGCTATTAAAAAAATAAATTCGTTTTGATGGAATGTTTACCATCTCTTTTATTACTCTTATAAAATAGCGCTGATACTCCAATGAAGCCCTCATTTATTGTTCATAAGAGATAACGCTGTCGAGAAGTCATCCCCATATATAATGGTATAACCCTTTTCGCGCTGATTTCCTGAATGCTCACTTCTCCACATAGGCATCTTGAGCGCTAAGCGAGACTGCCTGTATTCATTTCAGCCTAAGTCGACATAGGGGAGTTCCAACACTGGCTCAGATATCCCTCGCCACTGGTGTTAGCAGGTATTTGTGGTTCATGCGGACTTGCTGCCTTGTAAAAGGTGTAAATCTGGTGTTGGGGCAAAGCTTTTTTTTATCATTCCATACACGTTTGCATTTTAGCTGGTAAGTGGCAGAGTGGTGGCCTCCACTCCAGCCTAGATTTGTGTCTGTCCCCTACCTCTCTTACCGAGTACAACTCCTCTGACATCAAAACACAAGGGGCCGTCCATAAATGACGTCACGCGATTTTGGACCCATCCCCCTTTGTCACACGGTGTCACAAAAAGTCAGACCCCCAAAAAAAAACATGCTTCAAATCGCTTTAGTTCACAGTTCCATTTATTTGGTATAGCCCTGTGAGCCATTCAGCTCTTGAATCGGGTGCACCCGCAACAAACAAAAACATGAACAAGAAAACATTTTAAACTATTGTCATTGTAGTGCGTATTAATGTGGTGCTGCACTCTGATGTTGTAGAACATTTATTAAAAAGTCTATTTAATTAAGTGGAACGTGTTGTCTATTTTTATTTAAAATTGCGCATTTTGATGTGACATCACATTTCTCAAACCCCCCCCCCGTCACACATCGTCACAAATGTCTGCCCCCCCCCCCCCAAGTGCGTGACGTCATTTATGGACGGCCCCCAAGAGGTGGCACTACGCACCTACACTGTTGACACATTCATTGTCTCATGTGTTGCTTTCTCAACTGTGGTCTGTTGAAGAATATCATGTATATTCTTGCCGACGCAGATAAAGAAACACAGGTGCTCAGATCGCTGGCTTTGCCCGAATTACAGGCCACCACGCAGCGATAAGGAGCCCGCAGCGCTGGCGTAATCAAATGCAGCGATGACGTCATCATATGCAGCGATTACGCCATCGACTACAGCGATGACGACATCGATTAGTGATGACGTCATCAATTACAGTGACGACGTCAATTTCAGTGAAGAAAGCATCGAATACAGTGATGACGTCATCAATGGCAGTGATTACGTCACTGGCTTTACCCAAAAAGGGCGGAGCCAATGGCTCGGGCCTTATTGCGTCACCAAACGTCACGTGACCCCCAGGCACAGCTGCTGGGAAATGGCAGTTGACACGAGATGCTATCACCTTGGCAACGCAAACAAGGACCAACTGCCCAGAGAAAGCTTTCTCCGACTAAAATCCTTGATGAAACTCTCAATCTGTGATCTTAAACTATGAACCTCGTTACCCACGCATCAAGCGCTCAATTTAAAGTAAAATTTAAATATTTTAAAAAATAATATTTTTTCTCGATGTGATCACAGTACTATATTTGTTACTTCGTATAACTCCAACGCAAGAGGTGGCGCCACTCACCTCCACTGTTGACGAATTTGGAGTCTCCAGCGTCGCTTGCATCTGCTGCCGTCTCTTGAAGAACTTCATGGCTCCTGTTGGGGGCGCAAGAGACAAACGCAGCCGCTCAGCTCGCTCGCCCTGCCGGAGTGACGTAACGCCATTGGGGTCGGAGGTGAGAGCACAGGAAGTGACGCAATTGGCCCCGCCTACCATGGGCGGAGCCAGATCACGTGCCCCCAGGCACCCTATGGGGGCAGAGGAAGCTGCCTCCGTATCAGCCAGGGCTCAAAGTTCTCGACGCGGCTTTTGCGTCTGCGATTTGAAACTCGGAACCTCTTCACCCACGTGTCGAGAGTTCAATGTTTGAATGCAATTTAATCGAGGCCACTGTCTTGGTATGGTCCTTTGACTGTTGGTGTTTTGCCATCTTGCCCAAGCTTGGATTTGATGTTGACAAATCTACAATAAGGTATGAGCTTGCACAGTTTGATTTTACATGACATTTATTCTTGACTTGACTACATTTTCTCAATCCTTACTCGAGTATCTTTAATTGCATTTTGTTGTTGATGCAACTGGCTAACCCGACCCTTCTGGACGTGTGTGAAAGAGAACGTCAAAACTCATGTAAAATACAGATTCTGATTTATCTACACGCACACGCAGAAGGCAAACGCGGGTACCTGGCCTCTATGCAGCAGACACGAGTAATTTATTATCTTTCAGGATGTTATTTAGAACTTTATTGAATGTTATGTCACCAACCAAACATCGAGCATAGCAACAAATATCATGCAACTCTCCGGAGACGGACACCTCCCTTACCGACCTCACCTCATCCTCCTCACCCCTAACCCCTCACCTCGCCCTCCTCACCCCTCGTTCTCCTCACCCCTCGTTCTCCTCACCCCTCGTTCTCCTCACCCCTCGTTCTCCTCACCCCTCGTTCTCCTCACCTCGTTCTCCTCACCCCTCGCCTCGTCCTCACCCCCGTTCTACTCACCTCGTCCTCACCGCTCGCCTCATCCTCACCCCTCGACTCATCCTCACCCCTCGACTCATCCTCACCCCTCGACTCATCCTCACCCCTCGACTCATCCTCACCCCTCGACTCATCCTCACCCCTCACCTCGTCCACCTCACCCGTCGTCCTCAACCCTCACCTCGTTCTCACCCCTCGCCTCTCGTTCTACTCACCCCGTCGTTACCCCTCACCTCGTTCTCACCTCATCCTCACACGGCTACCTGCACTCTATGTAGTAGACGTGAATAATTGACTATAATTCAGATTGTTATTAACTTTATTACATGTTTTGTCACGAATCAAACATCACCTCCTCCTCACCCTTCACCTCGTCCTCACCCCGTCCTCGCATCTCGCCTCGTCCTCCTCACCCCGTTCTCCTTCACCCCTCGTTCTCACCCCTCACCTCGTCCTCCTCACCCCTCACCTCGTTCTTCTCATCCCTCAGCTCGTATTCCTCACCCCTCGCCCTCACTTGGTCCTCACCCCTCACCTCGTCCTCGCCTCGTCCTCACCCCTTGCCTCGTCATCTTTACCCCTTAGCTCATCCTCCTCACCCTCACCTCGTCCTTCTCTAACCCCTCGCTCTCCTCACCTCGTCCTCCTCACCCATCGCCTCGTCCTCCTCACCCATCGCCTCGTCCTCCTCAACCCTCGTTCTCACCCCTCGCCTCCTCCTCACCCCTCGCCTCGTCCTCCTCACCCCTCGTCCTCCTCACCCCTCACCTCGTCCTTCTCATCCCTCAGCTCGTATTCCTCACCCCTCACCTCGCCCTCACTTCGTCCTCCTCACCCCTCACCTCGTCCTCGCCTCGTCATCTTTACCCCTTAGCTCATCCTCCTCACCCTCACCTCATCCTTCTCTAACCCCTCGCTCTCCTCACCTCATCCTCACCCATCACCTCGTCCTCCTCACCCATCGCCTCGTCCTCCTCACCCATCGCCTCGTCCTCCTCAACCCTCGTTCTCACCCCTCGCCTCCTCCTCACCCCTCGCCTCGTCCTCCTCACCCGTCGTTCTCCTCACCCCTCGCCTCGTACTCACCCCTCGCCTCGGCCTCCTCAACCCTCGTTCTCACCCCTCGTCTCCTCACCCCTCGCCTCGGCCTCCTCACCCCTCGTTCTCCTCACCCCTCGTTCTCCTCACCCCTCGTACTCACCCCTCGCCTCGTACTCACCCCTCACTTCGTCCTCCTCACCCCTCACCTCGTCCTCGCCTCGTCCTCACCCCTTGCCTCGTCATCTTTACCCCTCAGCTCATCCTCCTCACCCTCACCTCGTCCTCCTCACCCCTCACCTCGTCCTCCTCAGCTCGTTCTCTTCACCGCTCGTCCTCCTCACCTCGTCCTCCTCACCCCTCAGCTCGTCTTCCTCACCTCGTCCTCACCCCTCACGTCGTCCGCTTGACCTTTCACCTCGTCCACACCCCTCACCTCATCCTCACCCATCACCTCGTCTTCCTCACCCCTCACCTCATCCGCTTTACCCCTCAGCTCGTCCTCCTCACCCCGCGTCCTCCTCACCCCTCAGCTCGTCTTCCTCACCCCTCACCTCGTCCTCCTCACCCCTCGCCTCGTCCTCCGCACCCCTCGTCCTCCTCACCCCTCGTCCTCCTCACCCCTCGCCTCATCTTCCTCACCCATCGTCCTCCTCACCCCTCGTCCGCCTCACCTTTTACCTCGTCCTCCTCACCCCTCGACTCGTCCTCACCTCAGCTCGTCCTTCTCACCCGTCGTCGTCCTCACCGCTCACCTCGTCCTCCTCACCCTTAGCTCGTCCTCACTCCTCGTCCTCCCCTCGCTGTCCTCACCATTTGCCTCGTCCTCACCCCACACCTCGTTCTTCTTACCCCTCATCTTGTCCTCCTCACCCCTCACCTCACCCTCCTCACCGCTCGTCCTCCTCACCCCTCGCCTCGTACTCACCCCTCACTTCGTCCTCCTCACCCCTCGTTCTGCTCACCCCTCGTCCTCCTCAACCCTCGTTCTCACCCCTCTCCTCCTCCTCACCCCTTGCCTCGTACTCACCCCTCACTTCGTCCTCCTCACCCCTCACCTCGTCCTCCTCACCCCTCACCTCGTCCTCGCCTCGTCCTCCTCACCCCTTGCCTCGTCATCTTTACCCCTCAGCTCATCCTCCTCACCCTCACCTCGTCCTCCTCACCCCTCACCTCGTCCTCCTCAGCTCGTCCTCTTCACCCCTCGTCCTCCTCACCCCTCACCTCGTCCTCCTCACCCCTCAGCTCGTCTTCCTCACCTCGTCCTCACCCCTCACGTCGTCCGCTTGACCTTTCACCTCGTTCACACCCCTCACCTCATCCTCACCCATCACCTCGTCTTCCTCACCCCTCACCTCATCCGCTTTACCCCTCAGCTCATCCTCCTCGCTCCTCAGCTCGTCCTCCTCACCCCTCAGCTCGTCCTCCACACCCCTCGTCCTCCTCACTCCTCAGCTTGTCTTCCTCACCTCTCACCTCGTCCTCCTCACCCCTCGACTCGTCCTTCTCACCCCTCATCCTCCTCACCCCTCGTCCTCACCTCTCATCCTCACCCCTCGTCCTCCTCACCCCTCGCCTCATCTTCCTCACCCATCGTCCTCACCCCTCGTCCGCCTCACCTTTCACCTCGTCCTCCTCACCCCTCGACGCGTCCTCACCTCTAACCTCAGCTCGTCCTCACCTCAGCTCGTCCTCCTCACCCGTCGTCGTCCTCACCGCTCACCTCGTCCTCCTCACCCTTCACCTCGTTCTTCTTACCCCTCATCTTGTCCTCCTCACCACTCGACTCATCCTACTCACCCCTCACCTCACCCTCCTCACCCCTCGTCCTCCTCACCGCTCGTTCTCCTCACCCCTCGTTCTCCTCACACATTGTCCTCCTCACCCCTCGCTCTCCTCACCCCTCGCTCTCTTCACCCCTCACTCTCCTCAACCCTCGTCCTCACCCCCACACCTCGTTTTTCTTCTCACCTCCCGTCCTCACCCCTCGTTCGTCCACCGCACCCTGCTCCTCACCTCCTCACCCCTCGTCCTCCTCACCCCTCGCTGTCCTCACCCCTCGCGCTCCTCACGCCTCGCTCTCCTCAGCCCTCGCCTCGTCCTCCTCACCCCTCGTCCTCCTCACCCCCACACCTCGTTCTTCTTACTTCTCACCCCCCGTCCTCCTCACTTCTCGTTCTCCTCACCCCTCGCTCGTCCACCGCACCCTGCTCCTCATCCTCACCTCGTCCTTCTCTAACCCCTCGCTCTCCTCACCTCGTCCTCACCCCTCAGCTCGTCTTCCTCACCCCTCACCTCGTCCACCGCACCCCGCGCCTCGTCATCCTCACGCCTCGCCCACCTCACCCCTGACCTCGTCCTTCTCACCCACACCGCGTTCTTCTTACCCCTCACCTCACCCCTCGACTCGTCGTCCTCACCCCTCGTCCTCCTCACCCCTCGTCCTCCTCACCCCTCGCTCTCCTCACCCCTCGCTCTCCTCACCCCTCGTCCTCCTCACCCCTCGCTCTCCTCACCCCTCGCTCTCTTCACCCCTCACTCTCCTCAACCCTCGTCCTCACCCCCACACCTCGTTTTTCTTCTCACCCCCCGTCCTCACCCCTCGCTCGTCCACCGCACCCTGCTCCTCACCTCCTCACCCCTCGTCCTCCTCACCCCTCGTCCTCCTCACCCCTCGCTGTCCTCACCCCTCGCTCTCCTCACCCCTCGCTCTCCTCACGCCTCGCTCTCCTCAGCCCTCACCTCGTCCTCCTCACCCCTCGTCCTCCTCACCCCCACACCTCGTTCTTCTTACTTCTCACCCCCCGTCCTCCTCGCCCCTCGTCCTCCTCACCCTTCGCTCGTCCACCGCACCCTGCTCTTCATCCTCCTCACCCCTCACCTCGTCCTCCTTACCCCTCACGTCGTCCGCTTGACCCCTCACCTCGTCCTCTTGACCCCTCACCTCATTCTCACCCCTCACCTTGTCCACCTCACTTGTCCTCAACCCTCACCTCGTTCACACCCCTCACCTCATCCTCACCCATCACCTCGTCTTCCTCACCCCTCACCTCATCCGCTTTACCCCTCAGCTCATCCTCCTCGCTCCTCAGCTCGTCCTCCTCACCCCTCAGCTCGTCCTCCACACCCCTCGTCCTCCTCACTCCTCAGCTTGTCTTCCTCACCTCTCACCTCGTCCTCCTCACCCCTCGACTCGTCCTTCTCACCCCTCATCCTCCTCACCCCTCGTCCTCACCTCTCATCCTCACCCCTCGTCCTCCTCACCCCTCGCCTCATCTTCCTCACCCATCGTCCTCACCCCTCGTCCGCCTCACCTTTCACCTCGTCCTCCTCACCCCTCGACGCGTCCTCACCTCTAACCTCAGCTCGTCCTCACCTCAGCTCGTCCTCCTCACCCGTCGTCGTCCTCACCGCTCACCTCGTCCTCCTCACCCTTCACCTCGTTCTTCTTACCCCTCATCTTGTCCTCCTCACCACTCGACTCATCCTACTCACCCCTCACCTCACCCTCCTCACCCCTCGTCCTCCTCACCGCTCGTTCTCCTCACCCCTCGTTCTCCTCACACATTGTCCTCCTCACCCCTCGCTCTCCTCACCCCTCGCTCTCTTCACCCCTCACTCTCCTCAACCCTCGTCCTCACCCCCACACCTCGTTTTTCTTCTCACCTCCCGTCCTCACCCCTCGTTCGTCCACCGCACCCTGCTCCTCACCTCCTCACCCCTCGTCCTCCTCACCCCTCGCTGTCCTCACCCCTCGCGCTCCTCACGCCTCGCTCTCCTCAGCCCTCGCCTCGTCCTCCTCACCCCTCGTCCTCCTCACCCCCACACCTCGTTCTTCTTACTTCTCACCCCCCGTCCTCCTCACTTCTCGTTCTCCTCACCCCTCGCTCGTCCACCGCACCCTGCTCCTCATCCTCACCTCGTCCTTCTCTAACCCCTCGCTCTCCTCACCTCGTCCTCACCCCTCAGCTCGTCTTCCTCACCCCTCACCTCGTCCACCGCACCCCGCGCCTCGTCATCCTCACGCCTCGCCCACCTCACCCCTGACCTCGTCCTTCTCACCCACACCGCGTTCTTCTTACCCCTCACCTCACCCCTCGACTCGTCGTCCTCACCCCTCGTCCTCCTCACCCCTCGTCCTCCTCACCCCTCGCTCTCCTCACCCCTCGCTCTCCTCACCCCTCGTCCTCCTCACCCCTCGCTCTCCTCACCCCTCGCTCTCTTCACCCCTCACTCTCCTCAACCCTCGTCCTCACCCCCACACCTCGTTTTTCTTCTCACCCCCCGTCCTCACCCCTCGCTCGTCCACCGCACCCTGCTCCTCACCTCCTCACCCCTCGTCCTCCTCACCCCTCGTCCTCCTCACCCCTCGCTGTCCTCACCCCTCGCTCTCCTCACCCCTCGCTCTCCTCACGCCTCGCTCTCCTCAGCCCTCACCTCGTCCTCCTCACCCCTCGTCCTCCTCACCCCCACACCTCGTTCTTCTTACTTCTCACCCCCCGTCCTCCTCGCCCCTCGTCCTCCTCACCCTTCGCTCGTCCACCGCACCCTGCTCTTCATCCTCCTCACCCCTCACCTCGTCCTCCTTACCCCTCACGTCGTCCGCTTGACCCCTCACCTCGTCCTCTTGACCCCTCACCTCATTCTCACCCCTCACCTTGTCCACCTCACTTGTCCTCAACCCTCACCTCGTTCTCACCCCTCACCTCGTCCTCACCCCCACAGCTCGTTCTTCTTACTCCTCACCCCTCACTCTCCTCACCCCTCGTCCTCCTCATCCCTCGTCCTCCTCACCCCTCGTCCTCCTCACCCCTCGTTCTCCTCACCTCTCGTCTTCCTCACCCCTCGTCCTCCTAACCCCTCGTCCTCCTCACGCCTCGTCCTCCTCACCCCTCGTTCTCTTCACTCCTCGTTCTCCTCACCTTTCTCCTCGCGTTCCTCACACCTCATCTCGTCCTCCTCACCCCTCACCTCCTGACCTCGTTCTTCTTACCCTTCACCTCGTCATCCTGACCCCTTGCCTCGTCCTCCTCACCCGCTCCTGACACGGCCAACACACACGCCCATGGCAACCTCACTTAGGGCACGGCACACCGACTTAGCATCACCCTCATTTATACCTCCACGTTTATCGGCCTCGTTCTATCGTGACAGCCAAGACGCTGGACGTTTGTGATAAAGAACTTCGTAGCTCATCGGATTCCTCCTCCAGTGTACAAATAAATAAATATCACGGCTCTGATCTCTTTGCGGCGCCGCAGTGACGTTCATCACTCGCCGCCTCCCAATGGCACGACTACGACGCCCTCTGTTGGACGCTGTGTGTCATCAACATTGTTGCCTGTGATTACACTCAACACAACGTTGTTGTTGTAAGTGATTACACTCAACACAACGTTGTTGTAAGTGATTACACTCAACACAACGTCGTTGTGAGTGATTACACTCAACACAATGTCGTTTTGAGTGATTACACTCAACACAACGTTGTTGTTTGTGATTACACTCAACACAACGTCGTTGCGTCTCATCAATATTTTTGTGTGTGATTACACACACAACAACGTTGTGTTTAATCACGCAACAATGTTGCGTGTAATCACTCACATATTGAGTGATTACACACTCGGCGTGTGTCTGTAGCAGTTGTACGTGTGCCGCTTGTCGTAGATGTTCGCGGTTTGAATCCAGCGGCCGCCCTGTTTAATGCTACAGGCGTGTTCACCGCAAAGACACCATGTGCCGTCTGCTTCAGTGGACGTTGAAGATCCCAGCGTCATGGACCAGATTAACCGAATTAAATACAATTGCCCGCAAATTACCCAGTTGGAATATACTGTGCCTAGTTATCATTGCTGGGAAATGTGGTAGATCCCTCCTGTAAAGAGCCAGTAGGGCTATCCTGGGTAAAACTGACCAGCCACCCCCTCGTGTGGCATGCTAGCCTTAATAGGTGCTCGCTAACAGCACTTATTTATCGAACAGACTGTTAAATGAAGGGACTGTGTCTTCATTTGAGTCCGTGACTGTGTAACCTGGTACATAAGGGTGCCGTGGTGGTGGGATGTTAACTCCTTCACCTGGTTTGCAAGAGGTCGTGGGTTCGATCCGGACCCTGACGCCTGAATATTTGGAGTTTGCATGTCTCTCTCCCGTGGTCGCGTGGATTGTTCTCCAGGTCTTCCAGTTTTTCCCTCCATATTTAGAAACATGCGTTCAGAGCAGGAGTCTCAAACTCAACTTACCTGGGGGCCGCTGGAGGTAGAGTCTGGGCCGCATCAAGTATTCCAAAAAAAAAGTGCAACTGATCCAATCTTCTCAATCTTTATTAATAACAGTTCAGAACATGAACGGTTCTTCAGAACATAGGCTTCTCTTACCTACTCCATGCTTCCAGAGACCTGGCAGCGCTTCCTCTTCTTACACAGCTGAGCCACATTTGGCTTGAGGGAGGAAGCAATTGAGACCCTCAGTATGGCTTGAAATGCTCATCAGTAAGTTTGGACCTGTACTTTGACTTATTAAAGTTCATGGTGCAAAAGAGCTTTTCACACAGATATGTGCTCCCAAAAAGGCACATGGTCCGCTTGAACATCTTGGAAAGCTCAGGGAAGGTGGGGGTGATATATTTACATGTTTTTATCCCAATACCTGAGTATTTGGGATCTTATTTAGTATGCCCTTTCTATATATTCTGAGAGGTATTTGAAAACTTTATCATTGTTCATGCTTTTTTTGAGCACTTCGTTTTTCTTATCATTATTAAATTCATCAATCGTGTTCTCTCAGGTGTTTATAACTTTCACATTCATAAATAAAGTGATCTAGATTTTCTTCTTTTTGTTTACATCCTACATATCCTTCTGCTCTACCGAATCTCTCTGGATGCCATTGAGCTAACTCTGGTGTCCATGTTACTCCACCTGTCTTAATTCTTAACATCAAGTGCATTGTCTCATGTTTTATATCTTTTAATTTCTTGCTCTTTTTGATTAAATTGTTCTTGGTAAATTATTTTCTTTTGTGATTGCACATATCTGTCCTTTTTCCTTTTCTTTGTTTCTCTTGTAATAATAATTATAACTTCTTTATAATATTCAGGTTCTAACCACCATTTGGCTTTTGTTCTTGCCACCCATCTCATGCTATTTGCTATCCATGTAATTATTTTCCCTTTCCTATTGCAACACTCTGTTGTCTTTATTAGGTCACTGATTACACTTGTTGAGTCCGCCTACTTCCTAAGTCCTCTCTACCTTGCACTGGGTGACAGGATATATTTTCCTTCCACTTGGTGTCACTCCGGAATCACGTTTCAACCAAGTGACTAACGTTGCTAATTCGCGTTGGCTAACTTGTCAACAAACACCGGAAGCTGTCACGAGCCTGAGCTATGGTAAAAAATATAATAATTAAAAAATAAATAATAAATTGGTGTCAAATAGTGGGCCACAAAATATCGTTCCGCGGGCCACAATTGACCTGCGGGCCGCGAGTTTGAGACCCCTGGTTTAGAGTATTTTACTGCTATAAATTTCCACAAGATGAGCCACTCCGTTAAAACTAACATTTGTGACCAGATCGCTTCTTAAAAAGAGCTATATGGCTCACTTACCTGGTAAAATAAAAAGTTACATTTCGAATAATCACCACGGTAATGTGTTACCCACACGACCTTGAACTTGAGGCATCGCGCAGAACGCGGCATGCAGTGTGGGGTTAGCTGGGTGGTGCAGGGAGCTGCTACTACTTGCAGAGGGGGGCGGGGCAGGGGGGGACTGAGTCCTCTTGCATAATTGACTTGCGGATTGACCGATGCATAGACGAAAAGATAGCACGTGAATGAATGAGTGTACGGCTGGACTGCAAATGAATGGACAATGTTCTTCATCGCCATTTAAAAAAAAACTTAACATTCTAATCCATCACCCTGTACATCTGCTGAACCAACGTATCCTACAGCAGCATATGAGTGTGTTTTCATACTTTGCCTGAGTGTGTGTTTCTTGCGTATGATCGGTATGTGTTTTACGCATGATCCATATTTGATATCACACAAGATATTTGCCTGTTTTTCTAATGATCTGCACGTGTTTCACGCATAATCTCTGGGTTTCACACATGTTCTGTGTGGGTGGCCCGGACCACCCTCAGCTGCCTTTTTCTCCCGAGTTGCGATGTGTACACATCGTACCAGATACTAATTTAAGGCTGAACCGACCTCTCGAGATCCAGGACGCAGTGGTGATGGTGGCTGTAAGCGGGAATCGAGCTCGGGTCGCCTCGTCCTCCTCACCCCGTCCTTCTCATCCCTCAGCTCGTATTCCTCACCCCTCACCTCGCCCTCACTTCGTCCTCATCACCCCTCACCACGTCCTCGCCTCGTCCTCACCCCTTGCCTCGTCATCTTTACCCCTTAGCTCATCCTCCTCACCCTCACCTCGTCCTTCTCTAACCCCTCGCTCTCCTCACCTCGTCCTCACCCATCACCTCGTCCTCCTCACCCATCGCCTCGTCCTCCTCAACCCTCGTTCTCACCCCTCGCCTCCTCCTCACCCCTCGCCTCATCCTCCTCACCCCTCGTCCTCCTCATCCCTCACCTCGTCCTTCTCATCCCTCAGCTCGTATTCCTCACCCCTCACCTCGCCCTCACTTCGCCCTCCTCACCCCTCACCTCGTCCTCGCCTCGTCCTCACCCCTTGCCTCGTCATCTTTACCCCTTAGCTCATCCTCCTCACCCTCACCTCGTCCTTCTCTAACCCCTCACTCTCCTCACCTCGTCCTCACCCATCACCTCGTCCTCACCCATCGCCTCGTCCTCCTCACCCATCGCCTCGTCCTCCTCACCCATCGCCTCGTCCTCCTCAACCCTCGTTCTCACCCCTCGTCTCCTCCTCACCCCTCGCCTCGTCCTCCTCACCCCTCGTTCTCCTCGCCTCTCGTTCTCCTCACCCCTCGTCTCGTACTCACCCCTCACTTCGTCCTCCTCACCCCTCACCTCGTCATCGCCTCGTCCTCCTCACCCCTTGCCTCGTCATCTTTACCCCTCAGCTCATCCTCACCCTCACCTCGTCCTCCTCACCCCTCACCTCGTCCTCCTCAGCTCGTCCTCTTCACCCCTCGTCCTCCTCACCTCATCCTCCTCACCCCTCAGCTCGTCTTCCTCACCTCGTCCTCACCCCTCACGTCGTCCGCTTGACCTTTCACCTCGTCCACACCCCTCACCTCATCCTCACCCATCACCTCGTCTTCCTCACCCCTCACCTCATCCGCTTTATCCCTCAGCTCGTCCTCCTCACCCCTCGTCCTCCTCACCCTTCAGCTCGTCTTCCTCACCCCTCACCTCGTCCTCCTCACCTTTCGACTCGTCCTTCTCACCCCTCATCCTCCTCACCCCTCGTCGTCCTCACCCCTCGTCGTCCTCACCCCTCGTCGTCCTCACCCCTCGTCGTCCTCACCCCTCGTCCTCCTCACCCCTCGCCTCATCTTTCTCACCCATCGTCCTCCTCACCCCTCGTCCGCCTCACCTTTTACCTCGTCCCCCTCACCCCTCGACTCGTCCTCTCACCTCAGCTCGTCCTCCTCACCCGTCGTCGTCCTCACCGCTCACCTCGTCCTTCTCACCCTTCACCTCTCCCTCGCCTCGTCCTCCTCACCCTTAGCTCGTCCTCACTCCTCGTCCTCCCTTCCCCTCGCTGTCCTCACCATTTGCCTCGTCCTCCTCACCCCACACCTTGTTCTTCTTACCCCTCATCTTGTCCTCACCACTCGACTCATCCTACTCACCCCTCACCTCACCCTCCTCACCCCTCGTCCTCCTCACCCCTCGTCCTCCTCGACCCATTGTCCTCCTCACACATTGTCCTCCTCACACATTGTCCTCCTCACCGCTCGTTTTCCTCACCCCTCGTTCTCCTCACCCCTCAGCTCGTCTTCCTCACCCCTCACCTCACCTCGTCCACCCCACCCCGCGCCTCGTCATCCTCACGCCTCGCCCACCTCACCCCTCACCTCGTCCTTCTCACCCACACCGCGTTCTTCTTACCCCTCACCTCTTCCTCCTCACCCCTTGTCCTCCTCACCCCTCGCTCTCCTCACCCCTCGTCTTCCTCACCCCTCGCTCTCCTCACCCCTCGCTCTCTTCACCCCTCGCTCTCCTCAGCCCTCGCCTCGTCCTCCTCACCCCCACACCTCGTTCTTCTTACTTCTCACCCCCCGTCCTCCTCACTTCTCGTCCTCCTCACCCCTCACCCCTCGTCCTCCTCACCCCTCACGCCTCATCTTCCTCACCCATCGTCCTCCTCACCCCTCGTCCGCCTCACCTTTCACCTCGTCCTCCTCACCCCTCGACTCATCCTCACCTCTCACCTCAGCTCGTCCTTTTCACCCGTCGCCGTCCTCACCGCTCACCTCGTCCTCCTCACCCCTCACCTCTCCCTCGCCTCGTCCTCCTCACCCTTAGCTCGTCCTCCTCGTCCTCCCCTCCCCTCGCTGTCCTCACCATTTGCCTCGTCCTCCTCACCCCACACCTCGTTCTTCTTACCCCTCATCTTGTCCTCCTCACCACTCGACTCGTCCTACTCACCCCTCACCTCACCCTCCTCACCCCTCGTCCTCTTCACCCATTGTCCTCCTCACCCATTGTCCTCCTCACCGCTCGTTCTCCTCACCCCTCGTTCTCCTCACCTCTCAGCTCGTCTTCCTCACCCCTCACCTCGTCCACCCCACCCCGCGCCTCGTCATCCTCACGCCTCGCCCGCCCCACCCCTCACCTCGTCCTTCTCACCCACACCGCGTTCTTCTTACCCCTCACCTCTTCCTCCTGACCGCTCGACTCGTCCTCCGCACCCCTCACCTCCTCACCCCTCGCTCTCCTCACCCCTCGTCCTCCTCACCCCTCGTCCTCCTCACCCCTCGCTCTCTTCACCCCTCGCTCTCCTCAACCCTCGTCTTCACCCCCACACCTCGTTTTTCTTCTCACCCCCCGTCCTCACCCCTCGCTCGTCCACCGCACCCTGCTCCTCACCTCCTCACCCCTCGTCCTCCTCACCCCTCGTCCTCCTCACCCCTCATCCTCCCCACCCCTCGTCCTCCTCACCCCTCACTCTCCTCACCCCTCGCTCTCCTCACCCCTCGCTCTCCTCAGCCCTCGCCTCGTCCTCCTCACCCCCCGTCCTCCTCACTTCTCGTTCTCCTCACCCCTCGCTCGTCCACCGCACCCTGCTCCTCATCCTCCTCACCCCTCACCTCGTCCTCCTTACCCCTCACGTCGTCCGCTTGACCCCTCACCTCGTCCTCTTGACCCCTCACCTCGTTCTCACCCCTCACCTCGTCCACCTCACTTGTCCTCAACCCTCACCTCGTTCTCACCCCTCACCTCGTCCTCCTCACCCCCACAGCTCGTTCTTCTTACTCCTCACCCCTCACTCTCCTCACCCCTCGTCCTCCTCACTCTCGTCATCGTCACCCCTTGTCCTCCTCACCCCTCGTCCTCCTCACCCCTCGCCTCATCTTCCTCACCCATCGTCCTCCTCACCCCTCGTCCGCCTCACCTTTTACCTCGTCCTCCTCACCCCTCGACTCGTCCTCACCTCAGCTCGTCCTTCTCACCCGTCGTCGTCCTCACCGCTCACCTCGTCCTCCTCACCCTTAGCTCGTACTCACTCCTCGTCCTCCCCTCGCTGTCCTCACCATTTGCCTCGTCCTCCTCACCCCACACCTCGTTCTTCTTACCCCTCATCTTGTCCTCCTCACCACTCGACTCATCCTACTCACCCCTCACCTCACCCTCCTCACCCCTCGTCCTCCTCACCCCTCGCCTCGTACTCACCCCTCACTTCATCCTCCTCACCCCTCGTTCTGCTCACCCCTCGTCCTCCTCAACCCTCGTTCTCACCCCTCTCCTCCTCCTCACCCCTTGCCTCGTACTCACTCCTCACTTCGTCCTCCTCACCCCTCACCTCGTCCTCCTCACCCCTCACCTCGTCCTCGCCTCGTCCTCCTCACCCCTTGCCTCGTCATCTTTACCCCTCAGCTCATCCTCCTCACCCTCACCTCGTCCTCCTCACCCCTCACCTCGTCCTCCTCAGCTCGTCCTCTTCACCCCTCGTCCTCCTCACCCCTCACCTCGTCCTCTTCACCCCTCAGCTCGTCTTCCTCACCTCGTCCTCACCCCTCACGTCGTCCGCTTGACCTTTCACCTCGTTCACACCCCTCACCTCATCCTCACCCATCACCTCGTCTTCCTCACCCCTCACCTCATCCGCTTTACCCCTCAGCTCATCCTCCTCACTCCTCAGCTCGTCCTCCACACCCCTCGTCCTCCTCACCCCTCGTCCTCCTCACTCCTCAGCTTGTCTTCCTCACCTCTCACCTCGTCCTCCTCACCCCTCGACTCGTCCTTCTCACCCCTCATCCTCCTCACCCCTCGTCCTCACCTCTCATCCTCACCCCTCGTCCTCCTCACCCCTCGCCTCATCTTCCTCACCCATCGTCCTCACCCCTCGTCCGCCTCACCTTTCAACTCGTCCTCCTCACCCCTTGACGCGTCCTCACCTCTCACCTCAGCTCGTCCTCACCTCAGCTCGTCCTCCTCACCCGTCGTCGTCCTCACCGCTCACCTCGTCCTCCTCACCCTTCACCTCGTTCTTCTTACCCCTCATCTTGTCCTCCTCACCACTCGACTCATCCTACTCACCCCTCGTCCTCCTCACCGCTCGTTCTCCTCACCCCTCGTTCTCCTCACCCCTCAGCTCGTCTTCCTCACCCCTCACCTCGTCCACCGCACCCCGCGCCTCGTCATCCTCACGCCTCGCCCGCCTCACCCCTCACCTCGTCCTTCTCACCCACACCGCGTTCTTCTTACCCCTCACCTCACCCCTCGACTCGTCGTCCTCACCCCTCGTCCTCCTCACCCCTCGTCCTCCTCACCCCTCGCTCTCCTCACCCCTCGTCCTCCTCACCCCTCGCTCTCCTCACCCCTCGCTCTCTTCACCCCTCACTCTCCTCAACCCTCGTCCTCAACCCTCGTCCTCACCCCCACACCTCGTTTTTCTTCTCACCCCCCGTCCTCACCCCTCGCTCGTCCACCGCACCCTGCTCCTCACCTCCTCACCCCTCGTCCTCCTCACCCCTCGTCCTCCTCACCCCTCGCTGTCCTCACCCCTCGCTCTCCTCACCCCTCGCTCTCCTCACGCCTCGCTCTCCTCAGCCCTCACCTCGTCCTCCTCACCCCTCGTCCTCCTCACCCCCACACCTCGTTCTTCTTACTTCTCACCCCCCGTCCTCCTCGCCCCTCGTCCTCCTCACCCTTCGCTCGTCCACCGCACCCTGCTCCTCATCCTCCTCACCCCTCACCTCGTCCTCCTTACCCCTCACGTCGTCCGCTTGACCCCTCACCTCGTCCTCTTGACCCCTCACCTCATTCTCACCCCTCACCTTGTCCACCTCACTTGTCCTCAACCCTCACCTCGTTCTCACCCCTCACCTCGTCCTCACCCCCACAGCTCGTTCTTCTTACTCCTCACCCCTCACTCTCCTCACCCCTCGTCCTCCTCACCCCTCGTCCTCCTCACCCCTCGTCCTCCTCACCCCTCGTCCTCCTCACCCCTCGTTCTCCTCACCTCTCGTCTTCCTCACCCCTCGTCCTCCTAACCCCTCGTCCTCCTCACGCCTCGTCCTCCTCACCCCTCGTTCTCTTCACTCCTCGTTCTCCTCACCTTTCTCCTCGCGTTCCTCACACCTCATCTCGTCCTCCTCACCCCTCACCTCCTGACCTCGTTCTTCTTACCCTTCACCTCGTCATCCTGACCCCTTGCCTCGTCCTCCTCACCCGCTCCTGACACGGCCAATACACACGCCCATGGCAACCTCACTTAGGGCACGGCACACCGACTTAGCATCACCCTCATTTATACCTCCACGTTTATCGGCCTCGTTCTATCGTGACGGCCAAGACGCTGGACGTTTGTGATAAAGAACTTCGTAGCTCATCGGATTCCTCCTCCAGTGTACAAATAAATAAATAAATATCACGGCTCTGATCTCTTTGCGGCGCCGCAGTGACGTTCATCACTCGCCGCCTCCCTATGGCACGACTACGACGCCCTCTGTTGGACGCTGTGTGTCATCAACATTGTTGCCTGTGATTACACTCAACACAACATTGTTGTTGTTGTAAGTGATTACACTCAACACAACGTTGTTGTTGTTGTAAGTGATTACACTCAACACAACGTTGTTGTTGTAAGTGATTACACTCAACACAACGTCGTTGTGAGTGATTACACTCAACACAATGTCGTTTTGAGTGATTACACTCAACACAACGTTGTTGTTTGTGATTACACTCAACACAACGTCGTTGCGTCTCATCAATATTTTTGTGTGTGATTACACACACAACAACGTTGTGTTTAATCACACAACAATGTTGCGTGTAATCACTCACATATTGAGTGATTACACACTCGGCGTGTGTCCGTAGCAGTTGTACGTGTGCCGCTTGTCGTAGATGTTCGCGGTTTGAATCCAGCGGCCGCCCTGTTTAATGCTACAGGCGTGTTCACCGCAAAGACACCATGTGCCGTCTGCTTCAGTGGACGTTGAAGATCCCAGCGTCATGGACCAGATTAACCGAATTAAATACAATTGCCCGCAAATTACCCAGTTGGAATTTACTGTGCCTAGTAATCATTGCTGGGAAATGTGGTAGAACCCTCCTGAAAAGAGCCAGTAGGGCTATCCTGGGTAAAACTGACCACCCACCCCCTCGTGTGGCATGCTAGCCTTAATAGGTGCTCGCTAACAGCAGTTATTTATCGAACAGACTGTTAAATGAAGGGACTGTGTCTTCATTTGAGTCCGTGACTGTGTAACCTGGTACATAAGGGTGCCGCGGTGGTGGGATGTTAACTCCTTCACCTGGTTTGCAAGAGGTCGTGGGTTCGATCCGGACCCTGACGCCTGAATATTTGGAGTTTGCATGTCTCTCTCTCCCGTGGTCGCGTGGATTGTTCTCCAGGTCTTCCAGTTTTTCCCTCCATATTTAGAAACATGCGTTCAGAGCAGGAGTCTCAAACTCAACTTACCTGGGGGCCGCTGGAGGTAGAGTCTGGGTGAGGCTGGGCCTCATCAAGTATTCAAAAAAAAGTGCAACTGATCCAATCTTCTCAATCTTTATTAATAACAGTTCAGAACATGAACGGTTCTTCAGAACATAGGCTTCTCTTACCTACTCCATGCTTCCAGAGACCTGGCAGCGCTTCCTCTTCTTACACAGCTGAGCCACATTTGGCTTGAGGGAGGAAGCAATTGAGACCCTCAGTATGGCTTGAAATGCTCATCAGTAAGTTTGGACCTGTACTTTGACTTATTAAAGTTCATGGTGCAAAAGAGCTTTTAACACAGATATGTGCTCCCAAAAAGGCACATGGTCCACTTGAACATCTTGGAAAGCTCAGGGAAGGTGGGGGTGATATATTTACATGTTTTTATCCCAATACCTGAGTATTTGGGATCTTATTTAGTATGCCCTTTCTATATATTCTGAGAGGTATTTGAAAACTTTATCATTGTTCATGCTTTTTTTGAGCACTTCGTTTTTTTTATCATTATTAAATTCATCAATCGTGTTCTCTCAGGTGTTTATAACTTTCACATTCATAAATAAAGTGATCTAGATTTTCTTCTTTTTGTTTACATCCTACATATCCTTCTGCTCTACCGAATCTCTCTGGATGCCATTGAGCTAACTCTGGTGTCCATGTTACTCCACCTGTCTTAATTCTTAACATCAAGTGCATTGTCTCATGTTTTATATCTTTTAATTTCTTGCTCTTTTTGATTAAATTGTTCTTGGTAAATTATTTTCTTTTGCAATTGCACATATCTGTCCTTTTTCCTTTTCTTTGTTTCTCTTGTAATAATAATTATAACTTCTTTATAATATTCAGGTTCTAACCACCATTTGGCTTTTGTTCTTGCCACCCATCTCATGCTATTTGCTATCCATGTAATTATTTTCCCTTTCCTATTGCAACACTCTGTTGTCTTTATTAGGTCACTGATTACACTTGTTGAGTCCGCCCACTTCCTAAGTCCTCTGTACCTTGCACTGGGTGACAGGATATATTTTCCTTCCATTTGGTGTCACTCCGGAATCACGTTTCAACCAAGTGACTAACGTTGCTAATTCGCGTTGGCTAACTTGTCAACAAACACCGGAAGTTGTCACGAGCCTGAGCTATGGTAAAAAAATATAATAATAAAAAATAAAAAATTGATGCCAAATAGTGGGCCACAAAATATCGTTCCGCGGGCCACAATTGGCCTGCGGGCCGTGAGTTTGAGACCCCTGGTTTAGAGTATTTTACTGCTATAAATTTCCACAAGATGAGCCACTCCGTTAAAACTAACATTTGTGACCAGATCGCTTCTTAAAAAGAGCTATATGGCTCACTTCCCTGGTAAAATAAAAAGTTACATTTCAAATAATCACCACGGTAATGTGTCACCCACACGACCTTGAACTTGAGGCATCGCGCAGAACGCGGCATGCAGTGTGGGGTTAGCTGGGTGGTGCAGGGAGCTGCTACTACTTGCAGAGGGGGGCGGGGCAGGGGGGGACTGAGTCCTCTTGCATAATTGACTTGCGGATTGACCGATGCATAGACGAAAAGATAGCACGTGAATGAATGAGTGTACGGCTGGACTGCAAATGAATGGACAATATTCTTCATCGCCATTTTAAAAAAACTTAACATTGTAATCCATCACCCTGTACATCTGCTGAACCAACGTATCCTACAGAAGCATATGAGTGTGTTTTCATACATTGCCTGATTGTGTGTTTCTTGCGTATGATCGGTATGTGTTTTACGCATGATCCATATTTGATATCACACAATATATTTGCCTGTTTTTCTAATGATCTGCACGTGTTTCACGCATAATCTCTGGGTTTCACACATGTTCTGTGTGGGTGGCCGGGACCACCCTCAGCTGCCTTTTTCTCCCGAGTTGCGATGTGTACACATCGTACCAGATACTAATTTAAGGCTGAACCGACCTCTCAAGATCCAGGACGCACTGGTGATGGTGGCTGTAAGCGGGAATCGAGCTCGGGTCGCCGGATTTATTGTAGCGCAGCGTGCTAAACCCACACGCTCACAGACAGGACTCCAGCTCATCCACCTCGCGCACCTTTGCCAGGAACTTCCAATTGTGGAGCGACGAGCAAATGAAGCGACCCGACCTCCCCTCGGGATACGATGGCTGGCAGGTGGTTGAAGCTATCTGGCAGGAAGCGAGTGCAGGTAACGCTCACCTGAGCGTTGCGAGGCGTGCCCCGCAGGTGGTATCACGTGGGACGATGGATGTGCGACCACGCTATGGCCCTTTCACGATTCCGCTGCTGTATGGGGACCGCCACAACCTAGCGGATCGTTGCGGTGTATTTGACCATACTTCACCACGCTGGTTGGTTGCAGGTGTGGGGAGCGGCACAGTGCAAGGGTTCATGTTGCTGGACTGCCCCTTTTCTGATCATGTGACCCTTGCCAGATTAATTCTGCAAATGCGCAATCGCCGAGCCATGCGACAGCACCCCCGGTTTGCCACGTGTAGCTCTTGTAGACGATGACAACAAACACGCACCCTGCTCTACGGAGCCTGACAGCAGTCATGATGGTGGTGGTTTGCGTGGTACCTTACCATCAGACAAAAAAACTAAACAATTTTGTATTTTACCCGGTAAAGCTCACTGAGCTATATAGATGTTTCTCTGAAGCGACCTGGCTATCACAAATGATAACTCAACGAAGTGGCTTATCACGCGGAAATGTATTCTAGCCTCGATATTACAGCTGAATACAAATCCTCTGAGGGTACCCACGAGCCCGGGCAGCAAGGGGGCAGTTGGCAGATGGTAAGGGGCCAAGGAGCAAGGGGGAGGATGGAGAAGGGCAGCGGGGAGTGGAGCAGTGGTGTGGCACGTTCGAGTGATGCAAATATTAACTGATTTGTATTGAATACAACTAGAACAATTTACACCGGTGCGTTGATCGATATGATGTTGATTATAATGTTAACGATAATTATGTTGAGATTAGGATATGCAGGAGATAGTGATTATAATGCTAATGTCTTTACGCATGGTGATGGTAGAGATCTATTAATCTGGTGATGATGTAATGATGATGGCTTGGCAAGTTGAAGATGGTGATGATAGTGCTCCTGCTGGTGGTGGTAATTCAGATGATGATTATGATGCTGCGACTTGCTGTAGCTGCTTATAATAATAATGATGCTGCATCTGCTGCTGACGATGATGATCCCCCCCACCCTCGTCCACCCCCGCAGGTTCTGAGGAGCGCCGCATGGTGGTGCAAGCACTGAGCCTGCTGAAGCGCGGGAGTGCGGAGAGGCGACCCCGCGAGATGGAAACAGGAGGGACAGGGTCCTCCTGGGGGGATATTGTGAGCAGCGCAGGGGGTCCTAGCGGGGTCGAGAGGGGAGGAGACACAGCGGATGGACACCTAATTGTTCCCCCCGACGGGGACCCTAATGGGGCTCCAGTGGGCGGGGACTCGGGTGGGAGATAACGGCCGAGGTTCGCGTGGCGAGAACAAACGCGCGACCCCGTGTGCGCGTGAGCGTGCGGGGCCACGAGGGCATGTACACGGGACCCAACCTCGGCGGGTTCGAGGAGGAGGAGGCCCTCCTGGAGCTTGGACTGCACGAGGCTTGAGACAGAGGTAGGTGGCTGAGGGGTTGGGTGAGTGACAGGTTGGGTGAGTGAAGGAGGCATTGATTGATTGCGTGGGTAGAGGGTGAGTGGTAATGTTGAGTGAGCGGGTGTATGTGGTTGAGTTAGTTGGTAGGTGGCCGAGTGGGTGAATGTGGGAGGTTGAGGGGGTGAATGAATGGTTGGATGAGAGAGTGGGTTGGTGAGTAGGTGGGTGAGTGTGGGAGGTCGAGTGGGTGAGTGAGGGGGTCGAGTGGGTGAGTGAGACGGATGGTGAGTGGGTGGGGGAGTTTGAGTGGGTGAGTGGATGCGTGGGTGATTTGGTAAGTGCATTGTTAATTGTGTAAATGGCTCGGTGAGTCAGTGAGTGCGTGCATGGGTGGGTAAGTGAGAGGATGAGTGGGTTGGGGAGTGCGTGAGTGGGTTGGGGAGTGCATAAGTGGGTGGGGGAGTGAGTGGGCGGGTTAGTGATTTAATCAATCATCGTGTGATTGAATGGCTGAACGGAGGGGTAGGTGAATGAGTGTTTGTGGTTTAGTGAGTGTGTGTGTGGATGAGTTAGTGGGTGGGTGAGTGGATGATTGTGGGAGGTTGAGGGGGTGAGTGGATGTGTAATTTAATGGTTGTATGGGTGGGTGAGCGTGGGAAGTTAAGTGGGTGTGTGAATGAGTGAAGGGGTGGGTGAGTTGAGTGGGTGAATTATTGGGTGGCTGAGTGGGTGTGCGGGTGAGTTAGGGGGTGGGTCAGTATGGGTGGATGGGTGATGGAGTCGGTGATTGAGTTTGTAAATTGAGTGGGTGATTGAGTAGTAGGGTGAGAGTGGGAGGTTGGGTGGGTGGAGGTGAGGGGTTGCATGAGTGAGGGGTTGGGTGAGTTGGTGGGTGGGTGAATGAGTGGATTGATCAGTTAGTGTGTGGTTGAGTGGGTGGTTGGCTGAGTGGGTGGTTGGCTGAGTGGGTGAGAAGATGGGTCGTTGAGTGAGTGGATGGGTTATAGATTGAGTGGGTGGTTGTGTGATTGATTGGCTGAGCAAAGGGGTGAATTAGTGGATTTGTGTGGTTGAGTTACTGGTTAGGTGGGTGAGTGCATGAGTGTGGGAGGTTGAGAGTTCGTTGGTGAGTGTTTGAGTTAGATATTGAGTTGGTGGTTATGTGATTGAGTAGGTGAGCGGAGGATTGGGTGAGTGAATAGATGTTTATGTTTGAGTTAGTGGGTGGGTGATTGGATGAGTGGGTGGGTGATTGGATGAGTGGGAGGGTAATTGGATGAGTGGGAGATTTAAATGGTGAGTGAATGGGTGATTGAATGCTTGGATGGGGGGTGAGTGATTGAATTGGTGGGTGCGAGATTGAGTGGGTGGCTGGGTGAGTGGGTGAGATGATGGGTGGGTTAGTGAGATGATGATGGGTGGGTTAGTTGATGTGTGAGTGGGTAGGTTAGAGATTCAGTGGGAGGGAGGGTGGGTGAGTGGTTACGTGGCTCGTGGGTGAGTAGCTCAGTGGCTGGTTGAATTGGTGAGTTAATTTGTGCGTGATTGATTTGGTGAATGGGTGAGTGAGTGGATGGATGAGGGAATGGATGAGTGAGACGGTGAGTGCGTTGGTGAGTGATTGAGTTAGTGGGTACGAGATTGGATGACCGTGGAAGGTTGGGTTGGTGAGTGAGTGGATGGATGTGAGAGGTTCAGTGGGTGAGTTATTGCGGTTAAGTATGGAGGGGGTGGGTAAGTGAAGGGGTGGTTCAGTGAGTGGGTGAGTGGATGGTTGGTGAGTGAGTGGGGTGAGTGAATGCGTGGGTGAGCAAGTGAATGAGTTGGTGAGTGGTTGTGTGAGTAGTGGGTGAGTGGGTGGTGAGTGAGTGGATATTTGTGGGTGATTTAGTCGGTGGGTGATTTGGTCAGTATGGGAGCTTGAAGCAGTGAATGGTTAGGTGAGTGAGGGGTGGGTGAGTGAGTAGATGAATGAATTAGTTAGTGGGAGCACTAGTGGGTGGGTGGGTGAGTGGGTGAGAAATTGAGTCAGTTGGTGGGTGGGTGGTTCCGTGGGTAGTGCGTCTTGGGTGAGTAGGTCAGTTGCTCGGTGAGTTCCTGAATTAATGGGTGGGTTAGTGAGTTGATGGGTGAGTGAGTGGGAAAGTGCATTGGTAAGTGTGAGGGTGAGTGGGTGGGTGGTTGCATGAGTGTGGTTTAGATATTTTAGTGGGTGGCTTTTTGAGTGGATGAGTTCGAGTGGGTCAGTGGTTGCGTTAGTGGGTGGTTGAGTTAGTGGGTGGGTGAATAATTACGTGGGTAGTGGGTGAGTGTGTGAAGAGGTGAGTGGCTGAGGGAGTAGGTGTGTGGGTGGGTTAGAAATTGAATGGGTGGCAGAGTGAGTGAGTCCTGGGTGAGTTAATGAGTTGGTGGGTCGGTCAGTGGGTGAGTGTCTGGATTGGTGATTGAGTAAGTCGGTGAGTGAGGGGTTGGGTGAGTGATGGGTTGGGTATGTGTGTTTTTGGTTCGCGAGTTTGTGGGTGAGTGAGTGGGTCAGTTCGTGGTTGGGTGAGTGAGTTCGTTGGTGAGTGTTTGAGTTAGTATGTTGGTGGGTGAGTGTGTAGTTTAGTGAGTGAGTGATTTAGAGATTAAGTGGGTCATAGGGTGAGTGGGTGGGTGAGCAAGTGGTTAACTAAGTGAGTGGTTGGGTGGGTCGGTGAGTTGTTGACTGAATGGGGTCAGAAAGTAGGTGAGTGAGTGAATGGGTGAGTGACTGCTGGGTGGGTAAGTTAATGTGGGAGGTTGAGTGGGTAAGTTAGCTTGTGAGTGATTGGGTGAGTCAAAGAGTGGGGCGCTACGGTGGTGAAATGTTCACTAGCTCGCCTAGTATACATGAGGTTGTGGATTCGATTGCGATCCTGCCGCCTGTATATTTGGAGTTTGCATGTTCTCCGGGTCCTTTCCGCTGCATTTAGAATCAACATGCCTTTTGAGGATTTGGCTGCAATAAATGTATGTGATAAGCCACTTCGTTTATCTATCATTTGTAGCCAGGCCGATTCTGAAAAGGGTCTATATAGCTCAATGAGCCTTACCTGGTGAAATAAAAAGTAGTTTAGTTTAGGGGATGGGTGGCTGGTTGGGTCGGTAGGTCGGTTAGAGGTTGAGTGGGCGGCATGGTGAGTGGGTGGCAGGGTGAGTGGGTGAGTAGGTAAGTAGCTGGGTGAGCGGGTGGACTGGTGAGTGTGCGAGTTAGAGATTGAGTGGGTGGATGGGTGGGTGTGTAAGTGGATGCGTCGGTAAGTGGTTGAGTTGGTAGCAAGGTGCGGGTTTTTGAGTGGGTGGGTGTTTCTGAGTGGGTAGGTGGCTGAAGGGGTGGGTGAGTGGGTGACTGAGTCAAGAAAGTGGAGCGCCATGGTGGTGAGATATTAACTACCTTGCCTTTTGTACAGGAGGTTGTGGGTTCGATCTCGATTATGACGCCTGTATATTTGGAGTGTGCATGTTCTTGTGGTTGCATGGATTTTTCTCCGAGTCCTCCGGGTTTTCTCTCCATATTTAGAAACATGCATTTCGAGGTTTTGGCTGTTCTGGAACTCACTCACTCAACTACTAAAGCCACCCACCAACCCACTCACAAACCTGCTCACCCTACCATGCACTCAATTTTTAATCAATGCACTCACGCACACACCCACTCACTCGCTCAACCACTCATCCACGCACCCACCTACACACGCACTCACTGACTTATTTGAGCAGTCATTTGTGGCCGCGTCGCTTATGAAAAAAATCTATATAGCTCCGTGGGCCTTTCCTGGTAAAATTAAAATAGTTAAATTTTAGTTTACAGTTGGGTGAGTGGGCGGTGAGTGCGTCGGTGGGTGAGTGAATGGGTGGTTAAGTAAGTAGGTGAGGTGCTGGGTGAGTTGTTGGGAGATTGAGTGGGTCACAGTGTGAGTGGGTGGGTTGGAGCGTGAGTTGGTCACTGAGTGAGTGGGTGGGTGAGGTGAGTGGGTGGGTAGGTTGGGTGGGTGGGTGGGTGAGTGAGTTAGTGAGTGCATGTGTAGGTGGGTGCGTGGATGAGTGGTTGAGTGAGTGAGTGGGTGTGTGCGTGTGTGCGTTGATTAGAAATTGAGTGCATGGCAGGGTGAGCGGGTTTGTGAGTGGGTTGGTGAGTGGCTTTAGTAGTTGAGTGGCTGAGTTCGAGAATTGTACGCCACTGTGGCGAGATGTTAGCTACCTCGCCTGGTATTTTGGAGTTCGTAGGTTCCATCCCAACCCTGATGCTTGCATATTTGGGGTTTGCATGTGCTCTATGGTCACGTGGATTTCGACTCCACATTTAGAAACATTCATTTATCGGATTTGGCTGCTATACATTACTATGTGATAGGCCACTTAGTGAAGCTCTCATTTGTGGCCAGGTTACTTTGGAAAAATATTTTATATAGCTCTGTGGGTCTTACCTGGTAACTTAAAAAATAGTTGAATTTAGTCAGTTTGGATTAGTGAGTAGGTGGAATGTTGAGTGCGTGGGTTAGAGATTGATTTTGTGGCAGGGTGAGTGGCTGGGTGAGTTTGTGATTGGTTGGGTGGGTGAGTGTGTGAGTTAGACATTGAGTTGGTGGATGGGTGGGTGTGTGAGGGAGTGAATAGGTGACCTGGTGGGTGAGTGGATTGTTGAGTGAGTGGGTTGTTGAGTTAGGTAGTGGGTGGGCTGGTAAGTGGGTTGGTGAATTAGTTTGTGGGTGTGTGGGTGAGTCAGTCGGTTAGAGATTGATTTGGTTAGTGTGTTGAGGAGTTCCCGACGACGACTCGGAGACGGCTTGAAGGTAAGGGCTTTCGCCAAAGGTTTATTAAGTATATTACAATAACACAAAGGGTGTGACAACTTCCCAGGGGTTAGGGGTCCTACACTAAGTCCTGGTCCAGCCCGGCTAGCTCCGGTCTCTCTCCCTCGAGTCGGATGGGGGAACTTGCCAACCCCACCGACCGGGAAGAGCAGCACCTCCTACGGCTACCACCAGCTTCACTCCTGACTCTTCGTCGATCCCTCTCTACCCCTGGTTCCCTCTCCACCCTTCTCACTCTACCCGTTCCCACAGTGATCCCGCTTTCGTCACGGGGTCCCCCTTAAATACTAGAGACATGACATCATCGAGCCGCCCAGCGTGCATGACGCCACGTTCCGTGACGTCATCGCACTAGACGGCACACATGACGTCACGTCCCCATTTTACTCTACAAGTGGTTTGTGTGTGGGTGGGTGGGTGGTTGAGTTAAAGAGTGGAATGTCAAGGTGGCAAAATTTTAAGAACCTCGCCTGTATATCTAGAGTTTGCACGTTCTCCCCCGTGGTTGCATGGAATTTTCTCTGGGTACTCCAGGTTGCCCCTCCACATTTAGAAACATTCATTTATAGACTTTGACTGCTATAACGTTCTATGTGAAAAGCCATTCCATTGAGCAATCATTTGTACTCTGCTTGTTTCTGAAAAAGATGTATATAGCATGGGCCTTACCTAGTAAAGTAAAAAAAAAGCTACATTTTTATTTGGTGTGTAGATGGGCGGTTTTGTGGGTGGGTGCGTGGATGAGTGAGTGCGACGTTCGATGGGTAGTAGGTGAGAGGCTTGGTGAGTGAGTGTGGATTAGAGATTGAGTGCGTGGCTTGGCGAGTGCGTGGCTGGGTGAGTGAGTGTGTGCAAGGCTCGGTGGTTGAATTAATGGATGGTTGAGTTAGTGGGTCGGTGTTTGAGTGTGGTTTCGTGGGTGGGAGAGTCAGAGAATGGAGTGTCATGGTGGCAAGATGTTAACTACCTCGCCGAGTTTACAGGATGTTGTGGGTTCGATTCCACATTTAGAAACATGCATTTAGAGGAGTTGGCTGCTATAAATGTATACGTGATAAGCCACTCTGTTGAGCTATCATTTGTGGCGAAGTTGCTTCTGAAAATCATCCATATATGTCAGTGGGCCTTGCCTGGTAAAACAAACAATTTATATTTAGGCTGTGTTGGTGAGTGGTCGGGTTGGTGAATTAGTGGGTGAGTTAGTGGGTGGGTTAATAATTGGATGGGTGAGTTCATGAGTGGGTGGGTGAGGGTGGGTCAGTGGGTGTGTTAGTGGGTACGGGTTTGAGAGGGTGGCTGGGTGAAAAGGTGGGTGGGTGAGTGATTGGGTGGGTGGTTTGGTGCGTGGGTGAGTGAGCAGGTGGGTGGGTGAGTGAGCAGGTGGGTGGGTGAGTGAATGGATGTTTGTGTTTGAGTCAGTGGGTGGGTGATTGGATGAGTGGGAGGTTGAAAAGGTGAGTGGATGGGTGATTTAATGCTTGGGTGGGTGAGTGGTTACGTGGGTAGTGGGTCGTGGCTGGCTGAGTTGGTGTGTGAGTGTGTCGGTGAGTGAGTTGGTGAATGGGAGGGTGGGTGAGTGATTAGAGTTAATGGGTACAAGATTGAGTGAATAAGAAGATGGGTGAGTTGGTGAGTGTTTGGGTTAGAGATTGAGTTGGTGGTTATGTGATTGAGTAGGTGAGTGGAGGGATGGGTGAGTGAATGGGTGTTTGAGTTAGTGGGTGGGTGATTGGATGACTGTGCGAGGTTGAAGGGATGAGTCGATGGGTGATTAAATGGTTGGTTGAGAGGGTGGGTTGGTTAGTGGGTGGGTGAATGTGGGAGGTTCAGTGGGTGAGTTTTTGGGTGAGTGTGTGGATGAGTGAAGGGTTCGGTGAGTGAGGGGGTGGGTGAGTGAATGTATGGATGGGTGAGTGAATAGGGTGAGTGAATAGTTGGTTGAGTGAGTGGGTAGGTGGTGAGTGTGGGAGGTTGAGTCGGTGAGTTTATGCACGAGTGGTTGCTGAGTGGGTTGGCGGGTAGTTGAGTGGGTTGGTGGGTAGGTGAGTGGGTTGGCGAGTAGGTGAGTGGGTTTGTGGGTGGGTCAGGAGTGACTAGGTGGGTGGGGGAATAGTGGAGTGGTAGCCTGGGTAATGGGTGAGTGGGTGGGTTGTTCACTGGGTGACTACGTGCGTGGGTTCGTTAGTGACAGGCGACTTAGTGGATGCGATAGTGAAGATGAGATAGTGAGTCAGAGTGGATGGGTTGTTGATTGAGTGGGGTGAATGAGTGAGTGGGTGAGTTAGTGAGTGGATTGGTGAGTGGGTGGGTGAGTGCACGAGTGAGTGGATGGGTTAGAGATTGAGTGAGTGGTTGAGTGGATTGGTGATTCAGTGGGTGAGTTAGTGGGTGTTTGAGTTAATTTGTGTGTTAGTCTGTGGGTGATGGAGTCGGTGACTGGGTGAGTCTGTGCTGGTGGCTCGGTGGATGGTTGAGTTCATGCATGGGTTTTTGAGTGAGTGGATGGGTTGTTGAGTGAGTTGATGGGTGAAACGGTGCGTGGGTAGGTGAGTGAGTGAGTGGATGGGTGGGTGATTGATTGGGTGAGTGTGTTGGCAAGTGAGAGGGTGAGTGGGTGAGTGAGTGGGTGGTTAATCGGTTGGTGGGTGCGTGAAGGAGTGGTTGGGATGAGTGAGTTAGTGAGTGGATACGTCAGTGAGTGAATGGGTGGGTGAGTGGGTGAGAGGTTGCGTTGGTAGTAGGTGAGTGGGTGGTGAGTGGGTTGGTTCTTGAGTGAGTAGGTGGTTTGTTAAGTGAATGAGTGGGTGGTTGGGTTGGTTAGTGAGTTTGTGGGTGAGTTGGTGGATGGGTGAGTTAGTGGTTGAGTTAGTGAATGAATGCCTGTGTTAATAAGTGGGTGAGTGGGTGTGGGGTTGGTGGACGAGTGGGTTGGTGAGTGAGTTAGTGAGTGGATGGGTGGGTGAGTGAGTGGGTGATTGAGTGGATGGGTGGATGACTGGGTAAATGATTGGGTAAGTTATGAGGGTGAGTAAGTGAGTTACAGGGTGAGTGGGTCGGTGGGTGATTGGGTGGGTGGGTGAGTGGGTGTGATCATCGCCATGCTCTCCATGGAGCTCTCTGTAGTGAGGGGCAGCTCACAGGGACAGCTGTTGCAGGGATTCACAACAGCTGCTTCTCCTCCTCCAGTTCTGAACCAGCTGACCAGGGTTGCCAGACGAGGCCAAGCAGCTCCTCGAGTTGTTCCACAGCTTCCTTTATGCCTGCTGTGCCACGTGCAGCTTCTGCATGAGGCTACTGTGCCACGTGCGGCTTGTGCATTAGGCTGCTCTGCCGCGTGAGGCTGCTGTACCGCGTGAGATTGCTGTGCCGCGTGGGTCGACGTGACATCACCGTCACTCTAGGGGGATCTTTGTATGAGTGATGGGGCAGTCGTAGAGAAAGTGGAGAAGTTTCCGTACTTATGCAGTCAGCAGAGGTCTCACGCCGAATCAGCTGAGTAGCATTATTTGTTCGTCGTGTGAACCAAAATTGAGGTGAATAATTTTGAGTAAAAAAAATGATGACATTACACTGGCTATGAATATGACTATATAAAAGGTTAGGATCTTGTGTCGGATGCATATTTGCTGGACTTTATACAGTGGCTTGGGCCAAGAAACTGGCATTCAGAGGCAAACTTGTCATGGTGGGGATTTGTTTCCAGAAACACACTCAGCCACCTTTGTCTCTCCAGTGGTGATGTTTACCAACCACACCTGATACTAATTTAAGGTTAAGTCGACTTAGGGGAGGCATAGGGTCGATTAGAATATAATTCATCACTGATTTTGGCCACAACCGGGAATTATATCTCGTAAGACTGCGATCAAGAATACTTGAAATAGTGTCGGGGCCAGAGGACATCCCCATCACACCCTACAGTAAAGATGAGGAAATGGCTCTGACACCCGGCCATGCAGCGTTCCGTGGGCCTGCCCACCATCATGGTCTTTAATGGTCGTGAACAGAGTCAGGGACCCTAAATAACACGAAGAATAATCCAAGACCATAGCCTCTTAATGGTAATGCAGGCCTCCAGCAGGTGAAGAGAGCTTCCTGATGCGTTTGTGCGTTTTTCACCGTTGCGGTGCCCCGCCGTGGCATTTTGGTGATGCTTTTGTTTTCCATTTGTGGAGGCAATTGCTCGTGCCATGGCCAGGTTGGATCCGGTGTACGGTGGCCCCCCACTGCTTGCGGTGGTGGGGGGCCAGCGAGCTTCTTGATGGTTTGATCCACGATGAGGCACTTCTTGGGGATGTTTGAGTTCTCCCAATTGTTTATCCACTCATTCGTACCGGTTGTGTGGACAGAAGCCGGAGGGATTTAAGAAAAGTCCACATTAAAATGGCCACGATAAATCGAACCGGCGACTTCTATATTGTGTACCAACCATTACATCATGGCAACATCCTGTGATGTCACGTTTATAAGGGTGGGGGGAAATAACAACCAGGGTACTAGGTGTTAGTGTGTTTGAGGACGCAAGTTTCAAATACAATTATATTTTTTATCTTGTCCTCTTCCCCCCAACTGGGGTTAAAACAATCAACAATTGAGGAAAGGGTTGGTGGGACGTGTGCAGAGATCACCAGTAATCCCAGGTGGACTCCGCTCGCTGCACAAACGCCTCCCGTGGAATCCATCCAGCAGTTTGTCGACGGAAACGATGATGGTAGGCGACCATGGTTTTTGGAGATCGTAGCCGGGGCCGGAGCGGCAACAGTGATGAAGGAAGGGGGGGGAGCGAGTGGCGGGGGCAGAACGGAAGGGGAGATGAGCGGTATCATTGGTGACGCGCGAACGCGCCCCAAACCGTTTGCGATCAGTCATGTCCATGGGTGGGACGGTGCTCGCGTCCACTTCCATGAAGGTGTCCTGCAGACACCTGAGAGTGGGCGCACACATGCACAAGAGAGAAGCCAATGTAACAATCCAGTTTGTCAACCAGGTATCTAGGCCCAGCCTGGATGCCCACGGCAGCCTCAGTGGGCGACGCCTGCCCCAAGTGGGCCACGCAGGCCCCTTAAACTGTGCCACTTGGCCCACTTTCCTATGGGAGCTGCTCGCTTTGATGTTGGCCGACCTTGGAAACGGTCGTGATGTCACGGAGTCAATGCAAAAGAGAGGCAATCGTCAAGTTAGTGCTGATTAAGGTGAAGTTCATGGCAATAAATATAAAAAAACAGATTCCAGCTGGGTATATGTGTAAGTCATCTCAACCACGTTAATAATAATTGAAAAATAAATATTGTCGCTTTCATCTGGCTGTGGGCAAAAGGGAGGGTGGGAAGTGGTCGGAGTAATGAAAGGATTTGTGGCCATAGAGCCACAAGGCCCTCAATGTTTGAAGAATAATTGTTGCTCGTTATTGCAACGAAGCATAAAAGCGTATTGCGGAAAGTGTCGCGCATGTGTCTGTAGCGCGGTGCCCCCACATGTTCTCATTCACCTCAGCGACCATATCACAGTTCATGGTATTTGAGTGGTTCGTTTTTTTCTATTGCATAATCTTGCTGGTATCCATGAATGAACAAGACGAATCTATGAACGCATATTTGTGCCTTTAGGAATAATAATGGTTTGAGTGTCTTTCCATATGAACAGCGTTGCATAATAATCAATCGTCCTACTGTTAACAACGTGACAAGAATCTGCATTAAGGGTTGCATATGATCAATGACCGAATGCCGTGTTGTGTAACAATTTAAATACGAATTACATATTATAAGGTTAAGGTTTTGATAGAATAGTTTGCATGTTTTCATCTCTCTCAACAACAACAACATTGCGTTACGCGTCGGGAATTAACCACAGGTGCCGTTATCGAAGTGAAACAACGCAATCGTGATGTGTACCATGTTAATGCTGTGTTGAAATTCCGAAGTTGAGAGTTCTCATATTGTCCAAAAATTTAAGTTTAGCTAGAAAATAAAATTGATTAAAGCAGAAGAGTTGTGTGTGATTCTTTCCGTGATTCTGCATAGAATTGTTCTGCGAATGAGATCTGAATCTCGGTTACCTATCATAAGCACACTAATCACTAATCCAGCACATAATCAATAAGCGTTAAATCGAAGATAATTGTATCCTTATTGAAAATACGCAATTAAATAGCAAGTCGAGTCGACTCTCTCTCATTCACGGTCACAATACCTGCACAACTGCATACGATTAATTGCGTTGTTGCCATTAATAACCAACCTTCGTCACCGAGGCTGGACCTAATTATCATAACGACCTGCATCATCATAACCACGCCCACTCGCATGAATTAATACGATTATCTCTCGAATTAGCATAGTTTAAGCACATAATTACACCAATTAATTCAGATAAATTATTAAAATTTCAAATTTAATCAAATTTTCATTATTTTCATCAAATTTTCATAACCTACATATACAACAACCTTCGAGCACCCATATCTCACAGAGCGGGCCCTAACCTATAACAGCTGGCAGTTCACCAGCATTGCTTCAAGTGAGCTGGAGCGTGCTGATGAATATAAAAACCGGACCAGAGCTTGGTTTATGTACAACCAATACTGCTGAAATGATGCACTCCCAGAAGGAAAGCCGTGTGGCTAATGGGATGTGTACAAATACTTGTATTTTTTAAGTGGAAAGACAGATATGTGAAGGAGGGGAATCATCGTTTGCGTGTTAATTTTGTTACTCATATCCACGATGTAAGCCAATTATATTGAAACTTCGCAGAGCTTTCATGAGTAAGAAAGTTATACCAACAATAATTATTATCGGTTCTATTGCGATCGAGGGCTGCACGTTTCAACGGGCACACATGTGTCATGCTGCGATGGTGACGGTGCTCCCGGTTTTTTAGACCGGGAGGAAGTGAGGGCTTCACCTTTCTGGCAAATTGCCCGATGATGCTGGATGTAATTACCAGCGAAACGTCGTACTCAAAAATTGTAAATGTTGTGGATTTACTCTTCAACACACCGGTGGGCTGAAGGAGTGATCTATTTCTCTTTTGTCAATGTGACACATTTTTTACTGATTGGCCGTGTCAGGTAGTGGAGGGTTACGACACATTTATGAGTAATGCGATCTAACCCAAAAACGTTTATTATGAATAATATTGGTCGTGAAAGCCTACGGCCTTTCTGGCCGTGATTTTTATTTCAGCAGCATTGGTTCAACACGAGCAAACGTCAGAATGGTTTTCAGCTCTGCAAAGCTCATGATGACTTTTTGTGAAGTATTCCACAGTTTTGCATAGAACTAGGACCTGTAACTAACAGAGAGCATCCTTGCCTGCAAATATCTGGCAGTTCACCAGCGTCGGTTTGAGACACTGAATGCTCAAACGAACGCAAATGTGGTAATGATTATTTTGTGTTATCTCCATATATATATAAAAGTTGTAAATATGTGTCTGTTCAAAATGTTTAGCGTACTTCCCGACATGCAACAAACTTGAAATTTACCATGTGGGTACTTTCCAGACTCTACACCATGCAAAAGTTATGAAAATACACTTTTTGTGTGTGGGGGGGGGGAGCTCAATAATGCATTTATTTTTTGTACGGCAAGTGAGCTGTGAGGTCAAATCTGTCACGTGACCCGCACATGTGGAAGCGTAACGCATTGTTGTGTAGTGGTTAGCGCGCTGCGCTACGAATCCGGCAACCCGAGTTCGATTCCCGCTCACGGCCACTACCAGTGACTATTATTTTAACCGGTCCTGGGCCTCCCCTACGTCGACTCAGCCTCAAAACGAGTAACTGCTGTGGTGTGTAAACATCGCCACTGGGGAGACAAAGGCCGCCGGGCGTGGTGGATCCAAGTCCCAGGAGAAGCTGGGTAGTACAGCTAGTGTATTATATGCGCGAGTACTAAAGCTGGAACGATTCGATTACCAAGTCGATTATAACCGATTCCTTGTGTATGGTAAATTACTCAGACCCCTTTAAAATGACAGCCATCCCCACATCTTACTTCCTGTGACGCGGCTGATGTGATCAAGTCCCTCCCATCAGGTGGGACAACCACAGCAAGAAAAAACTGCTGAAGTAGGCGAGAGATCTGCCGTGGCACGAGGTTATATAGGCCTCGGCAGTAGGGGGGAGAGAGAAGGGGGGGGGGGAAAGGAGGCGGGGCAGAAAGTGGACCCCACAGCAGCACCCGGGTCACTGGAGTAAAGTGGGCCACCACTCATTGATCCGTACATTTAACTCGATGAGTCGATTCGATTCCGTGCCCCGTTGGGTCCTCCCCCCTTTTGTGCTTTTGGGTGTGCTGGGTTTCAACATAATTCCCGATCCATTGTGAATCTTCCCTTCCCACATTTCAGCACTCCGATCTACATCCGACAGGAGATGATAAACCGCAGGGAGGGGGAGTAAAACCTAATCGCCAGGTAATTGGAAAAGTCGCCCATTGTCTCGCGGATTTGCATGATTGATGGATGGGGCAGAGGAACGTGCTACAGGGACACGCCCTGAGGAATGCAGGCATCGGCCTTTGGATGAAAAACTATTTTTCAGTAATTCAGTGGGCAGTGCTCTCACTGGCAGCTCATTCTCAATTAATGTGGGTGATTCACCACGTGTTTGTGCCACATTTTGTATCTGAGTTGAGTCCATTTTTGTTTCCTTTCCTGTTTCTCTACTCCCTCCTGGTATAGCCGGGTGGGGGTATCGAAGGGGGAATGGGCAGATTGTGTTTAACCTTGAGTTTGTCGTGGCATGGGGTGCTGGTATGATTCCGCTCTTGGCTTCCACACCCTGAAATTCCAATAATTACCTGTCTTTGTGCGCTGTGGTTGCCTCGGATTGGTGTGCCACTCTCTCGCTGGATTGTTACCTTGCCATCTCTGCGTGTAATTATGTTGGTAGTTCTTGGGTGCTTGCTCCTCTCTGAAAAAAAATTCCGCAGACTACCTACTGGATCTCCTCTCTGTTTCAAAGAACACATTTGACCTCAGGTCTTCGCTCATTTACCAGCTTCACATTCCCTATTGCCGTACAAAAACTGGAGGAAGGGCCTTTGCTATTGATGCCCCCAGGGTCTGGAATGCTATTGCCAATAAACTGCAACTTGAATCACTATCTATGAGATCTTCACTCAAAACTGCTCTGGAGGAGTTGTACAACCCTAGCTGCCACTGCTATTCAGTGGCCTAAAATATGGCTCTAGATTTTGGTGTTATAATTTATTTATGTAGTTTATTGTTAAAAATTCGGTCACAGTCCCTATGATCACTGTTACATTGGATTTATGGCTTTTATTTTGGTGATTTCGAAAAGTGTTTTTTTTGTTTTGGCCATGTTTTTGTTTATTGTAGTACGGAGTTAGACGGATGGCTTTAATCTTAGTTGTCTTGTGGTTGTTGTTGTTATTTGACTTGCATCCCACTGGGATTTTTGCACACAGCGTTGGTGTACGGTGCTATTTCAGGAATATTTTGATATTTTTTCCTGTATTTTCTGTTTGCACAGTCACATAATCACTTTAAGATGTTTTCTTGTTCATGTTTTTTGTTTGTTGCGGTTGCACCCGATTCAAGAGCCGAATGGCTCACAGGGCTATACCAAATAAATTAACTATGAACTAACTAACTCTGTATTGTGGGGCTTGGTGTGAGGTGCTGTAGCTGCTCACGTGATTTTTACTTCCCTCTAGATGGCGGGGTGCATTATCTCTCTCCATGTGTTTTGTCCGAATTATGGCTCCTAATTCTATATAGCCATGCCGTGTGAACCCTATTCTGTATGTGGTGTAAGGAGGCCGTCTCTGGGTCCAAAACCATACCCACAATTTCTGTAATCTCTGGACTCAAGGATTAAAAAAACAATCTTGAACATTTTGTCACCTTCGTGGTATTGATCAACATCACCTGCGTAATACACTCCTCGTTTACGCACTGGGTCATAAATTTGGCAGCATTAAACCCCTCAGTGTTGAATATTCTCCAAACTTCGTAATCACTGTTAGGCTGAGTTGTTTGAAATAATTCCTAACCTTGTATGGTAGCGACTTTACCCATGGTATAGAATATTCATGTAACCTTCTTTTCAGCACTTGTTTTCTCGTCCAACTTCCTCAGACCTCTGATCATTGCCTCCTTACTACTGAATGAGTATTCGGAAAGTTGGTCGTTGTGAGAGGAGTCAGTGTCAGATGAGCTATCACTCAAACTTTACCGCTGCTTAACATAACTTCTGTAATGTATTTTGCGCCTGTGTTGTGGGTATGAACGTAGAGCGAGACTTCTCTTGGAGGCAATGCGTTTATTACAATAAACGATAACAACACCAATAGCCGTAACACGACTGGTGTCTGTTAAAAACACTGCTGCAGTCAATCACAGTTGGTTTTGAGTGATTACATTGGGGGGGGAGGGATGGCAAGTGATGGGTGATGGGAGGGGACCAGGGACGCAACGTGACCGTCCATGTACGAGGATAAGAGTTGCCATCTGTGACGTACACAACCTGGGGACACATCATGGGAAGAAGGATCTCTCAAAACCCGAAGAGGGGAGAACTACATGGAAACGCATTGTCTTGAGCAATGAATTAGCACAAGGGGACGAACAGGGGTTGGAGTCATGTTCTTCGTATGGTCGACATTTATGTAGAGCAACAACTATATTGGATTGAGGTGGTTGAGCCAGATCATTGTGTAAGAAGTAGAGTTGGTGCATCGCTGTGATGATGCCTCCGAATTTGTGAATTGGACATTGAGTTTTCATATATTCCATAGTCTATTCAGGCTTGGAGTTAGGGATAGGGCTACAGATTTGCTGCAGAAATATTTTTCAGAGCGTCAGTGTTTGGCACTACATGTAGGGCAGTTCCACATATTAGGCAAACATCACAATTTCAGCATCATCTTAATTTTATATATTTTTATTGGATATAATATTGCTTTAGAAATTACATTATTCACACAGATGATTTCTATCTGAATCTCTTGGTTGAAATACTTTGCCCAAGGTAAGATAACTGTGCGATTATGGTAATGAGTATCCACGTCCGTCTGAGACCGTGGAACTGCCCTCCAGCACTGCCGCTCACATCAGGGGACGTAGGAACGACTATGGTTGCTGGCTTCACCGTGGCCAACTAGTTTATTGATGGGCATCTCCTCCTTGCCATCCTCCTAAATTTCCACCACCATCACCACCTCCACAACCTTGTGCTTGTCGCCCCCAACTCAAGCTCAGTGCAAACCCCTTGGAGGGCTGGCATTACCCAAGGGACACAGAACTCTGCCTCATATTTGGTTTCTAGAAGCTCCGCAACAGCCACACTGTGGATGTAGACAGCCCTTAGCGTTATAAATGTGAGCCACTCGCGTGTCCCAAACACTCAAAAGAATTGAGACGAGGCGATAGTATTAGATACAAATATTTATTATTAAAACGCGACGCCTTGTAAGGAAGGGGAGGTGCTGGTGGGGTTGGGTGGTGCTGGAAGTGTGGGGGGCTGTGAGATGCTCAGAGGGTGTTCGAGGCCTGGGGGGGCAGGTCTTGGGAGGCTTCTTGAATGCCGGGCTCCAGTGAGCAGCCAGAGATGTCCTCTTCCTCCTCAACCGTGACAAGCTGTGGACATACTGACCCATTAGACACTACACACAACTCAGTACTTCTACCAGCTCAACTGGGATTACACACAACAATCAGCACCCCCTACTGGCAGACAAATGCCAATTGCACACCAGGTGCTGAGTCACCTTGTGCCCACAGGGACATCTGTCATTGGGGGTGCCCTTTCACACGTGTTGAGATGAGATGTGATGTAAAGCGCTCTGAGATGCCCCGGTGTACAGAAAGGTGCTAAATCATTCTCATCATTATCACTGTATCCAGCAATAATGAAATTGTCTATAGATAGATAATCTGTATTTGTAAACGGGGACCATGACGGCTTAACGTGATGGTTAGACCAGCTCATCATTATCATAATACACTGAATCGTGTGTGCATGAATCTATTATTTACGTTAAACGCAAATTATATACGTGTGTGTGTGTGCGATGCGCGAGTGCTGTACACTCACCTCCACCTCGCTCTGCAGACGCTGCTGCTCCGAGTGTCCACTCTGCTCGTTGTCGCGGTAGGGTGCCAGCTCAGCGTGCAGCTCCGCCACTACACGTTGATACCACTGAATCTCTGCCTGCAGAGATTCCAGTTGCCAGTTCCTGTCAATGAGCTGCGTGGGCCACGGGCAAATGGCGGCAGAGGGACACAGGAAAGCATTTTAACGACTGCGTGAGGTTATTGCAGAACATACAGGTATAATAACACACACACAACCAGGATCTTCATTTATAATTGAGTAATGTAATGAGCTACGAAGCTCTTTTACACAGATGTCCATACACCACCTTTGACCAAATAAACCGAAATGCATCCAATCATCTCAGATCTTGGAAGAAAAGCATGGTTGAACCTCAAGTGCTTGGATGGGCAACCACCATCAATACAAACCAAGATAACACCTATAAAAGCATGATGAAGACCGCTTGTGTTGCAATCGAAACGTCGTGGGTTTTTTTTTATATTATTAAAAAAAAGTACGTGACTTTACCGAAAGAATCAAGAATATGAATTCCTGCAGTCACGAAAGTTTTATGTTAAACATTTTTTAGGAATTAATTAACCCAAAATCTGGATTAAAATAATAGATTAAGATCGCTTCCCAACCAAAAAGAGGGAGGGGATGGAGATGCATGTAGCAAAGGGGAGCAGATGGTATAGTAGTCGTAGGTACTTCTACTAGAGGTGGGATGGTGGATCGTAACGTGGTACAGTCCCTAAACAGAGAATGCTCAGTAACCTAGTGCGCATCCATTCTGTACAACCATCAGTGTGAAAAATAAGTGTATACATACAGTCCTCGACTTAGGAACACCATACTTACGGAGACCCGACTTACGGATACCCGACTTCCGAATCTGTTTCTATGAAATGTATTAATTTTTGGTTACCATTGACTTTAAAACGCGAACTTGCACTTCCAAACTGAACCACAGAACTATTTTGTTCAGTGCTGCGATCCTCCACGAGATGTCATGAGTCAGCCTGGTGCACGCGCACATGTGCGTATATGTGAAAGTGATTGTGTGGGGAGCGGTAGTGTTGCAGTTCACGCGCTGCGCTACAAACCCACCGACCCAAGTTCAATTCCAACTCACGGCCAACACCAGTGACGATTATCTGAACCATTCCTGGGCCTCCCGTAGGTCAACTCGGCCTCAAATGAGCACCTAGCGCGCTGTATAAACATCACCACTCGGGACACAAATGCAGCTGGGTGTGGTGCTGGCACACAACCCCTCGCATGCCGTGCTGGCTTTCATAGGCTATCGCTAACAGCACGTGCCCCAACAGCCTATTAAAGCTACACGGTGGATCTTTGTGCGGATCGGAAGTGTAGCGGTGAGCACGCTTGTGATTTGAAAGCGGTGAGTGAAAATAAAAAAAAAATTTACTACATTTTATGTATTACTTACGATACACTATAATTTTAGTGTTAATGCAAATGTACATGATTTCTTATTTACGAGTTTAACAATGCTTGACTTTTGTTGAACCTTAACACATTTTATAACACTGACAATATGGGAATTTAAATATCGCACATTATTGTATTCCGACTTACGAACCGTTCCGACTTATGAATGGGCCTCAGGAACTAAATGCATTCGTAAGTCGAGGACTGCCATATTATTGATATATTTGTCTATTATACTATGTGTATTATTAGTTGTTTATCATGTAAAATTAGTTTACACTTGAAAAATATTCACCATAAATCCGGTATGTGGGGAAAAAATATTGATAGAGTATGTGTAGTGGCATAGCGCTGGCTGCTGGTAAAAAAGGGTAACTGCGGTATATGGTAGTACCCACGTCAGCAGGCCACGATAGACACGAGAGGGGGACATCTAGGGGTAAGGTCACAGAGGGGGGGCCATCGGGAACCCGCTAGTAGGTTCCAGAGAGGGGGCGTGGCCGTGGCGGAGCGAGGCCACGCTGAGAGTATAAGAAGGGCCCCTGTGAGGGACCTTGTGGCTGTTGCTGGAAGTGGGATCCTCGTCGTGCTGTTCGTATATATAAGATAGTCGTCGTCACCATCTCGTCATCGTCGTTTTCGTCTCGTCGCTGTCATCTTGTTGCCATCGTCGCTGCCGTCTTCACTCGATATTACGCTGCTAGATAGGTGTTCGCTGTCTCCGTTCAGTGCTGTCAGTGTTAGATGGTTAGTGTTTTGTATAGGCAAGCAACGGTAATAGTGTGTACCCACGTAAGGTGTCTGTATTATCCCAATGGTGCTCGTTAAATAAAAGAAGCGCCTAAAAGTCTTACTGTCTCTGAGTTAGTCACTACACATGTACACATGAAAGTGACTACTGTAGTCAGAGATGCAAACGCTTGGGCGTCATCTGGTGCCTTACTGTCGCCATCCAGCGTAAACTATTTGGGTCTTTATAGTAAAGTTCGTAAATCTCAAGTACGCTATGGCAAGGTACCACAGTACATAACATGCGATTGGCTATCAATGACTTGAGTACATTAATAGTGAAAGTACGTACAACGGGAGGGCGTAAATAATGGTATTACTGTATATATGTGCGTTTGTGCCATGCCGGACTTCATAGGTGCTCGCTAACAGCACTTGCTCACCTTCGCCTCACTCTGCTGGTGCAGCACTTGCAGATCCTGGAGCTGACAGTGAATGCTCTGCAGGTTTTCTTGGCATGGCGCCAGCTCAGCGTGCAGCTCTGCCACCACACGCTGGTAACCCAAAATCCCCACCTGCAGGGATCCCAGGTGCTCATTCTTTTCGATGAGCTGCATTGGCCACGGACAAACGGCAGCAGAAGGACATGGCTAAGCATTTTAACGACTGCGTGCAGTTGTTAAAGAACATACAAATCCAACAAACACATACAGAACCAGTATCTTTATTTTAAATGAACGAATCTGATAAGCTATGAAACTCTTTTTCACAGATGTCCATACACCACACCACCTATGACCAAATGACCCGGAATGCACCCAATATTATAAGATCTTGGAAGAAAAGCAGGGTTGAACTTTGATGGTACTTGGATGGGTGACCACCATCCATACAACCCAAGATAACACCTATAAAAGCCCAGATATATGGATTAATTAACCCAAAAGCTACTTTAAAATGTCCGATTATAATTGCTTCCCAACCAAAAATAGGGAGGGGATGGAGATGCACGTAGCAGAGGGGAGCAGATGTTCTAGTAGTAGTAGGTACTTTTACTAGAGGTGGGATGGTGGATTGTAATGTGGTACAGTCCCTAAACAGAGGATGCTCAGTAACCCAGTGCGCATATACACATCTGTGTGAAAAATAAGTGTATATATAGGCAGTCCTCAACTTACAAACACCTGCACTTACGAACCTGCTTCCATCAAATATATATTTTATAACATTGACTTTAAACGCGAACTCGCACTTGAAAATTGAACCGCGTCACTATTTTGTTCAGTGGAGCAATCCTCCGCGACATGTAATAATTCAGGATGGCGCTTGGAGCAAGTGTTTGCCTATAAGTGTGTGTGTGTGCACGCACACGTGTTTATGTGTATGAAAGTGAATGTGTGGGGAGCGGTAGTGTAGCGATTAGCCTTCGAAACCGAGTTCGATTCCCGTTCATGGCCAACACCAGTGACGATTATGTGAACCGGTCCTGGGCGTCCCCTAGATCGACCCAGCCTCAAATGAGTACCTGGTGCGATGTGTAAACACCACCACTGGAGAGACAAAGGCAGCGAGGCATGGTGCTGGCCAATCACCCCCTTGTGTGCCATGCCGGCCTTCATAGGTGCTGCTCACTAACAGTACTTTCCCCAACAGTCTATTAAGGGTATACGGGGAGTCTTTGTCTGCGACGTGCGAATGCAGTGTACTCACCTCCGCCTCGCTCTGCTGGCGCAGCATGTCCAAATGCTGCAGCTGTGAGCGTCCGATCTGTGCGTTTTCGCGGTACTGCTCCAGCTCTGTGTGCAGCTCGGCCAGCATACGCTGATACCAAAGAATCCCCGCATGCAGGGATCCCAGCTCCTGGCTCCTCTCGAACAGCTGCTTGGGCCACAGGCAGAGGGACAGAGAAAAGCATTTTAACGACTGTGTGCGGTTATTGTGTCTGTTGTTGCATACAGATGCAACAACAGACACATTTAGAACCAGAATCTTTATTCATATTGGAGGAGTCTGATGAGCTGTGAAAATATTTTTCACAGATGTCCATACCCCATGTTTGACCAAATCACCCAGGATGCACCCAATCTTGTCAGACCATCATGCACACAACCCATGATTACGCCTATAAAAGCCCACATATATGGATTAAGTAACCCAAAATCTGCATTAAAAGGTCAGATTAAAATCGCTTCCCAAACCAGGACAGGGAGGGCATGGACATGCACGTAGCAGAGGGGAGCAGATGGTCAGACCCTACACAGCCTGACGACTCAAGTGCTGTGTCACGGTCAGACCTGGGCCGTTCCGGGGCCAGGAGAGCCTGGGTTCTCAGCGGCCGTGGGAACGAGGCTGGGAGCATTACCTGACGCAGAGTGTCCTCATTCTCAGCTTGGGACGTGGTCAGCTGATCCTGCAGCGCCGACAGTCCCTGTTGGGGGGTGGAGAGCTCCGGCTGGGCACTGGCGCGCTCCGCCTCACTCGCTGCGAGCTCCTCCTTGCTCGCCTTGAGCTCCTCCTTCAGCCGAGTGATTGTGTCCTCGTCCTCCTGAGCCTTAATACAGGCAACGTTCGTTTTACCATCGTAATCATCACCATCATCATCATGAACAGTCATGATCCGTCCACCGCTGAATGTGTTTTTGTGATACTGCTGGATGAAAGTTTCCCTGAGCCATACCGGTCATGGGAATTAATTGATCATACTTCATCACACTGGTCAGCACGAAGTGGTACACCCAAGACTGGGTCAGATTTCACTGCCCACCAATGCTAGCCATGGTTGGTAATCAAACTCGGACAGCTTGGTTCAGAGTGCAGAAGGCTCATCACAGTAAATTAATACGTTGTATATCATCATAAATATTTCGCCGCACAAGGGTCTCCTCCTCTTGTGAACGCTGCCACAAATGTCTTAAAACTCAAACTTTCATTATCTTTATTTTACCAGCTAAGGCCTACTGAACTATATAGCTCTTTTTCAGAAGCGACCTGCCCACAAATGAAAGTTCAACAAAATGGCTTATCATGTGGAAATGTATTGCAGCTATAGAATCTAAACGCACGTTTCTAAATGTGGAGGAAGAACCGGAGGACCCGGAAAAAATCCACGTGACCACAGGGAGAACATGCAAACTCCAAATATACAGGTGTCGGGGTTGGGATCAAACCCACAACCTCCTGCATACAGGCGAGGTAGTTAACATCTCGCCACCGTGGCGCCCCTCTTCAGTGCCAATCGCGGCTTCACCACGCGTGCCCTTGCGAGCCGATACCTTCTTGGAGTTGCGCTCGAACTGCTTAAAAGCATCGGTGAGGGTGAGCCGGACCTCCTCCAGCCCTGTCGCCAGCTCGCAGGCCTCTTTCCGGTGCGCGTCCTGCTGCTGCGCCTTCTCCATCCCAAGTGCCTGGACGTGCCCCTCCGACTCCTTCAGCTACAGGCACGCACACGTTCCACAATGTTGGATTCATGTCTGGAGAAGTATACTGAATATGGTGTGCAGAATGTGGAAATCTTTTCTGGGTTGGAAAAGACCCAGCTGTAATTAAGCCTGGCTTGCAAACAGATAAATAATTACCACTTAAGTCATTTAAACTCTGTGGTGTGCATATAGCTGTGTGTCTGCAAGCCTATATTGTTTCTCTAACAAATGCACGCCAATCACATTTTAGAAAAAGTCCTGTAAACTGCAGCTGACTTTATAATTAAATTGTATTTATTCTAACTGAAAGTATTAAAATGTGAGAAAATACATTCGCAACTCTGAATTATGACAAATTATGAGAGGGAGTGAATTAGTTAAAGGCCTAGTCAGGGATTGCCTTGTCTAGTGTAATTACCTCATCCAACATTCACCTATCTGCAGACAAAATTAAGAGCCATGAGGGGAGGACCGATCCTGTGGTCACAATTATACCTTTTGCCATATAGAAATGCATTATCATATTACATTCGAAAAAAAACATTCTGGCTGTCTGCCTTCCTGGCTGCATCCATATTACTTATATAACCACTTCAGGTTTCAGCCACCTGTGATTAAGCCAGGTTCACATGTGCAGTGAGTTAATGATCTCAGCCTGATCATCAATGACTTCACAGAAAAGCCCATGAAAACAATGTCGGCTTTACACTAAATCGAGCTAAGTTCCAGCTCTGAAAACCAAAGATCAGACTGTTTTGTGATGAACATTACTCATTACTCTCCATAGCAGGGCAGATATCAAAGTATTTCCTCCTATTGTGTGGGTACCAGAGGGGACTTAAATATTTCTCAGAAGTAGTTATGTGATTTATGCTTCTGCAAACCATTCTCTAACATGAAACTTCAACCATCTTCTTTGGTTCTTTCGGTAAAGTCACGTAGAATGAGAATAAAATAATAAATTGATAAAATAAAATAACACAATAATATTCTCACAACGTTTCGGCCACAACACAAGCGGCCTTCATCAGGTTGTTGTGGCCGAAACGTCGTGAGAATATTATTGTGTTATTTTATTTTATCAATTTATTATTGTATTCTCATTCTACGTGACTTTACCGAAAGAACCAAAGAAGATGAATCATTGCAGTCACGAAAGCTTTAAATCGAAATGAAACTTGAATTTGGAGCTTTCGTGACTGCAGGAATTATTCTTTGGTTTATTATTATTAATTTTATTATTTCTTATTTCTACGTGACTTTACCTAAAAAAACATTCTCTAATATGCGATGGTGCACTGCTCAGGCGATGAGGACAGGCCTCATGCACACACATGGAGGTAGGGGGGCTGCCGCATAAGGCTCTGGTTACCTGGTGCTGCAGCCCGGCAATCTGGCCGTGCATGCACTCCATCTCAGCATCCGTGTGCTGAAGTGTGTGCTGCAGCTGCACCACCTCCTGTGCCCTCGCGGCCTCCTCTGCCCTGGAGACTCCCAGCTCGGCCTTGAGAAAGTCCGTCTGTTGCTCCAGAGAATTGCCTGTCGGAAGGGACACAAAACCATGGCGATGAAGACAGTACAGCCACCAGTGGCAGCAGACAGAGAAGGAGCAGTAGCTCAGGAGGAAGAGTACCAGCAGTGGGAGTAGTAGCAGACAGAATAGGTCTGAGGTCCCTCAGACCTATTCACCAGCTTGCATGCAAACACAGGGTCCAGAATAATAATATATGCACAGGAAGGGCCTAGTGAGAGAGCAGTTAGTAAACCCAGTGCAGTCCTATGTTAGACAGCGGAAGTGGTCCACGTGGGAAATGAAGTAAAAACGAGGAATTACTCGTTTTAACTCGTAAAAAGAAGTTATTGGTGCACAGTGCTCGACAAAAATTAGTGTTCAATGGGTCCGTGGATTCAGAAAGATTTTGGAGCACAGGCCCCTACCCACCGGTCTCCTCGCAGCAAGCGTTAGCCTCCTGCAGTCGTTGCTGCAGCTCCAGTACTTCATGCCGCAGGTTGTCCACCTCGGTCTGCTGCACCTCTTGGTTGGTAAAGAGGTCGCGCATGTTCGCTCTCAGCTCCGCGGCCTCGGTGCCCAGCCGCTCGGTTTCAGTCCCGCGCTCTCGCGCCTCTTCCCGCGCCGCCACCAGGTCTGCCTCTGAGCGCCGCAGCAGCTCGTCACGCTCCTTCAGCGCCTGCGGGCGGAGACGGGCAGCATCTAAATTACACGTAATTACAACATGTAATTTGAATATATTAATAAATTGTTTAGCATTCATCCAAAATATTGAGAAAATAAGTGGGCTTGGGCAGGACACATTGCTGTTGCAAGAAGGGGGGTGGCTGTTGCGAGAGTGGAGGCCTCACCTTCTGGAGGACCGTGATGTGCACAACGTGAGCGTCGTACTCTGAATTGTCGTGCATATGTGATGCACGATATTCGGCCAGCTCTATGTATGCCAGATGCAGAGTCGCATCGTGCTCACGCCTCAGCTGCTCCTCGCGCTCGCCCCACCGCACTGCCTCCAACTCCACCTGCAGGCTGTTGATGGCCTGCGAGTGTGCCATTAGCTGCTCACGGGCAGAAGGGCACAGTGTCACAGGCACGTGCATGCATAGGTGGGCAGCCCTTCATCACAGACACATGCAGCGTGCAGATGAGGACAGGTACAGACATACAGACACACGGAGCATGTAGTTGTACAGAGAGATAAGAGACTATAGACATGGGCAGGAGGCACAAGAAAATAAATTACAGATGCAGAGACATACACACAAAGACACAAGCAAGTCATACAAATTTGGACACATTATGGAAAGACAGTGCATGTGGAGAGAGATGTACATAGCCAAAGGCAGAACATGCAGAGGGAGACAAGATAAGAATGCGGAGACACGGGCATTGAGTACAGAGACGCACATACAGGCGCCTCGCATGCAGACGGACGCACACGTGCAGTGGATGCTTTTCAAGATGAAAATAAGAAATTGAGATTATATTGTAAACAAATCAAGAACTACAAAAATATGCAAGGTAAACACCTGTGGTCTTATTGAACATACCACAATCACGTTTAAAATATTTAGAATGATAATAGAAAGTCAAAAAATAGAACCATGATACATTGTATACATCAATAAACGATTGGTAAGCGTGCATACAACATGGCAACGTTCTTCATCATAAGATAATGAAGAAACTCGTTGCACCCAAATGTTCATCTTCAAATTGAGTCAATATTCAAAACAAATAACTCACAACGCCTCCTCACACCATGTCGGTCATGGGAATGTGTTTGACTATACTTCCCCATGCTGGTCAGCACCGTACAGATGTATTAATCAATAAAACATAATACATGCACATTATGTGGGGAGATGCTATGATACGAAAATTTAGTTTGATCTGCTTTTATCTTTCATTTTCAACATTATTGGGAATAAAACCATGGACCACTCGCTACAGTGAATTTAGCAAAATTTATTACGGAACAAAAATATAATTCGATGGGTTTTTTGTGCACTCATTTGCAACTAGGCTGAGACCACTATGCTTGAGAATCCGGTTTAATCACTGTGGTTGGGCAGCTGTAATCCACATTCAATCCTGGCATCTCAGCCATGCTGGCACAGCATGTCTGACCCCTGGGGCACCTAGCTACCTCCCAGAATGCACTCATTTAATGTGCCATTTCCTTGACGTTCAGATCGTAACTCTGAATAAAAACTCAACGCATGAATCAATAATGATGCACTTAATAGGGCAGAGCTTCTAAAAGGTGATGTTTCAGGCAATGGGCCTTCATCACATCAGAGAAGTCAAAGCAATATCCATTGCAGCGTTATTGACGAATATGTTGAGGTTTTGTTATCTCTGCTTGTGTGCCACGCAGCTTCACAACGTGAACACATTATTTGGGTCTTTCGGTAAGGCCATGTAGATACAAAAATAATAACAATATCACGACGTTTCGATCGCAACACAAGCAATCGTCATCAAGTGAAGGATATGGCAGGAGAGCTGCCGAGGCAGGAAAAAATATATGGCGGGAGCGCTGCTAAGGTTTGAGATGGGTGTAGCTCAAGGGTCAGTGGGCAGGGCTTGATGAAATTTGCATGTAAATGTAAGATCGGCGAAATCTTGACAAACGAAGTTTCACTTTAGCCGTGCTCCGTGTAACAAGGGGACAGGGGGGTTGGTGGTGGCCACAGTACCTCCTCAGCATGGTTTTTCTTGAGTTGGTGCAGCATCTCATGGAGACTCTTCTCTGTCTGGCTCAGTGCGCCACGCAGGGTGGCGAACTGCGCTCTTGCCCTGCTCAGATTGTCCCGCAGGGTCGACACCTCCCGGGACAGGTGGTGCATTTCCTTTTCCGGCATTTCCAACTGCGACGGGAGCAAGGGCACATGGCACGGGCACGTTAGCTCCTCCCAGCGTAAATCCTGCCTTCAATCGCATCGTGACATGCCATTCGCCATCGGATGGTGGAGACAACACCATGGCACATGGCAAGTGAGGTGCCTAATACACAGGTAGACACACATAGGACAGATGGGCTGACACCCACACACCCAAGCAAAGGCAACACCACGATTCCCCGCACAGCCTAAACAGAGTGGTAGAATGCGCAGCAGCGCTGGCCCAGGAAACGCACCCACACCATCTTCATTTACATTCGCTCAGCCAATGAGAGTGACAAACGCTCCAAGACAACCAGCATTCATGGCCATGAGTACTTAAAAAAAATCAATAATTTCGTCAATGTTAATACAATATTTGAACCTTATGGGGTCCCATAAGCCCCCGGCTCTCGCATAAACTGCGTTGCGACGTCATTTTGTCTGTTGAAGGCGAATGAAACGGCAATCTATCCCTCTCGACGAGCTCTACACGATGCGCTAATCAAAGTTTCAAAGTTTGGTTTCTTCTGCGCATTCGTCCTCGCTGCGCTTGGACGGCATGACAACAGAATGATCCGCGCCAGGTAGGTCGCGTCGTTTATGTGCGCGGTGTGACGGAGTCACCAAAAATTTATTCATTACGATTTTGACTTACGTTTATTCGGGACCTCGGGGTCCCGCCATAAGGTTAATTTGTTGTTCAGTTTTATCACAGTACGCTCTGAGCCACACAGCGCTCGCCAATTTTTAAAAGACAAACTCGTCCGCCGATGTGTTTGCTCCTCCTTGGTCTCTCTGCCTTAGCCCCAAAATGTCTGGGAATGTCAACATGCCAGTGATAAGGCCGGTCGAGGTGAGTGAGCATATGGCGGTTACACTGGTGAGTACAGTACATAATACTTCCTGATGCTATAAAAAAAAAATTCGTTTTGATGGAATGTTTACCATCTGTTTTATTACTCTTATAAAACAGCACTGATACTCCAATGAAGCCCTCATTTATTGTTCATAAGAGATAACGCTGTCGAGAAGTCATCCCCATATAATGGTATAACCCTTTTCGCGCTGATTTCCTGAATGCTCACTTCTCCACATAGGCATCTTGAGCGCTAAGCGAGACTGCCTGTATTCATTTCAGCCTAAGTCGACATAGGGGAGTCCCAACACTGGCTCAGATATCCCTCGCCACTGGTGTTAGCAGGTATTTGTGGTTCATGCGGACTTGCTGCCTTGTAAAAGGTGTCAATCTGGTGTTGGGGAAAAGCTTTTTTTTATCATTCCATACACGTTTGCATTTTAGCTGGTAAGTGGCAGAGTGGTGGCCTCCACTCCAGCCTAGATTTGTGTCTGTCGCCTACCTCTCTTACCGAGTACAACTCCTCTGACATCAAAACACAAGGGGCCGTCCATAAATGACGTCACGCGATTTTGGACCCCTCCCCCTTTGTCACACGGTGTCACAAAAAGTCAGACCCCCCAAAAAAAACATGCTTCAAATCGCTTTAGTTCACAGTTCCATTTATTTGGTATAGCCCTGTGAGCCATTCAGCTCTTGAATCGGGTGCACCCGCAACAAACAAAAACATGAACAAGAAAACATCTTAAACTATTGTCATTGTAGTGCGTATTAATGTGGTGCTGCACTCTGATGTTGTAGAACATTTATTAAAAAGTCTATTTAATTAAGTGGAACGTTTTGTCTATTTTTATTTAAAATTGCGCATTTTGATGTGACATCACATTTCTCAAACCCCCCCCCCGTCACACATCGTCACAAATGTCTGCCCCCCCCCCCAAGTGCGTGACGTCATTTATGGACGGCCCCCAAGAGGTGGCACTACGCACCTACACTGTTGACACATTCATTGTCTCATGTGTTGCTTTCTCAACTGTGGTCTGTTGAAGAATATCATGTATATTCTTGCCGACGCAGATAAAGAAACACAGGTGCTCAGATCGCTGGCTTTGCCCGAATTACAGGCCACCACGCAGCGATAAGGAGCCCGCAGCGCTGGCGTAATCAAATGCAGCGATGACGTCACCAGATGCAGCGATTACGCCATCGACTACAGCGATGACGACATCGATTAGTGATGACGTCATCAATTACAGTGACGACGTCAATTTCAGTGAAGGCATCGAATACAGTGATGACGTCATCAATGGCAGTGATTACGTCACTGGCTTTACCCAAAAAGGGCGGAGCCAATGGCTCGGGCCTTATTGCGTCACCAAACGTCACGTGACCCCCAGGCACAGCTGCTGGGAAATGGCAGTTGACACGAGATGCTATCACCTTGGCAACGCAAACAAGGACCAACTGCCCAGAGAAAGCTTTCTCCGACTAAAATCCTTGATGAAACTCTCAATCTGTGATCTTAAACTATGAACCTCGTTACCCACGCATCAAGCGCTCAATTTGAAGTAAAATTTAAATATTTTAAAAAATAATATTTTTTCTCGATGTGATCACAGTACTATATTTGTTACTTCGTATAACTCCAACGCAAGAGGTGGCGCCACTCACCTCCACTGTTGACGAATTTGGAGTCTCCAGCGTCGCTTGCATCTGCTGCCGTCTCTTGAAGAACTTCATGGCTCCTGTTGGGGGCGCAAGAGACAAACGCAGCCGCTCAGCTCGCTCGCCCTGCCGGAGTGACGTAACGCCATTGGGGTCGGAGGTGAGAGCGCAGGAAGTGACGCAATTGGCCCCGCCTACCATGGGCGGAGCCAGATCACGTGCCCCCAGGCACCCTATGGGGGCAGAGGAAGCTGCCTCCGTATCAGCCAGGGCTCAAAGTTCTCGACGCGGCTTTTGCGTCTGCGATTTGAAACTCGGAACCTCTTCACCCACGTGTCGAGAGTTCAATGTTTGAATGCAATTTAATCGAGGCCACTGTCTTGGTATGGTCCTTTGACTGTTGGTGTTTTGCCATCTTGCCCAAGCTTGGATTTGATGTTGACAAATCTACAATAAGGTATGAGCTTGCACAGTTTGATTTTACATGACATTTATTCGTGACTTGACTACATTTTCTCAATCCTTACTCGAGTATCTTTAATTGCATTTTGTTGTTGATGCAACTGGCTAACCCGACCCTTCTGGACGTGTGTGAAAGAGAACGTCAAAACTCATGTAAAATACAGATTCTGATTTATCTACACGCACACGCAGAAGGCAAACGCGGGTACCTGGCCTCTATGCAGCAGACACGAGTAATTGATTATCTTTCAGGATGTTATTTAGAACTTTATTGAATGTTATGTCACCAACCAAACATCGAGCATAGCAACAAATATCATGCAACACTCCGGAGACGGACACCTCCCTTACCGACCTCACCTCATCCTCCTCACCCCTAACCCCTCACCCCTCGTTCTCCTCACCCCTCGTTCTCCTCACCCCTCGTTCTCCTCACCCCTCGTTCTCCTCACCCCTCGTTCTCCTCACCCCTCGTTCTACTCACCTCGTCCTCACCGCTCGCCTCATCCTCACCCCTCGACTCATCCTCACCCCTCGACTCATCCTCACCCCTCGACTCATCCTCACCCCTCGACTCATCCTCACCCCTCACCTCGTCCACCTCACCCGTCGTCCTCAACCCTCACCTCGTTCTCACCCCTCGCCTCTCGTTTTACTCACCCCGTCGTTACCCCTCACCTCGTTCTCACCTCATCCTCACACGGCTACCTGCACTCTATGTAGTAGACGTGAATAATTGACTATAATTCAGATTGTTATTAACTTTATTACATGTTTTGTCACGAATCAAACATCACCTCCTCCTCACCCTTCACCTCGTCCTCACCCCGTCCTCGCATCTCGCCTCGTCCTCCTCACCCCGTTCTCCTTCACCCCTCGTTCTCACCCCTCACCTCGTCCTCCTCACCCCTCACCTCGTTCTTCTCATCCCTCAGCTCGTATTCCTCACCCCTCACCTCGCCCTCACTTGGTCCTCACCCCTCACCTCGTCCTCGCCTCGTCCTCACCCCTTGCCTCGTCATCTTTACCCCTTAGCTCATCCTCCTCACCCTCACCTCGTCCTTCTCTAACCCCTCGCTCTCCTCACCTCGTCCTCCTCACCCATCGCCTCGTCCTCCTTACCCATCGCCTCGTCCTCCTCAACCCTCGTTTCTCACCCCTCGCCTCCTCCTCACCCCTCGCCTCGTCCTCCTCACCCCTCGTCCTCCTCACCCCTCACCTCGTCCTTCTCATCCCTTAGCTCGTATTCCTCACCCCTCACCTCGCCCTCACTTCGTCCTCCTCACCCCTCACCTCGTCCTCGCCTCGTCATCTTTACCCCTTAGCTCATCCTCCTCACCCTCACCTCATCCTTCTCTAACCCCTCGCTCTCCTCACCTCATCCTCACCCATCACCTCGTCCTCCTCACCCATCGCCTCGTCCTCCTCACCCATCGCCTCGTCCTCCTCAACCCTCGTTCTCACCCCTCGCCTCCTCCTCACCCCTCGCCTCGTCCTCCTCACCCGTCGTTCTCCTCACCCCTCGCCTCGTACTCACCCCTCGCCTCGGCCTCCTCAACCCTCGTTCTCACCCCTCGTCCTCCTCACCCATCGCCTCGTCCTCCTCACCCCTCGCCTCGGCCTCCTCAACCCTCGTTCTCCTCACCCCTCGTTCTCCTCACCCCTCGTACTCACCCCTCGCCTCGTACTCACCCCTCACTTCGTCCTCCTCACCCCTCACCTCGTCCTCGCCTCGTCCTCACCCCTTGCCTCGTCATCTTTACCCCTCAGCTCATCCTCCTCACCCTCACCTCGTCCTCCTCACCCCTCACCTCGTCCTCCTCAGCTCGTTCTCTTCACCGCTCTTCCTCCTCACCTCGTCCTCCTCACCCCTCAGCTCGTCTTCCTCACCTCGTCCTCACCCCTCACGTCGTCCGCTTGACCTTTCACCTCGTCCACACCCCTCACCTCATCCTCACCCATCACCTCGTCTTCCTCACCCCTCACCTCATCCGCTTTACCCCTCAGCTCGTCCTCCTCACCCCGCGTCCTCCTCACCCCTCAGCTCGTCTTCCTCACCCCTCACCTCGTCCTCCTCACCCCTCGTCCTCCTCACCCCTCGTCTGCCTCACGTTTTACCTCGTCCTCCTCACCCCTCGACTCATCCTCACCTCGTCCACCTCACCCGTCGTCCTCAACCCTCACCTCGTTCTCACCCCTCGCCTCTCGTTCTACTCACCTCGTCGTTACCCCTCACCTCGTTCTCACCTCGTTCTCACCTCATCCTCACACGGCTACCTGCACTCTATGTAGTAAACGTGAATAATTGACTATAATTCAGATTGTTATTAACTTTATTACATGTTTTGTCACGAATCAAACATCACCTCCTCCTCACCCATCGCCTCGTCCTCCTCACCCATCGCCTCGTCCTCCTCAACCCTCGTTCTCACCCCTCGCCTCCTCACCCCTCGCCTCGTCCTCCTCACCCCTCGTTCTCCTCACCCCTCGCCTCGTACTCACCCCTCACTTCGTCCTCCTCACCCCTCACCTCGTCCTCGCCTCGTCCTCACCCCTTGCCTCGTCATCTTTACCCCTCAGCTCATCCTCCTCACCCTCACCTCGTCCTCCTCACCCCTCACCTCGTCCTCCTCAGCTCGTCCTCTTCACCCTTCGTCCTCCTCACCTCGTCCTCCTCACCCCTCAGATCGTCTTCCTCACCTCGTCCTCACCCCTCACGTCGTCCGCTTGACCTTTCACCTCGTCCACACCCCTCACCTCATCCTCACCCATCACCTCGTCTTCCTCACCCCTCACCTCATCCGCTTTACCCCTCAGCTCGTCCTCCTCACCCCGCGTCTTCCTCACCCATCACCTCGTCCTCCTCACCCCTCACCTCGTCCTCCTCACCCCTCGACTCGTCCTTCTCACCCCTCATCCTCCTCACCCCTCGTCCTCCTCACCCCTCGCCTCATCTTTCTCACCCATCGTCCTCCTCACCCCTCGTCTGCCTCACCTTTTACCTCGTCCTCCTCACCCCTCGACTCGTCCTTCTCACCCCTCATCCTCGTCACCCCTCGTCCTCCTCACCCCTCGCCTCATCTTTCTCACCCATCGTCCTCCTCACCCCTCGTCCTCCTCACCCCTCGCCTCATCTTTCTCACCCATCGTCCTCCTCACCCCTCGTCTGCCTCACGTTTTACCTCGTCCTCCTCACCCCTCGACTCGTCCTCGCCTCGTCCTCACCCCTTGCCTCGTCATCTTTACCCCTCAGCTCATCCTCCTCACCCTCACCTCGTCCTCCTCACCCCTCACCTCGTCCTCCTCAGCTCGTTCTCTTGACCGCTCGTCCTCCTCACCTCGTCCTCCTCACCCCTCAGCTCGTCTTCCTCACCTCGTCCTCACCCCTCACGTCGTCCGCTTGACCTTTCACCTCGTCCACACCCCTCACCTCATCCTCACCCATCACCTCGTCTTCCTCACCCCTCACCTCATCCGCTTTACCCCTCAGCTCGTCCTCCTCACCCCGCGTCCTCCTCACCCCTCAGCTCGTCTTCCTCACCCCTCACCTCGTCCTCCTCACCCCTCGACTCGTCCTTCTCACCCCTCATCTTCCTCACCCATCGTCCTCCTCACCCCTCGCCTCATCTTTCTCACCCATCGTCCTCCTCACCCCTCGTCTGCCTCACGTTTTACCTCGTCCTCCTCACCCCTCGACTCATCCTCACCCCTCACCTCGTCCACCTCACCCGTCGTCCTCAACCCTCACCTCGTTCTCACCCCTCGCCTCTCGTTCTACTCACCTTGTCGTTACCCCTCACCTCGTTCTCATCTCATCCTCACACGGCTACCTGCACTCTATGTAGTAGACGTGAATAATTGACTATAATTCAGATTGTTATTAATAACTTTATTACATGTTTTGTCACGAATCAAACATCACCTCCTCCTCACCCTTCACCTCGTCCTCACCCCGTCCTCGCATCTCGCCTCGTCCTCCTCACCCCGTTCTCCTTCACCCCTCGTTCTCACCCCTCACCTCGTCCTCCTCACCCCTCACCCCTCACCTCGTTCTTCTCATCCCTCAGCTCGTATTCCTCACCCCTCACCTCACCCTCACTTCGTCCTCACCCCTCGCCTCGTCCTCGCCTCGTCCTCACCCCTTGCCTCGTCATCTTTACCCCTTAGCTCATCGTCCTCACCCTCACCTCGTCCTTCTCTAACCCCTCGCTCTCCTCACCTCGTCCTCACCCATCACCTCGTCCTCCTCACCCATCGCCTCGTCCTCCTCACCCCTCGTTCTCCTCACCCCTCATTCTCCTCACCCCTCACTTCGTCCTCCTCACCCCTCACCTCGTCCTCCTCACCCCTCACCTCGTCCTCCTCACCCCTCACCTCGTCCTCCTCAGCTCGTCCTCTTCACCTCACCCCTCGCCTCGTCCTCCTCACTCCTCGTTCTCCTCACCCCTCGCCTCGTACTCACCCCTCACTTCATCCTCCTCACCCCTCACTTCGTCCTCCTCACCTCGTCCTCGCCTCGTCCTCCTCACCCCTTGCCTCGTCATCTTTACCCCTCAGCTCATCCTCCTCACCCTCACCTCGTCCTCCTCACCCCTCACCTCGTCCTCCTCAGCTCGTCCTCTTCACCCCTCGTCCTCCTCACCTCGTCCTCCTCACCTCGTCCTCCTCACCCCTCAGCTCGTCTTCCTCACCTCGTCCTCACCCTTCAGGTCGTCCGCTTGACCTTTCACCTCGTCCACACCCCTCACCTCATCCTCACCCATCACCTCGTCTTCCTCACCCCTCACCTCATCCGCTTTACCCCTCAGCTCGTCCTCCTCACCCCTCGTCCTCCTCACCCCTCAGCTCGTCTTCCTCACCCCTCACCTCGTCCTCCTCACCCCTCGTCCTCCTCACCCCTCACCCCTCGTCCTCCTCACCCCTCGCCTCATCTTCCTCACCCATCGCTCTCCTCACCCCTCGTCCGCCTCACCTTTTACCTCGTCCTCCTCACCCCTTGACTCGTCCTCTCACCTCAGCTCGTCCTCCTCACCCGTCGTCGTCCTCACCGCTCACCTCGTCCTCCTCACCCCTCACCTCTCCCTCGCCTCGTCCTCCTCACCCTTAGCTCATCCTCACTCCTCGTCCTCCCCTTGCTGTTCTCACCATTTGCCTCGTCCTCCTCACTCCACACCTCGTTCTTCTTACCCCTCATCTTGTCCTCCTCACCACTCGACTCGTCCTACTCACCCCTCACCTCACCCCTCGTCCTCCTCACCCCTCGTCCTCCTCACCCATTGTCCTCCTCACCCATTGTCCTCCTCACACATTGTCCTCCTCACCGCTCGTTCTCCTCACCCCTCGTTCTCCTCACCCCTCAGCTCGTCTTCCTCACCCCTCGTCCTCCTCACCCCTCGTCTTCCTCACCCCTCGTCTTCCTCACCCCTCGTCTTCCTCACCCCTCGTCCTCCTCACCCCTCGTCCTCCTCACCCCTCGTCCTCCTCACCCCTCGTCCTCCTCACCCCTCGTCCTCCTCACCCCTCGTCCTCCTCACCCCTCGTCCTCCTCACCCCTCGTCCTCCTCACCCCTCGTCTTCCTCACCCCTCGTCTTCCTCACCCCTCGTCTTCTTCACCCCTCGTCCTCCTCACCCCTCGTCCTCCTCACCCCTCGTTCTCTTCACTCCTCGTTCTCCTCACCCCTCTCCTCGTCCTCCTCACACCTCATCTCGTCCTCCTCACACCTCACCTCCTGACCTCGTTCTTCTTACCCTTCACCTCATCCTCCTCACCCTCACCTCGTCCTTCTCTAACCCCTCGCTCTCCTCACCTCGTCCTCACCCATCACCTCGTCCTCACCCATCACCTCGTCCTCCTCACCCATCGCCTCGTCCTCCTCAACCCTCGTTCTCACCCCTCGTTCTCCTCACCCCTCACTTCGTCCTCCTCACCCCTCACCTCGTCCTCGCCTCGTCCTCCTCACCCCTTGCCTCGTCATATTTACCCCTCAGCTCATCCTCCTCACCCTCACCTCGTCCTCCTCACCCCTCACCTTGTCCTCCTCAGCTTGTCCTCTTAACCCCTCGTCCTCCTCACCTCGTCCTCACCCCTCACGTCGTCCGCTTGACCTTTCACCTCGTCCACACCCCTCACCTCATCCTCACCCATCACCTCGTCTTCCTCACCCCTCACCTCGTCCTTCTCACCCCTCATCCTCCTCACCCCTCGTCCTCCTCACCCCTCGCCTCATCTTCCTCACCCCTCGCCTCATCTTCCTCACCCCTCGTCCTCCTCACCCCTCGACTCGTCCTCTCACCTCAGCTCGTCCTCCTCACCCGTCGTCGTCCTCACCGCTCACCTCGTCCTTCTCACCCCTCGCCTCGTCCTCCTCACCCTTAGCTCGTCCTCACTCCTCGTCCTCCCCTCCCCTCGCTGTCCTCACCATTTGCCTCGTCCTCCTCACCCCACACCTCGTTCTTCTTACCCCTCATCTTGTCCTCCTCACCACTCGACTCGTCCTACTCACCACTCGACTCGTCCTACTCACCCCTCACCTCACCCTCCTCACCCCTCGTCCTCCTCACCCATCGTCCTCCTCACCCATCGTCCTCCTCACCACTCGTTCTCCTCACCCCTCGTTCTCCTCACCCCTCAGCTCGTCTTCCTCACCCCTCACCTCACCTCGTCCACCGCACCCCGCGCCTCGTCATCCTCACGCCTCGCCCACCTCACCCCTCACCTCGTCCTTCTCACCCACACCGCGTTCTTCTTACCCCTCACCTCTTCCTCCTCACCGCTCGACTCGTCCTCCTCACCCCTCATCCTCCTCACCCCTCGCTCTCCTCACCCCTCGCTCTCCTCACCCCTCGCTCTCCTCACCCCCCGTCCTCACCCCTCGCTCGTCCACCGCACCCTGCTCCTCATCCTCCTCACCCCTCACCTCGTCCTCCTTACCCCTCACGTCGTCCGCTTGACCCCTCACCTCGTCCTCTTGACCCCTCACCTCGTTCTCACCCCTCACCTCGTCCACCTAACTTGTCCTCAACCCTCACCTCGTTCTCACCCCTCACCTCGTCCTCACCCCCACAGCTCGTTCTTCTTACTCCTCACCCCTCACTCTCCTCACCCCTCACTCTCCTCACTCTCGTCCTCCTCACCCCTCGTCCTCCTCACCCCTCGTCCTCCTCACCCCTCGTCCTCCTCACCCCTCGTCCTCCTCACCCCTCGTCTCCGGCACCCCTCGTCCTCCTCACCCCTCGTCCTCCTCACCCCTCGTCCTCCTCACACCTCATCTCGTCCTCCTCACCCCTCATCTCGTCCTCCTCACACCTCACCTCCTGACCTCGTTCTTCTTACCCTTCACCTCGTCCTCCTGACCCCTTGCCTCGTCCTCCTCACCCGCTCCTGACACGGCCAACACACACGCCCATGGCAACCTCACTTAGGGCACGGCACACCGACTTAGCATCACCCTCATTTATACCTCCACGTTTATCGGCCTCGTTCTATCGTGACGGCCAAGATGCTGGACGTTTGTGATAAAGAACTTCGTAGCTCATCGGATTCCTCCTCCAGTGTACAAATAAATAAATATCACGGCTCTGATCTCTTTGCGGCGCCGCAGTGGCGTTCATCACTCGCCGCCTCCCCATGGCACGACTACGACGCCCTCTGTTGGACGCTGTGTGTCATCAACATTGTTGCCTGTGATTACACTCAACACAACGTTGTTGTTGTAAGTGATTACACTCAACACAACGTCGTTGTTAGTGATTACACTCAACACAACGTCGTTGTGTGTGATTACACTAAACACAACGTCGTTGTTAGTGATTACACACAACACAACGTCGTTGTGTGTAATTACACTCAACACAACGTCGTTGTGAGTGATTACACTCAACACAATGTCGTTTTGAGTGATTACACTCAACACAACGTTGTTGTTTGTGATTACACTCAACACAACGTCGTTGCGTCTCATCAATATTTTTGTGTGTGATTACACACACAACAACGTTGTGTTTGATCACACAACAGTGTTGCGTGTAATCACTCACATATTGAGAGATTTCACACTCGGCGTGTGTCTGTAGCAGTTGTACGTGTGCCGCTTGTCGTCGATGTTCGCGGTTTGAATCCAGCGGCCGCCCTGTTTAATGCTACAGGCGTGTTCACCGCAAAGACACCATGTGCCGTCTGCTTCAGTGGACGTTGAAGATCCCAGCGTCATGGACCAGATTAACCGAATTAAATACAATTGCCCGCAAATTACCCAGTTGGAATATACTGTGCCTAGTAATCATTGCTGGGAAATGTGGTAGAACCCTCCTGAAAAGAGCCAGTAGGGCTATCCTGGGTAAAATTGACCACCCACCCCCTCGTGTGGCATGCTAGCCTTAATAGGTGCTCGCTAACATCACTTATTTATCGAACAGACTGTTAAATGAAGGGACTGTGTCTTCATTTGAATCCGTGACTGTGTAACCTGGTACATAAGGGTGCCGCGGTGGTGGGATGTTAACTCCTTCACCTGGTATGCAAGAGGTCGTGGGTTCGATCCGGACCCTGACGCCTGTATATTTGGAGTTTGCATGTCTCTCTCTCCCGTGGTCGCGTGGATTGTTCTCCAGGTCTTCCAGTTTTTCCCTCCATATTTAGAAACATGCGTTCAGAGCAGGAGTCTCAAACTCAACTTACCTGGGGGCCGCTGGAGGTAGAGTCTGGGTGAGGCTGGGCCGCATCAAGTATTCCAAAAAAAAGTGCAACTGATCCAATCTTCTCAATCTTTATTAATAACAGTTCAGAACATGAACGGTTCTTCAGAACATAGGCTTCTCTTACCTACTCCATGCTTCCAGAGACCTGGCAGCGCTTCCTCTTCTTACACAGCTGAGCCACATTTGGCTTGAGGGAGGAAGCAATTGAGACCCTCAGTATGGCTTGAAATGCTCATCAGTAAGTTTGGACCTGTACTTTGACTTATTAAAGTTCATGGTGCAAAAGAGCTTTTCACACAGATATGTGCTCCCAAAAAGGCACATGGTCCACTTGAACATCCTGGAAAGCTCAGGGAAGGTGGGGGTGATATATTTACATGTTTTTATCCCAATACCTGAGTATTTGGGATCTTATTTAGTATGCCCTTTCTATATATTCTGAGAGGTATTTGAAAACTTTATCATTGTTCATGCTTTTTTTGAGCACTTCGTTTTTCTTATCATTATTAAATTCATCAATCGTGTTCTCTCTCAGGTGTTATACCTTTCACATTCATAAATAAAGTGATCTAGATTTTCTTCTTTTTGTTCACATCCTACATATGCTTCTGCTCTAACGAATCTCTCTGGATGCCATTGAGCTAACTCTGGTGTCCATGTTACTCCACCTGTCTTAATTCTTAACATCAAGAGCATTGTCTCATGTTTTATATCTTTTAATTTCTTGCTCTTTTTGATTAAATTGTTCTTGGTAAATTATTTTCTTTTGCGATTGCACATATCTGTCCTTTTTCCTTTTCTTTGTTTCTCTTGTAATAATAATCTATAACTTCTTTATAATATTCAGGTTCTAACCACCATTTGGCTTTTGTTCTTGCCACCCATCTCATGCTATTTGCTATCCATGTAAATATTTTCCCTTTCCTATTGCAACACTCTGTTGTCTTTATTAGGTCACTGATTACACTTGTTGAGTCCGCCCACTTCCTAAGTCCTCTGTACCTTGCACTGGGTGACAGGATATATTTTCCTTCCATTTGGTGTCACTCCGGAATCACGTTTCAACCAAGTGACTAACGTTGCTAATTCGCGTTGGCTAACTTGTCAACAAGCACCGGAAGCTGTCACGAGCCTGAGCTATGGTAAAAAAATATAATAATTTAAAAATAAATAAATAATTGGTGCCAAATAGTGGGCCACAAAATATCGTTCCGCGGGCCACAATTGGCCTGCGGGCCGCGAGTTTGAGACCCCTGGTTTAGAGTATTTTACTGCTATAAATTTCCACAAGATGAGCCACTCCGTTAAAACTAACATTTGTGACCAGATCGCTTCTTAAAAAGAGCTATATGGCTCACTTCCCTGGTAAAATAAAAAGTTACATTTCAAATAATCACCACGGTAATGTGTCACCCACACGACCTTGAACTTGAGGCATCGCGCAGAACGCGGCATTCAGTGTGGGGTTAGCTGGGTGGTGCAGGGAGCTGCTACTACTTGCAGAGGGGGGCGGGGCAGGGGGGGACTGAGTCCTCTTGCATAATTGACTTGCGGATTGACCGATGCATAGACGAAAAGATAGCACGTGAATGAATGAGTGTACGGCTGGACTGCAAATGAATGGACAATATTCTTCATCGCCTTTTCTAAAAAACTTAACATTGTAATCCATCACCCTGTGCATCTGCTGAACCAACGTATCCTGCAGAAGCATATGAGTGTGTTTTCATACATTGCCTAAGTGTGTGTTTCTTGCGTATGATCGGTATGTTTCGATTTAAAGCTTTCGTGACTGCAATGATTCATCTTCTTTGGTTCTTTCGGTAAAGTCACGTAGAATGAGAAAAAAATAATAAATTGATCAAATAAAATAACACAATAATATTCTCACGACGTTTCGGCCACAACACAAGCGGCCTTCATCAGGTGAAGGGACGAGACTGTCTGGTAGGACAGCGCTGGAGTGAAAGAGCCACGTTCAGATCACGACCTTTAAGCTGTGTGAGAGGAAACAAAGCGCCCTCAACTTTAGCAACACGGATAGCTACGGGCCCCGTTCAGACGGACGAGTTCATCCATGGTCGGAACAGCTGTCTCTCTCCCCCTCCTCTGTTCCGACCATGGATGAACTCGTCCGTCTGAACGGGGCCCGTAGCTATCCGTGTTGCTAAAGTTGCGGGCGCTTTGTTTCCTCTCACACAGCTTAAAGGTCGTGATCTGAACGTGGCTCTTTCACTCCAGTGCTGTCCTACCAGAGAGTCTCGTCCCTTCACCTGATGAAGGCCGCTTGTGTTGTGGCCGAAACGTCGTGAGAATATTATTGTGTTGTTTTATTTTATCAATTTATTATTTTATTCTCATTCTACGTGACTTTACCGAAAGAACCAAAGAAGATGATCGGTATGTGTTTTACGCATGATCCTTATTTGATATCACAAGATATTTGCCTGTTTTTCTAATGATCTGCACGTGTTTCACGCATAATCTCTGGGTTTCACACATTTTCTGTGTGGGTGGCTGGGACCACCCTCAGCTGCCTTTTTCTCCCGAGTTGCGATGTGTACACATCATACCAGATACTAATTTAAGGCTGAACCGACCTCTCAAGATCCAGGATGCACTGGTGATGGTGGCTGTAAGCGGGAATCGAGCTCGGGTCGCTGGATTCATTGTTGCGCAGCGTGCTAAACCCACGCGCTCACAGACAGGACTCCAGCTCATCCACCTCGCGCACCTTTGCCAGGAACTTCCAATTGTGGAGCGACGAGCAAATGAAGCGACCCGACCTCCCCTGGCAGGTGGTTGAAGCTATCCGGCAGGAAGCGAGTGCAGGTAACGCTCACCTGAGCGTTGCGAGGCGTGCCCCGCAGGTGGTATCACGTGGGACGATGGATGTGCGACCACGCTATGGCCCTTTCACGATTCCGCTGCTGTATGGGGACTGCCACAACCTAGCGGATCGTTGCGGTGTATTTGACCATACTTCACCACGCTGGTTGGTTGCAGGTGTGGGGAGCGGCACAGTGCAAGGGTTCATGTTGCTGGACTGCCCCTTTTCTGATCATGTGACCCTTGCCAGATTAATTCTGCAAATGCGCAATCGCCGAGCCATGCGACAGCACCCCCGGTTTGCCACGTGTAGCTCTTGTAGACGATGACAACAAACACGCACCCTGCTCTACGGAGCCTGACAGCAGTCATGATGGTGGTGGTTTGCGTGGTACCTTACCATCAGACAAAAAAACTAAACAATTTTGCATTTTACCCGGTAAAGCTCACTGAGCTATATAGATGTTTCTCTGAAGCGACCTGGCTATCACAAATGATAACTCAACGAAGTGGCTTATCACGCGGAAATGTATTCTAGCCTCGATATTACAGCTGAATACAAATCCTCTGAGGGTACCCACGAGCCCGGGCAGCAAGGGGGCAGTTGGCAGATGGTAAGGGGCCAAGGAGCAAGGGGGAGGATGGAGAAGGGCAGCGGGGAGTGGAGCAGTGGTGTGGCACGTTCGAGTGATGCAAATATTAACTGATTTGTATTGAATACAACTAGAACAATTTACACCGGTGCGTTGATCGATATGATGTTGATTATAATGTTAATGATAATTATGTTGAGATTAGGATATGCAGGAGATAGTGATTATAATGCTAATGTCTTTACGCATGGTGATGGTAGAGATCTATTAATCTGGTGATGATTTAATGATGATGGCTTGGCAAGTTGAAAATGGTGATGATAGTGCTCCTGCTGGTGGTGGTAATTCAGATGATGATTATGATGCTGCGACTTGCTGTAGCTGCTTATAATGATAATGATGCTGCATCTGCTGCTGACGATGATGATCCCCCCCACCCTCGTCCACCCCCGCAGGTTCTGAGGAGCACCGCATGGTGGTGCAAGCACTGAGCCTGCTGAAGCGCGGGAGTGCGGAGAGGCGACCCCGCGAGTTGGGAACAGGAGGGACAGGGTCCTCCTGGGGGGATATCGTGAGCGGCGCAGGGGGTCCTAGCGGGGTCGAGAGGGGAGGAGACACAGCGGATGGACACCTCATTGTTCCCCCCGACGGGGACCCTAATGGGGCCCCAGTGGGCGGGGACTCGGGTGGGAGATAACGGCCGAGGTTCGCGTGGCGAGAACAAACGCGCGACCCCGTGTGCGCGTGAGCGTGCGGGGCCACGAGGGCACGTACACGGGACCCAACCTCGGCGGGTTCGAGGAGGAGGAGGCCCTCCTGGAGCTTGGACTGCACGAGGCTTGAGACGGAGGTAGGTGGCTGAGGGGTTGGGTGAGTGAAAGGTTGGGTGAGTGAAGGAGGCATTGATTGATTGCGTGGGTAGAGGGTGAGTGGGTAATGTTGAGTGAGCGGGTGTATGTGGTTGAGTTAGTTGGTAGGTGGCCGAGTGGGTGAATGTGGGAGGTTGAGGGGGTGAATGAATGGTTGGATGAGAGAGTGGGTTGGTGAGTAGGTGGGTGAGTGTGGGAGGTCGAGTGGGTGAGTGAGGGGGGTCGAGTGGGTGAGTGAGACGGATGGTGAGTGGGTGGGGGAGTTTGAGTGGGTGAGTGGATGCGTGGGTGATTTGGTAAGTGCATTGTTAATTGTGTAAATGGCTCGGTGAGTCAGTGAGTGCGTGCATGGCTGGGTAAGTGAGAGGATGAGAGGGTTGGGGAGTGCGTGAGTGGGTTGGGGAGTGCGTAAGTGGGTGGGGGAGTGAGTGGGGGAGCGAGTGGGCGGGTTAGTGATTTAATCAATCATCGTGTGATTGAATGGCTGAACGGAGGGGTAGGTGAATGAGTGTTTGTGGTTTAGTGAGTGTGTGTGTGGATGAGTTAGTGGGTGGGTGAGTGGATGATTGTGGGAGGTTGAGGGGGTGAGTGGATGTGTAATTTAATGGTTGTATGGGTGGGTGAGCGTGGGAAGTTAAGTGGGTGTGTGAATGAGTGAAGGGGTGGGTGAGTTGAGTGGGTAGGTTGTTGGATAATTGGGGTGAGTGAGTGGGTGAATTATTGGGTGGCTGAGTGGGTGTGCGGGTGAGTTAGGGGGTGGGTCAATATGGGTGGATGGGTGATGGAGTCGGTGATTGAGTTTGTAAATTGAGTGGGTGATTGAGTAGTAGGGTGAGAGTGGGAGGTTGGGTGGGTGGAGGTGAGGGGTTGGGTGAGTTGGTGGGTGGGTGAATGAGTGGATTGATCAGTTAGTGTGTGGTTGAGTGGGTGGTTGTCTGAGTGGGTGAGAAGATGGGTCGTTGAGTGAGTGGATGGGTTATAGATTGAGTGGGTGGTTGTGTGATTGATTGGCTGAGCAAAGGGGTGAATTAGTGGATTTGTGTGGTTGAGTTACTGGTTAGGTGGGTGAGTGCATGAGTGTGGGAGGTTGAGAGTTCGTTGGTGAGTGTTTGAGTTAGATATTGAGTTGGTGGTTATGTGATTGAGTAGGTGAGCGGAGGATTGGGTGAGTGAATAGATGTTTATGTTTGAGTTAGTGGGTGGGTGATTGGATGAGTGGGTGGGTGATTGGATGAGTGGGAGATTTAAATGGTGAGTGAATGGGTGATTGAATGCTTGGATGGGGGGTGAGTGATTGAATTGGTGGGTACGAGATTGAGTGGGTGGCTGGGTGAGTGGGTGAGATGATGGGTGGGTTAGTGAGATGATGATGGGTGGGTTAGTGAGATGATGATAGGTGGGTTAGTTGATGTGTGAGTGGGTGGGTTAGAGATTCAGTGGGAGGGAGGGTGGGTGAGTGGTTACGTGGCTCGTGGGTGAGTAGCTCAGTGGCTGGTTGAATTGGTGAGTTAATTTGTGCGTGATTGATTTGGTGAATGGGTGAGTGAGTGGATGGATGAGGGAATGGATGAGTGAGACGGTGAGTGCGTTGGTGAGTGATTGAGTTAGTGGGTACGAGATTGGATGACCGTGGAAGGTTGGGTTGGTGAGTGAGTGGATGGATGTGAGAGGTTGAGTGGGTGAGTTATTGCGGTTAAGTATGGAGGGGGTGGGTAAGTGAAGGGGTGGTTCAGTGAGTGGGTGAGTGAGTGGATGGTTGGTGAGTGAGTGGGGTGAGTGAATGCGTGGGTGAGCAAGTGAATGAGTTGGTGAGTGGTTGTGTGAGTAGTGGGTGAGTGGGTGGTGAGTGAGTGGATATTTGTAGGTGATTTAGTCTGTGGGTGATTTGGTCAGTATGGGAGCTTGAAGCAGTGAATGGTTAGGTGAGTGAGGGGTGGGTGAGTGAGTAGATGAATGAATTAGTTAGTGGGAGCACTAGTGGGTGGGTGGGTGAGTGAGTGGGTGAGAAATTGAGTCAGTTGGTGGGTGGGTGGTTCTGTGGGTAGTGCGTCTTGGGTGAGTAGGTCAGTGGCTCGGTGAGTTCCTAAATTAATGGCTGGGTTAGTGAGTTGATGAGTGAGTGGGAAAGTGCATTGGTAAGTGTGAGGGTGAGTGGGTGGGTGGTTGCATGAGTGCGGTTTAGATATTTTAGTTGGTGGCTTTTTGAGTGGATGAGTTTGAGTGGGTCAGTGGTTGCGTTAGTGGATGGTTGAGTTAGTGGGTGGGTGAATAATTTCGTGGGTAGTGGGTGAGTGTGTGAAGAGGTGAGTGGCTGAGGGAATAGGTGTGTGGGTGGGTTAGAAATTGAATGGGTGGCAGAGTGAGTGAGTCCTGGGTGAGTTAATGAGTTGGTGGGTCGGTCAGTGTGTGAGTGTCTGGATGGGTGATTGAGTAAGTCGGTGAGTGAGGGGTTGGGTGAGTGATGGGTTGGGTATGTGTGTTTTTGGTTCGCGAGTTTGTGGGTGAGTGAGTGGGTCAGTTCGTGGTTGGGTGAGTGAGTTCGTTGGTGAGTGTTTGAGTTAGTATGTTGGTGGGTGAGTGTGTAGTTTAGTGAGTGAGTGATTTAGAGATTAAGTGGGTCATAGGGTGAGTGGGTGGGTGAGCAAGTGGTTAACTAAGTAAGTGAGTGGTTGGGTGGGTTGGTGAGTTGTTGACTGAATGGGGTCAGAAAGTAGGTGAGTGAGTGAATGGGTGAGTGACTGCTGGGTGGGTAAGTTAATGTGGGAGGTTGAGTGGGTAAGTTAGCTTGTGAGTGATTGGGTGAGTCAAAGAGTGGGGCGCTACGGTGGTGAAATGTTCACTACCTCGCCTAGTATACATGAGGTTGTGGATTCGATTGCGATCCTGCCGCCTGTATATTTGGAGTTTGCATGTTCTCCCCCTGGTCGTGTGGATTTTGCTCCGGGTCCTTTCCGCTGCATTTAGAATCAACATGCCTTTTGAGGATTTGGCTGCAATAAATGTATGTGATAAGCCACTTCGTTTATCTATCATTTGTAGCCAGGCCGATTCTGAAAAAGGTCTATATAGCTCAATGGGCCTTACCTGGTGAAATAAAAAGTAGTTTAGTTTAGGGGGTGGGTGGCTGGTTGGGTCGGTAGGTCGGTTAGAGGTTGAGTGGGCGGCAGGGTGAGTTGGTGGCAGGGTGAGTGGGTGAGTAGGTAAGTAGCTGGGTGAGCGGGTGGACTGGTGAGTGTGCGAGTTAGAGATTGAGTGGGTGGATGGGTGGGTGTGTAAGTGGATGCGTCGGTAAGTGGTTGAGTTGGTGGCAAGGTGCGGGTTTTTGAGTGGGTGGATGTGTGAGTGGGTAGGTGGCTGAATGGGTGGGTGAGTGGGTGACTGAGTCAAGAAAGTGGAGCGCCATGGTGGTGAGATATTAACTACCTCGCCTTTTGTACAGGAGGTTGTGGGTTCGATCTCGATTATGACGCCTGTATATTTGGAGTGTGCATGTTCTCCTTGTGGTTGCATGGATTTTTCTCCGAGTCCTCCGGGTTTTCTCTCCATATTTAGAAACATGCATTTCGAGGTTTTGGCTGTTCTCGAACTCATCCACTCAACTACTAAAGCCACCCACCAACCCACTCACAAACTCGCTCACCCTACCATGCACTCAATTTCTAATCAACGCACTCACGCACACACCCACTCACTCAACCACTCATCCACGCACCCACCTACACACGCACTCACTAACTTATTTGAGCAGTCATTTGTGGCCGCGTCGCTTATGAAAAAAATCTATATAGCTCCGTGGGCCTTTCCTGGTAAAATTAAAAAAGTAAAATTTTAGTTTACAGTTGGGTGAGTGTGCAGTGAGTGTGTCGGTCGGTGAGTGAATGGGTGGTTAAGTAAGTAGGTGAGGGGTTGGGTGAGTTGTTGGGAGATTGAGTGGGTCACAGTGTGAGTGAGTGGGTTGGAGCGTGAGTTGGTCACTGAGTGAGTGGGTGGGTGAGGTGAGTGGGTGTGTAGGTTGGGTGGGTGGGTGGGTGAGTGAGTTAGTGAGTGCATGTGTAGGTGGGTGCGTGGATGAGTGGTTGAGTGAGTGAGTGGGTGTGTGCGTGAGTGCGTTGATTAGAAATTGAGTGCATGGCAGGGTGAGCGGGTTTGTGAGTGGGTTGGTGGGTGGCTTTAGTAGTTGAGTGGGTGAGTTCGAGAATTGTACGCCACTGTGGCGAGATGTTAGCTACGTCGCCTGGTATTTTGGAGTTCGTAGGTTCCATCCCAACCCTGATGCTTGTATATTTGGGGTTTGCATGTGCTCTATGGTCACGTGGATTTCGACTCCACATTTAGAAACATTCATTTATCGGATTTGGCTGCTATACATTACTATGTGATAGGCCACTTAGTGAAGCTCTCATTTGTGGCCAGGTTACTTTGGAAAAACATTTTATATAGCTCTGTGGGTCTTACCTGGTAACTTAAAAAATAGTTGAATTTAGTCAGTTTGGATTAGTGAGTAGGTGGAATGTTGAGTGCGTGGGTTAGAGATTGATTTTGTGGCAGGGTGAGTGGCTGGGTGAGTTTGTGATTGGTTGGGTGGGTGAGTGTGTGAGTTAGACATTGAGTTGGTGGATGGGTGGGTGTGTGAGGGAGTGAATAGGTGACCTGGTGGGTGAGTGGATTGTTGAGTGAGTGGGTTGTTGAGTTAGGGAGTGGGTGGGCTGGTGAGTGGGTTGGTGAATTAGTTTGTGGGTGTGTGGGTGAGTCAGTCGGTTAGAGATTGATTTGGTTAGTGTGTTGAGGAGTTCCCGACGACGACTCGGAGACGGCTTGAAGGTAAGGGCTTTCGCCAAAGGTTGATTAAGTATATTACAATAACACAAAGGGTGTGACAACTTCCCAGGGGTTAGGGGTCCTACACTAAGTCCTGGTCCAGCCCGGCTAGCTCCGGTCTCTCTCCCTCGAGTCGGATGGGGGAACTTGCCAACCCCACCGACCGGGAAGAGCAGCACCTCCTACGGCTACCACCGGCTTCACTCCTGACTCTTCGTCGATCCCTCTCTACCCCTGGTTCCCTCTCCACCCTTCTCACTCTACCCGTTCCCACAGTGACCCCGCTTTCGTCACGGGGTCCCCCTTAAATACTAGAGGAGACATGACGTCATCGAGCCGCCCAGCGCGCATGACGCCACGTTCCGTGACGTCATCGCACTAGACGGCACACATGACGTCACGTCCCCATTTTACTCTACAAGTGGTTTGTGTGTGGGTGGGTGTTTGAGTGGGTGGTTGAGTTAAAGAGTGGAATGTCAAGGTGGCGAAATTTTAAGAACCTCGCCTGTATATTTAGAGTTTGCACGTTCTCCCCCGTGGTTGCATGGAATTTTCTCTGGGTACTCCAGGTTGCCCCTCCACATTTAGAAACATGCATTTATAGACTTTGACTGCTATAACGTTCTACGTGAAAAGCCATTCCATTGAGCAATCATTTGTACTCTGCTTGTTTCTGAAAAAGATGTATATAGCATGGGCCTTACCTAGTAAAGTAAAAAAAAGCTACATTTTTATTTGGTGTGTAGATGGGCGGGTTTGTGGGTGGGTGCGTGGATGAGTGAGTGCGACGTTCGATGGGTAGTAGGTGAGAGGCTTGGTGAGTGAGTGTGGATTGGAGATTGAGTGCGTGGCTTGGCGAGTGCGTGGCTGGGTGAGTGAGTGTGTGCAAGGCTCGGTGGTTGAATTAATGGATGGTTGAGTTAGTGGGTCGGTGTTTGAGTGTGTGGTTTCGTGGGTGGGAGAGTCAGAGAATGGAGTGTCATGGTGGCAAGATGTTAACTACCTCGCCGGGTATACAGGATGTTGTGGGTTCGATTCCACATTTAGAAACATGCATTTAGAGGAGTTGGCTGCTATAAATGTATATGTGATAAGCCACTCTGTTGAGCTATCATTTGTGGCGAAGTTGCTTCTGAAAACAATCCATATATCTCAGTGGGCCTTGCCTGGTAAAACAAACATAATTTATATTTAGGCTGTGTTGGTGAGTGGTCGGGTTGGTGAATTAGTGGGTGAGTTAGTGGGTTAGTGGGTGGGTTAATAATTGGACGGGTGAGTTCATGAGTGGGTGGGTGAGGGTGGGTCAGTGGGTGTGTTAGTGGGTACGGGTTTGAGAGGGTGGCTGGGTGAAAAGGTGGGTGGGTGAGTGATTGGGTGGGTGGGTGGTTTGGTGCATGGGTGAGTGAGCAGGTGGGTGGGTGAGTGAGCAGGTGGGTGGGTGAGTGAATGGATGTTTGTGTTTGAGTTAGTGGGTGGGTGATTGGATGAGTGGGAGGTTGAAAAGGTGAGTGGATGGGTGATTTAATTCTTGGGTGGGTGAGTGGTTACGTGGGTAGTGGGTCGTGGCTGGCTGAGTTGGTGTGTGAGTGTGTCGGTGAGTGAGTTGGTGAATGGGAGGGTGGGTGAGTGATTAGAGTTAATGGGTACAAGATTGAGTGAATAAGAAGATGGGTGAGTTGGTGAGTGTTTGGGTTAGAGATTGAGTTGGTGGTTATGTGATTGAGTAGGTGAGTGGAGGGATGGGTGAGTGAATGAGTGTTTGAGTTAGTGGGTGGGTGATTGGATGACTGTGCGAAGTTGAAGGGATGAGTCGATGGGTGATTAAATGGTTGGATGAGAGGGTGGGTTGGTTAGTGGGTGGGTGAATGTGTGAGGTTCAGTGGGTGAGTTATTGGGTGAGTGTGTGGGTGAGTGTGTGGATGAGTGAAGGGTTCCGTGAGTGAGGGGGTGGGTGAGTGAATGTATGGATGGGTGAGTGAGTGGGGTGAGTGAATAGTTGGTTGAGTGGGTAGGTGGTGAGTGTGGGAGGTTGAGTCGGTGAGTTTATGCGCGAGTTTATGCGCGAGTGGTTGCTGAGTGGGTTGGCGGGTAGGTGAGTGGGTTGGCTGGTAGGTGAGTGGGTTGGCTGGTAGGTGAGTGGGTTGGCGGGTAGGTGAGTGGGTTGGCGGGTAGGTGAGTGGGTTGGCGGGTAGGTGAGTGGGTTGGCAGGTAGATGAGTGGGTTGGCTGGTAGGTGAGTGAGTTGGCGGGTAGGTGAGTGGGTTGGCGGGTAGGTGAGTGGGTTGGCGGGTAGGTGAGTGGGTTGGCGGGTAGGTGAGTGGGTTGCCGGGTAGATGAGTGGGTTGGCGGGTAGGTGAGTGGGTTGGCGGGTAGGTGAGTGGGTTGGCGGGTAGATGAGTGGGTTGGCGGGTAGGTGTTGGGTTGGCGGGTAGGTGAGTGGGTTGGCGAATAGGTGAGTGGGTTGGTGGGTGGGCGAGTGAGTGGGTGGCAGTGGGTGTAGTGGAGTTGTAGCCTCAGTAGTGGGTGAGTGACTGGGTGAGTATGTGGGTGGATGAGTTCGTGGCAGGAGAGTTTTTGGATGCGATAGTGAGTTAGTGCATGAGTGGGTGAGGGGATGGGTGAGTTAGTGGTTGGATGATACGGTGAGTTTGTGAGTGCGTGGGTAGGTATTTGAGTGAGTGGATTGTTGAGTGAGTGGATGGGATGTTGAGTGAGTGAGTGGGTGGTTGGGTTGGTTCGTGACTTTGTGGGTGGGTGAGAAGGTGAGTTCGTGGGTGAGAGAGTGAACGAATGCCTGTTAATACGTGGGTGGATGAGTAGGTGGGTGTGGGGGTTGGTGAGTGAGTGGGTGAGTTAGAGATTGAGTGGGTGGTTGTGTGACGGAGTGGGTGGTTGTGTGATTGAGTGGGTGAGTGGACGGGTGAGTGTGTGGATATTTGTGGTTGATTAAGTCGGTGGCTGATGCGAGCAGTGTGGGAGCTTGAAGGGAGTGAGTGGTTAGGTGAGTGAGGGGTGGGTGAATGAGTTAGTAGGAGCGCTAGTGGGTGGGTGACTGATTAAGTGAGTGAGTTGTGTGGCTGAGTGAGTGACTGGATGGGTGGATGACTGGGTGAGTGAGTGGGAGAGTGATTGAGTAAGTGAGTCAAGCGGGTGGGTGGGTGGGTGAGAAATTGAGTCAGTTGGTGGGAGAATGGGTGAGTAGTTACATGTGTAGTGCGTCGTGGGTGAGTAGGTCAGTGCCTGGGTGAGTTTCTGAATAATGGGTGGGTTCGTGAGTTGATGGGTTGGGTCAGTGATGTGGTGCGTGGGTGATTGAGTGGATGGATGAGTGAGTGAGTGGGTCAGTGCATTGGTAAGTGTGAGGGTGTTTGAGTTAGTGGGTGGGTGATTGGATGAGTGTGCAATGTTGAAGGGGTGAGTGGGGATGGGTAATTGAATGGCTGGATGAGAGGGTGGGTTGGTGAGTGGGTGGGTGAATGTGGGGGGTTGAGTGGGTGAGTGTGTGGATGAGTGAGGGTTTGGGTGAGTGAGGGGTTTGGTGAGTGAAGGGGTCGGTCAGTTTGTGGGTTAGTGAATGGATGGAATGGCTGGGTGAGTGAATGGGTGGTTGACCGAGTGAGTGAGTGAGTGGATGGGTGGATGAGTGAGTGGGTGGGCAAGCGGGTGAGTTGTTGCATGGGTAATGGGTGAGTGGCTGGTGAGTAGGTGTATGTGGTTGACTTAGTGGGAGGGTGGGTGAGTGGATGAGTGTGGGAGGTTGAGGGTGTGAGTGAATGGGTGAGTCAGTGGCTGAATGAGAGGATGGATGGATTGGTGAATGAGTGTGTGAGTGTGGTATGTTGAGTGGATGAGTTAATGTGTCGGTGTGTAGCTGAATGAGTGGGTGGGTGAGTGAGTGGGTGGCTTATTGAGTTAGTGGGGTGAGTGAGTGAGTGGGGGTGAATAGGTGGGTGGCTGAGTGGATGGTTGGTTGAAGTGAATGAGTGTTTGGGTTGGTTAGGGAGTTTGTGGCTGGGTCAGTTGGTGAGTTATTGGGTGGGTGGGTTGGTGATTGAATCTGTGGGTGAGTGAGTGGGAGGGTGAGTGAGTGGGTGGGTGAGTGAGTCTGTGCATAAGTGTGTGGGTGGGTGAGTGGGTGGGTGGGTGAGTGAGCTCGTGGGTACAAGATTGAGTGGGTTGCTTGATGAGTGCGTCAGGATGGGTGAGTTTGTGGGTGGGTGGGCGGGTTAGAGATTGAGTAAGTGGGTAAGCTAGTGGGTGGGTTAGAGATTGAGTGGGTGAGCGGAGGGGTGAGTGAATGAGTGAGTGATTTGTGGGTGTGGTTGGATGACAGGATGGGTTTGTGATTGGGCGGGTGCAATGGCAGAGCCAGGATTTTCAGGTAGGGGGAAACCCCTCCAGCAATGAAAAATCATAGGAGTTGTTAGTAAGGAAGAACTTGTCCCTTGCTTTTTATTCGACGCGTGTCCAGCGATGGCGCAGCCATCGATCGAGGGTCGGATTCGAACGTGTTGTGTGATCGGCATCGCGCTCACTAAAGGTGAATGCCTTGAGGGAAGTTGTGTACTATACGCAACTTCGCACAATTCTGTGAGTCACTTATAACTGCTTTGCCTTTTACTTATTGCCAATTATGGACTCAGACTATTATCCTATCATATCTCATAGAGTTCCTGGCACGTAATAATATGCTACACAGTGGCAGTAGGGGTCGCAAAATGCCGATTTATTACTAATAAACCCCAATGATCCGATCGAAATTAGGGATTTTGGTCGTATCATTGGGGGGGCCACGTGCCATCACACCCCCCCCCCCCCCCCACTGGTGGAATGGATGGGTGGGTGAGTGTGGGAGGTTGAGTCGGTGAGTTTATGCGTGAGTGTGGCTGAATGAGTGGGTGGGTATGTGAGTGAGTTGTTGGGTGGGTTAGTGGGTGCGTGAATTGGTTGGTGGGTGTGTGAGTGGGTTTGTGGATGGGTTAGTGGGTTTGTGGATGGGTTAGTGGGTTGGCGGGAAGGGGAGTGGATTGGCGGGTGGGTGAGGGGGTTGGCGGGTGGGTTAGTGGGTTGGCAGGGAGTGGATTTGGGGGTAGGTGAGTGGGTTGAGGGGTAGGTGAGTGGGTTGGCGGGTAGGGGAGTGGGTTGGCGGGTAGGTGAGTGGGTTGGCGGGTAGGTGAGTGGGTTGGCGGGTAGGTGAGTGGGTTGGCGGGTAGGTGAGTGGGTTGGCGGGTAGGTGAGTGGGTTGGCGGGTAGGTGAGTGGGTTTGTGGGTGGGTCAGGAGTGACTAGGTGGGTGGGGGAGTAGTGGAGTGGTAGCCTGGGTAATGGGTAAGTGGGTGGGTTGTTCACTGGGTGACTACGTGCGTGGGTTCGTTAGTGACAGGCGACTTAGTGGATGCGATAGTGAAGATGCGATAGTGAGTCAGAGTGGATGGGTTGTTGATTGAGTGGGGTGAATGAGTGAGTGGGTGAGTTAGTGAGTGGATTGGTGAGTGGGTGGGTGAGTGCACGAGTGAGTGGATGGGTTAGAGATTGAGTGAGTGGTTGAGTGGATTGGTGATTCAGTGGGTGAGTTAGTGGGTGTTTGAGTTAAGTTGTGTGTTAGTCTGTGGGTGATGGAGTCGGTGACTGGGTGAGTCTGTGCTGGTGGCTCGGTGGATGGTTGAGTTCATGGATGGGTTTTTGAGTGAGTGGATGGGTTGTTGAGTGAGTTGATGGGTGAGTGAGTGGGTGAAACGGTGCGTGGGTAGGTTAGTGAGTGAGTGGATGGGTGGGTGATTGATTGGGTGAGTGTGTTGGCAAGTGAGAGGGTGAGTGGGTGAGTGAGTGGGTGGTTAATCGGTTGGTGGGTGCGTGAAGGAGTGGTTGGGATGAGTGAGTTAGTGAGTGGATACGTCAGTGAGTGAATGGGTGGGTGAGTGGGTGATAGGTTGCGTTGGTAGTAGGCGAGTGGGTGGTGAGTGGGTTGGTTCTTGAGTGAGTAGGTGGTTTGTTAAGTGAATGAGTGGGTGGTTGGGTTGGTTAGTGAGTTTGTGGGTGAGTTGGTGGGTGGGTGAGTTAGTGGTTGAGTTAGTGAATGAATGCCTGTGTTAATAAGTGGGTGAGTGGGTGTGGGGTTGGTGGATGAGTGGGTTGGTGAGTGAGTTAGTGAGTGGATGGGTGGGTGAGTGAGTGGGTGATTGAGTGGATGGGTGGATGACTGGGTAAATGATTGGGTAAGTTACGAGGGTGAGTAAGTGAGTTACAGGGTGAGTGTGTCGGTGGGTGATTGGGTGGGTGGGTGAGTGGGTGTGATCATCGCCATGCTCTCCATGGAGCTCTCTGTAGTGAGGGGCAGCTCACAGGGACAGCTGTTGCAGGGATTCACAACAGCTGCTTCTCCTCCTCCAGTTCTGAACCAGCTGACCAGGGTTGCCAGACGAGGCCAAGCAGCTCCTCGAGTTGTTCCACAGCTTCCGTGAGGCTGCTGTGCCGCGTGAGATTGCTGTGCCGCGTGGGTCGACGTGACATCACCGTCACTCTAGGGGGATCTTTGTATGAGTGATGGGGCAGTCGTAGAGAAAGTGGAGAAGTTTCCGTACTTATGCAGTCAGCAGAGGTCTCACGCCGAATCAGCTGAGTAGCATTATTTGTTCGTCGTGTGAACCAAAATTGAGGTGATTAATTTTGAGTTAAAACAATGATGACATTACACTGGCTATGAATATGACTATATAAAAGGTTAGGATCTTGTGTCGGATGCATATTTGCTGGACTTTATACAGTGGCTTGGGCCAAGAAACTGGCATTCAGAGGCAAACCTGTCATGGTGGGGATTTGTTTCCAGAAACACACTCAGCCACCTTTGTCTCTCCAGTGGTGATGTTTACCAACCACACCTGATTCTAATTTAAGGTTAAGTCGACTTAGGGGAGGCATAGGGTCGATTAGAATATAATTCATCACTGATTTTGGTCACAACCGGGAATTGTATCTCGTAAGACTGCGATCAAGAATACTTGAAATAGTGTCGGGGCCAGAGGACATCCCCATCACACCCCACAGTAAACATGAGGAAATGGCTCTGACACCCGGCCATGCAGCGTTACGTGGGCCTGCCCACCATCATGGTCTTTAATGGTCGTGAACAGAGTCGGGGACCCTAAATAACACGAAGAATAATCCAAGACCATAGCCTCTTAATGGTAATGCAGGCCTCCAGCAGGTGAAGAGAGCTTCCTGATGCGTTTGTGCGTTTTTCACCGTTGCGGTGCCCCGCCGTGGCATTTTGGTGATGCTTTTGTTTTCCATTTGTGGAGGCAGTTGTTCGTGCCATGGCCAGGTTGGATCCGGTGTACGGTGGCCCCCCACTGCTTGCGGTGGTGGGGGGCCAGCGAGCTTCTTGATGGTTTGATCTACGATGAGGCACTTCTTGGGGATGTTTGAGTTCTCCCAATTGTTTATCCACTCATTCGTACCGGTTGTGTGGACAGAAGCCGGAGGGATTTAAGAAAAGTCCACATTGATTAAAATGGCCACAATAAATCGAACCGGCGACTTCTATATTGTGTACCAACCATTACATCATGGCAACATCCTGTGATGTCACGTTTATAAGGGTGGGGGGAAATAACAACCAGGGTACTAGGTGTTAGTGTGTTTGAGGACGCAAGTTTCAAATACAATTATTTTTTATCTTGTCCTCTTCCCCCCAACTGGGGTTAAAACAATCAACAATTGAGGAAAGGGTTGGTGGGACGTGTGCAGAGATCGCCAGTAATCCCAGGTGGACTCCCGCTCGCTGCACAAACGCCTCCTGTGGAATCCATCCAGCAGTTTGTCGACGGAAACGATGATGGTAGGCGACCATGGTTTTTGGAGATCGTAGCCGGGGCCGGAGCGGCAACAGTGATGAAGGAAGGGGGGGGAGCGAGTGGCGGGGGCAGAACGGAAGGGGAGATGAGCGGTATCATTGGTGACGCGAGAACGCGCCCCAAACCGTTTGCGATCAGTCATGTCCATGGGTGGGACGGTGCTCGCGTCCACTTCCATGAAGGTGTCCTGCAGACACCTGAGAGTGGGCGCACACATGCACAAGAGAGAAGCCAATGTAACAATCCAGTTTGTCAACCAGGTATCTAGGCCCAGCCTGGATGCCCACGGCAGCCTCAGTGGGCGACGCCTGCCCCAAGTGGGCCACGCAGGCCCCTTAAACTGTGCCACTTGGCCCACTTTCCTATGGGAGCTGCTCGCTTTGATGTTGGCCGACCTTGGAAACGGTCGTGATGTCACGGAGTCAATGCAAAAGAGAGGCAATCGTCAAGTTAGTGCTGATTAAGGTGAAGTTTATGGCAATAAATGTAAAAAAAACAGATTCCAGCTGGGTATATGTGTAAGTCATCTCAACCACGTTAATAATAATTGAAAAATAAATATTATCGCTTTCATCTGGCTGTGGGCAAAAGGGAGGGTGGGAAGTGGTCGGAGTAATGAAAGGATTTGTGGCCATAGAGCCACAAGGCCCTCAATGTTTGAAGAATAATTGTTGCTCGTTATTGCAACGAAGCATAAAAGCGTATTGCGGAAAGTGTCGCGCATGTGTCTGTAGCGCGGTGCCCCCACATGTTCTCATTCACCTCAGCGACCATATCACAGTTCATGGTATTTGAGTGGTTTGTTTTTTTTCTATTGCATTATCTTGCTGGTATCCATGAATGAACAAGACGAATCTATGAACGCATATTTGTGCCTTTAGGAATAATAATGGTTTGAGTGTCTTTCCATATGAACAGCGTTGCATAATAATCAATCGTCCTACTGTTAACAACGTGACAAGAATCTGCATTAAGGGTCGCATATGATCAATGACCGAATGCCGTGTTGTGTAACAATTTAAATACGAATTACATATTATAAGGTTAAGGTTTTGATAGAATAGTTTGCATGTTTTAATCTCTCTCAACAACAACATTGCGTTACGCGTCGGGAATTAACCACAGGTGCCGTTATCGAAGTGAAACAACGCAATCGTGATGTGTACCATGTTAATGTTGTGTTGAAATTCCGAAGTTGAGAGTTCTCATATTATCCAAAAATTTAAGTTTAGCTAGAAATAAAATTGATTAAAGCAGAAGAGTTGTGTGTGATTCTTTCCGTGATTCTGCGTAGAATTGTTCTGTGAATGAGATCTGAATCTCGGTTACCTATCATAAGCACACTAATCACTAATCCAGCACATAATCAATAAGCGTTAAATCGAAGATAATTGTATCCTTATTGAAAATACGGAATTAAATAGCAAGTCGAGTCGACTCTCTCTCATTCACGCTCACAATACCTGCACAACTGCATACGATTAATTGCGTTGTTCCAATTAATAACCAACCTTCGTCACCGAGGCTGGACCTAATTATCATAACGACCTGCATCATAACCATGCCCACTCGCATAAATTAATACGATTATATCTCGAATTAGCATAGTTTATGCACAATTACACCAATTAATTCAGATAAATTATTTAAATTTCAAATTTAATCAAATTTTCATTATTTTCATCAAATTTTCATAACCTACATATACAACAACCTTTGAGCACCCATATCTCACAGAGCGGGTCCTAACCTATAACAGCTGGCAGTTCACCAGCATTGCTTCAAGTGAGCTGGAGCATGCTGATGAATATAAAAACCGGACCAGAGTTTGGTTTATGTACAACCAATACTGCTGAAATTATGCACTCCCAGAAGGAAAGCCGTGTGGCTAATGGGATGTGTACAAATACTTGTATTTTTTAAGTGGAAAGACAGATATGTGAAGGAGGGGAATCATCGTTTGCGTGTTAATTTTGTTACTCATATCCACGATGTAAGCCAATTATTATATTGAAACTTCGCAGAGCTTTCATGAGTAAGAAAGTTGTACCAACAATTATTATCGGTTCTATTGCGATCGAGGGCTGCACGTTTCAACGGGCACACATGTGTCATGCTGCGATGGTGACGGTGCTCCCGGTTTTTTAAGATTGGGAGGAAGTGAGGGCTTCACCTTTCTGGCAAATTGCCCGATGATGCTGGATGTAATTACCAGCGAAACGTCGTACTCAAAAATTGTAAATGTTGTGGATTCACTCTTCAACACACCGGTGGGCTGAAGGAGTGATCTATTTCTCTTTTGTCAATGTGACACTTTTTTACTGATTGGCCGTGTCGGGTAGTGGAGGGTTACGACACATTTATGAATAATGCGATCTAACCCAAAAACGTTTATTTTGAATAATATTGGTCGTGAAAGCCTACGGCCTTTCTGGCCGTGATTTTTTTTTCAGCAGCATTGGTTCAACACGAGCAAACGTCAGAATGGTTTTCAGCTCTGCAAAGCTCATGATGACTTTTTGTGAAGTATTCCACAGTTTTGCAGAGAACTAGGACCTGTAACTAACAGAGAGCATCCTTGCCTGCAAATATCTGGCAGTTCACCAGCGTCGGTTTGAGACACTGAATGCTCAAACGAACGCAAATGTGGTAATGATTATTTTGTGTTATCTCCATATATATAAAAGTTGTGAATATGTGTGTCTGTTCAAAATGTTTAGCGTACTTCCCGACATGCAACACACTTGAAATTTACCACGTGGGTACTTTCCAGACTCTACACCATGCAAAAGTTATGAAAATAAACTTTTTTGTGTGTGGGGGGGGAGCTCAATAATGCATTTATTTTTTGTACGGCAAGTGAGCTGTGACGTCAAATCTGTTACGTGACCCGCACATGTGGAAGCGTAACGCATTGTGTAGTGGTTAGCGCGCTGCGCTGCGAATCCGGCAACCCGAGTTCGATTCCCGCTCACGGCCACTACCAGTGACGATTATTTTAACCGGTCCTGGGCCTCCCCTACGTCGACTCAGCCTCAAAACGAGTAACTGCTGTGGTGTGTAAACATCGCCACTGGGGAGACAAAGGCGGCCGGGCGTGGTGGATCCAAGTCCCAGGAGAAGCTGGGTAGTACAGCTAGTGTATTATATGCGCGAGTACTAAAGCTGGAACGATTCGATTACCAAGTCGATTATAACCGATTCCTTGTGTATGGTCAATTACTCAGACCCCTTTAAAAATGACAGCCATCCCCACATCTTACTTCCTGTGACGCGGCTGATGTGATCAAGTCCCTCCCATCAGGTGGGACAACCACAGCAAGAAAAAACTGCTGAAGTAGGCGAGAGATCTGCCGTGGCACGAGGTTATATAGGCCTCGGCAGTAGGGGGGAGAGAGAAAGGGGGGGGCAGAAAGTGGACCCCGCAGCAGCACCCGGGTCACTGGAGTAAAGTGGGCCACCACTCATTGATCCGTACATTTAACTCGATGAGTCGATTCGATTCCGTGCCCCGTTGGGTCCTCCCCCCTTTTGTGCATTTGGGTGTGCTGGGTTTCAACATAATTCCCGATCCATTGTGAATCTTCCCTCCCCCCATTTCAGCACTCCGATCTACATCCGACAGGAGATGATAAACCGCAGGGAGGGGGAGTAAAACCTAATCGCCAGGTAATTGGAAAAGTCGCCCATTGTCTCGCGGATGTGCATGATTGATGGATGGGGCAGAGGAACGTGCTACAGGGACACGCCCTGAGGAATGCAGGCATCGGCCTTTGGATGAAAAACAATTTTTCAGTAATTCAGTGGGCAGTGCTCTCACTGGCAGCTCATTCTCAATTAATGTGGGTGATTCACCACGTGTTTGTGCCACATTTTGTATCTGAGTTGAGTCCATTTTTGTTTCCTGTTTCTCTACTCCCTCCTGGTATAGCCGGGTGGGGGTATCGAAGGGGGAATGGGCAGATTGTGTTTAACCTTGAGTTTGTCGTGGCATGGGGTGCTGGTATGATTCCGCTCTTGGCTTCCACACCCTGAAATTCCAATAATTACCTGTCTTTGTGCGCTGTGGTTGCCTTGGATTGGTGTGCCACTCTCTCGCTGGATTGTTACCTTGCCATCTCTGCGTGTAATATGTTGGTAGTTCGTGGGTGCTTGCTCCTCTCTGAAAAAAAAAATTCCGCAGACTACCTACTGGATCTCCTCTCTGTTTCAAAGAACAAATTTGACCTCAGGTCTTCGCTCATTTACCAGCTTCACATTCGCTATTGCCGTACAAAAACTGGAGGAAAGGCCTTTGATATTGATGCCCCCAGGGTCTGGAATGCTATTGCCAATAAACTACAACTTGAATCACTACCTATGAGATCTTCACTCAAAACTGCTCTAGAGGAGTTGTACGACCCTAGCTCCCACTGCTATTCAGTGGCCTAAAATATGGCTCTAGATTTTGGTGTTATAATTTATTTATGTAGTTTATTGTTAAAAATTCGGTCACAGTCCCTATGATCACTGTTACATTGGATTTATGGCTTTTATTTTGGTGATTTCGAAAAGTTTTTTTTGTTTTGGCCATGTTTTTGTTTATTGTAGTACGGAGTTAGACTGATGGCTTTAATCTTAGTTGTCTTGTGGTTGTTGTTGTTGTTTTTTGACTTGCATCCCACTGGGATTTTTGCGCACAGCGTTGGTGTACGGTGCTATTTCAGGAATATTTTGATATTTTTTTCCTGTATTTTCTGTTTGCACAGTCACATAATCACTTTAAGATGTTTTCTTGTTCATGTTTTTTGTTTGTTGCGGTTGCACTCGATTCAAGAGCCGAATGGCTCACAGGGCTATACCAAATAAATGAACTAACTAACTAACTACCTCTGTATTGTGGGGCTTGGTGTGAGGTGCTGTAGCTGCTCACGTGATTTTTACTTCCCTCTAGATGGCGGGGTGCATTATCTCTCTCCCTGTGTTTTGTCCGAATTATGGCTCCTAATTCTATATAGCCATGCCGTGTGAACCCTATTCTGTATGTGGTGTAAGGAGGCCGTCTCTGGGTCCAAAACCATACCCACAATTTCTGTAATCTCTGGACTCAAGGATTAAAAAAACAATGTTGAACATTTTGTCACCTTCGTGGTATTGATCAACATCACCTGCGTAATACACTCCTCGTTTACGCACTGGGTCATAAATTTGGCAGCATTAAACCCCTCAGTGTTGAATATTCTCCAAACTTCGTAATCACTGTTAGGCTGAGTTGTTTGAAATAATTCCTAACCTTGTATGGTAGCGACTTTACCCATGGTATAGAATATTCATGTAACCTTCTTTACAGCACTTGTTTTCTCGTCCAACTTCCTCAGACCTCTGATCATTGCCTCCACTTCGACTGTTGTGATATGAGTGTATGTCTCTGTTCCTATTGTGTGGATCAAAATAGGGGATTCTGACGAGAGCTTTCTCCGTCAATTTAAGAGTCTTACTACTGAATGAGTATTCGGAAAGTTGGTCGTTGTGAGAGGAGTCAGTGTCAGATGAGCTATCACTCAAACTTTGCCGCTGCTTAACATAACTTCTGTAATGTATTTTGCGCCTGTGTTGTGGGTATGAACGTAGAGCGAGACTTCTCTTGGAGGCAATGCGTTTATTACAATAAACGATAACAACACCAATAGCCGTAACACGACTGGTGTCTGTTAAAAACACTGCTGCAGTCAATCACAGTTGGTTTTGAGTGATTACATTGGGGTGGGGAGGGAGGGATGGCAAGTGATGGGTGATGGGAGGGGACAAGGGACGCAACGTGACCGTCCATGTACGAGGATAAGAGTTGCCATCTGTGACGTACACAACCTGGGGACACATCATGGGAAGAAGGATCTCTCAAAACCCGAAGAGGGGAGAACTACATGGAAACGCATTGTCTTGAGCAATGAATTAGCACAAGGGGACGAACAGGGGTTGGAGTCATGTTCTTCGAATGGTCGACGTTTATGTAGAGCAACAACTATATTGTATTGAGGTGGTTGAGCCAGATCATTGTGTAAGAAGTAGAGTTGGTGAATCGCTGTGATGATGCCTCCGAATTTGTGAATTGGACATTGAGTTTTCATATATTCCATAGTCTATTCAGGCTTGGAGTTAGGGATAGGGCTACAGATTTGCTGCAGAAATATTTTTCAGAGCGTCAGTGTTTGGCACTACATGTAGGGCAGTTCCACATATTAGGCAAACATCACAATTTCAGCATCATCTTAATTTTATATATTTTTACGGGATATATTATAGAAGGTAATTATTGCTTTAGAAATGACATTATTCACACAGATGATTTCTATCTGAATCTCTTGGTTGAAATACTTTGCCCAAGGTAAGATAACTGTGCGATTATGGTAATGAGTATCCACGTCCGTCTGAGACCGTGGAACTGCCCTCCAGCACTGCCGCTCACATCAGGGGACGTAGGAACGACTATGGTTGCTGGCTTCACCGTGGCCAACTAGTTTATTGATGGGCATCTCCTCCTTGCCATCCTAAATTTCCACCACCATCACCACCTCCACAACCTTGTGCTTGTCGCCCCCAACTCAAGCTCAGTGCAAACCCCTTGGAGGGCTGGCATTACCCAAGGGACACAGAACTCTGCCTCACATTTGGTTTCTAGAAGCTCCGCAACAGCCACACTGTGGATGTAGACAGCCCTTAGCGTTATAAATGTGAGCCACTCGCGTGTCCCAAACACTCAAAAGAATTGAGACGAGGCGATAGTATTAGATACAAATATTTATTATTAAAACGCGACGCCTTGTAAGGAAGGGGAGGTGCTGGTGGGGTTGGGTGGTGCTGGAAGTGTGGGGGGCTGTGAGATGCTCAGAGGGTGTTCGAGGCCTGGGGGGGGCAGGTCTTGGGAGGCTTCTTGAATGCCGGGCTCCAGTGAGCAGCCAGAGATGTCCTCTTCCTCCTCAACCGTGACAAGCTGTGGACATACTGACCCATTAGACACTACACACAACTCAGTACTTCTACCAGCTCAACTGGGATTACACACAACAATCAGCACCCCCTACTGGCAGACAAATGCCAATTGCACACCAGGTGCTGAGTCACCTTGTGCCCACAGGGACATCTGTCATTGGGGGTGCCCTTTCACACGTGTTGAGATGAGATGTGATGTAAAGCGCTCTGAGATGCCCCGGTGTACAGAAAGGTGCTAAATCATTCTCATCGTTATCACTGTGTCCAGTAATAATGAAATTGTCTATAGATATATAATCTGTATTTGTAAACGGGGACCATGACGGCTTAACGTGATGGTTAGACCAGCTCATCATTATCATAATACACTGAATCGTGTGTGCATGAATCTATTATTTACGTTAAACGCAAATTATATACGTGTGTGTGTGTGTGTGCGATGCGCGAGTGCTCTGCACTCACCTCCACCTCGCTCTGCAGACGCTGCTGCTCCGAGTGTTCACTCTGCTCGTTGTCGCGGTAGGGCGCCAGCTCAGCGTGCAGCTCCGCCACTACACGTTGATACCACTGAATCTCTGCCTGCAGAGACTCCAGTTGCCAATTCCTGTCAATGAGCTGCGTGGGCCACGGGCAAATGGCGGCAGAGGGACACAGGAAAGCATTTTAACGACTGCGTGAGGTTATTGCAGAACATACAGGTATAATAACACACACAACCAGGATTTTCATTTATAATTGAGTAATGTAATGACCTACGAAGCTCTTTTGCACAGATGTCCATACACCACCTTTGACCAAATAAACCGAAATGCATCCAATCATCTCAGATCTTGGAAGAAAAGCATGGTTGAACTTCAAGTGCTTGGATGGGCAACCACCATCAATACAAACCAAGATAACACCTATAAAAGCATGATGAAGACCGCTTGTGTTGCAATCGAAACGTCGTGGGTTTTTTATATTAAAAAAAAAGTTACGTGACTTTACCGAAAGAATCAAGAATATGAATTCCTGCAGTCACGAAAGTTTTATGTTAAACAATTTTTAGGAATTAATTAACTCAAAATCTGGATTAAAATAATAGATTAAGATCGCTTCCCAACCAAAAAGAGGGAGGGGATGGAGATGCATGTAGCAGAGGGGAGCAGATGGTCTAGTAGTCGTAGGTACTTCTACTAGAGGTGGGATGGTGGATCGTAACGTGGTACAGTCCTTAAACAGAGAATGCTCAGTAACCTAGTGCGCATCCATTCTGTACAACCATCAGTGTGAAAAATAAGTGTATACATACAGTCCTCGACTTAGGAACACCATACTTACGGAGACCCGACTTACGGATACCCGACTTCCGAATCTGTTTCTATGAAATGTATTCATTTTTGGTTACCATTGACTTTAAAACGCGAACTTGCACTTCCAAACTGAACCACAGAACTATTTTGTTCAGTGCTGCGATCCTCCACGAGATGTCATGAGTCAGCCTCGTGCACGCACACATGTGCGCATATGTGAAAGTGATTGTGTGGGGAGCGGTAGTGTTGCAGTTCACGCGCTGCGCTACAAACCCACCGACCCAAGTTCAATTCCAACTCACGGCCAACACCAGTGACGATTATCTGAACCATTCCTGGGCCTCCCGTAGGTCAACTCGGCCTCAAATGAGCACCTAGCGCGCTGTATAAACATCACCACTCGGGACACAAATGCAGCTGGGTGTGGTGCTGGCACACAACCCCTCGCATGCCGTGCTGGCTTTCATAGGCTATCGCTAACAGCACGTGCCCCAACAGCCTATTAAAGCTACACGGTGGATCTTTGTGCGGATCGGAAGAGTAGCGGTGAGCACGCTTGTGATTTGAAAGCGGTGAGTGAAAATAAAAAATATTTTTACTACATTTTATGTATTACTTACGATACACGATAATTTTAGTGTTAATGCAAATGTACATGATTTCTTATTTACGAGTTTAACAATGCTTGACTCTTTTGTTGAACCTTAACACATTTTATAACACTGACAATATGGGAATTTAAATATCGCACATTATTGTATTCCGACTTACGAACCGTTCCGACTTATGAATGGGCCTCAGGAACTAAATGCGTTCGTAAGTCGAGGACTGCCATATTATTGATATATTTGTCTATTATACTATGTGTATTATTAGTTGTTTATCATGTAAAATTAGTTTACACTTGAAAAATATTCACCATAAATCCGGTATGTGGGGAAAAAATATTGATAGAGTATGTGTAGTGGCATAGCGCTGGCTGCTGGTAAAAAAGGGTAACTGCGGTGTATGGTAGTACCCACGTCAGCAGGCCACGATAGACACGAGAGGGGGACATCTAGGGGAAAGGTCACAGAGGGGGCCATCGGGAACCCGCTAGTAGGTTCCAGAGAGGGGGCGTGGCCGTGGCGGAGCGAGGCCACGCTGAGAGTATAAGAAGGGCCCCTGTGAGGGACCTTGTGGCTGTTGCTGGAAGTGGGATCCTCCTCGTGCTGTTCGTATATATAAGATAGTCGTCGTCACCATCTCGTCATCGTCGTAAACTATTTGGGTCTTTATAGTAAAGTTCGTAAATCTCAAGTACGCTATGGCAAGGTACCACAGTACATAACATGTGATTGGCTATCAATGACTTGAGTACGTTAATAGTGAAAGTACGTACAACGGGAGGGCGTAAATAATGGTATTACTGTATATATGTGCGTTTGTGCCATGCCGGACTTCATAGGTGCTCGCTAACAGCACTTGCTCACCTTCGCCTCACTCTGCTGGTGCAGCACTTGCAGATCCTGGAGCTGACAGTGAATGCTCTGCAGGTTTTCTTGGTATGGCGCCAGCTCAGCGTGCAGCTCTGCCACCACACGCTGGTAACCCAAAATCCCCACCTGCAGGGATCCCAGATGCTCATTCTTTTCGATGAGCTGCATGGGCCACGGACAAACGGCAGCAGAAGGACATGGCTAAGCATTTTAACGACTGCGTGCAGTTGTTAAAGAACATACAAATCCAACAAACACATACAGTACCAGTATCTTTATTTTAAATGAAGGAATCTGATAAGCTATGAAACTCTTTTTCACAGATGTCCATACACCACACCACCTATGACCAAATGACCCGGAATGCACCCAATATTATAAGATCTTGGAAGAAAAGCAGGGTTGAACTTTGATGGTACTTGGATGGGTGACCACCATCCATACAACCCAAGATAACACCTATAAAAGCCCAGATATATGGATTAATTAACCCAAAAGCTACTTTAAAATGTCCGATTATAATTGCTTCCCAACCAAAAATAGGGAGGGGATGGAGATGCACGTAGCAGAGGGGAGCAGATGTTCTAGTAGTAGTAGGTACTTTTACTAGAGGTGGGATGGTGGATTGTAATGTGGTACAGTCCCTAAACAGAGGATGCTCAGTAACCCAGTGCGCATATACACATCTGTGTGAAAAATAAGTGTATATATAGGCAGTCCTCAACTTACAAACACCTGCACTTACGAACCTGCTTCCATCAAATATATATTTTATAACATTGACTTTAAACGCGAACTCGCACTTGAAAATTGAACCGCGTCACTATTTTGTTCAGTGGAGCAATCCTCCGCGACATGTAATAATTCAGGATGGTGCTGTCCTACCAGACAGTCTCGCTCCCTTCACCTGATGAAGGCCGCTTGTGTTGTGGCCGAAACGTCGTGAGAATATTATTGTGTTATTTTATTTTATCAATTTATTATTTTATTCTCATTCTACGTGACTTTACCGAAAGAACCAAAGAAGATAAATAATTACCACTTAAGTCATTTAAACTCTGTGGTGTGCATATAGCTGTGTGTCTGCAAGCCTATATTGTTTCTCTAACAAATGCAAGCCAATCACATTTTAGAAAAAGTCCTGTAAACTGCAGCTGACTTTATAATTAAATTGTATTTATTCTAACTGAAAGTATTAAAATGTGAGAAAATACATTCGCAACTCTGAATCATGACAAATTATGAGAGGGAGTGAATTAGTTAAAGGGCTAGTCAGGGATTGCCTTGTCTAGTGTAATTACCTCATCCAACATTCACCTATCTGCAGACAAAATTAAGAGCCATGAGGGGAGGACCGATCCTGTGGTCACAATTATACCTTTTGCCATATAGAAATGCATTATCATACTACATTCGAAAAAAAAACATTCTGGCTGTCTGCCTTCCTGGCTGCATCCATATTACTTATATAACCACTTCAGGTTTCAGCCACCTGTGATTAAGCCAGGTTCACATGTGCAGTGAGTTAATGATCTCAGCCTGATCATCAATGACTTCACAGAAAAGCCCATGAAAACAATGTCGGCTTTACACTAAATCGAGCTAAGTTCCAGCTCTGAAAACCAAAGATCAGACTGTTTTGTGATGAACATTACTCATTGCTCTCCATAGCAGGGCAGATATCAAAGTATTTCCTCCTATTGTGTGGGTACCAGAGGGCACTTAAATATTTCTCAGAAGTAGTTATGTGATTTATGCTTCTGCAAACCATTCTCTAACATGAAACTTGAATTTGGAGCTTTCGTGACTGCAGGAATTACTACGTGACTTTACCAAAAAAAACAAAGAATAATTCCTGCAGTCACGAAAGCTCCAAATTCAAGTTTCAACCACCTCTTCGGGGAGGTATGAAGTCTGTGTCTTTGTGTTCTCTGCTGGTGTGTCTACCTTTGTGTCTTGACTTAAGTTTGTGTCTCTGTGGTGTCTCTGCCTGTGTTTGTGCCTTGGTGTTACAGTCTCTGCCTGTGTTTGTGCCTTGGTGTTACAGTCTCTGCCTGTGTTTGTGCCTTGGTGTTACAGTCTCTGCCTGTGTTTGTGCCTTGGTGTTACAGTCTCCGCGCCGCACCTTGCTGCATGCTCCATGCTAATTTGTGTCCCATTGCATCTCAGCCCCACCTCTGTCTATTTAAAACCTTGACACAGATTACTGTGTGCTTGCCTCTCTCCATGTGTCTCTGTGCTAACTCTTTCTGCTTGGATGTCTATATATGTGTATGCGGTCTGTATATATAAATTTCACACTTAACTTGCAATTTAGCAATCTTTGAAATAGCGTAATCAACCAGACCATGCGTTAATTGTGTTTTGACCGACTGTCTGTGTTGCGTTATATGCTTTCCAAATTTTGCTAAACCTTGTTTGATTTAGTGTGCTCCCCCCGTCTATCTCTCTCTGTATCCCCTGTTGTATGTGTCTGTATATATATCTGCGGTTATGTGTCTCCTCTCTCTCGTAAATTTAGCTCTTCTGTACCTGATGATGATTGCTTGTGTTGCAATCGAAACGTCGTACGCTATTATGTAATTTTATTATTTCTTATTTCTACGTGACTTTACCTAAAAAAACATTCTCTAACATGCGATGGTGCACTGCTCAGGCGATGAGGACAGGCCTCATGCACACACATGGAGGTGGGGGGGCTGCCGCATAAGGCTCTGGTTACCTGGTGCTGCAGCCCGGAGATCTGGCCGTGCATGCACTCCATCTGGTGAGTGACTATGAGTGACTAATTGACTGTGAGAATGACTGAGTGACTATGAGTGACTGTGTGAGTGACTATGAGTGACTATGAGTGACTGTGTGAGTGACTGTGAGTGACTGTATGTGTGACTGTAATTGACTGTGAGTGACTATGAGTGACTGTGTGAGTGACTGTGTGAGTGAATGAGTGACTGTGTGAGTGACTGAGTGACTAATTGACTGTGAATGACTGTGAATGACTATGAGTGACTGTGTGAGTGACTATGAGTGACTTGTGTGAGCGACCCACCCACTCAATCACCCACTCAATCACCCACTTACCCACTCACTCACTCACCCACTCACTCACCCACTCACCCACTCACTCACACACTCACCCACTCACACACTCACCCACTCACTCACCCACTCACCCACTCACTCACTCACTCACCCACTCCCTCACCCACTTTACTCACCCACCCACTCACCCACTCACACACTCACTCACCAACTCACTTACGCACTCACTTACCCACTCACCCACTCACTCACCCACTCACCCATTCACTCACTCACCCACTCACCCACTCACTCACCCACTCACTCACCAATTCACCCACCCACTCACTCACCCACTCACCACTCACTCACCCACTCACTCACCCATTCACTCACCAACTCACTCACCCACTCACCAACCCACCCACTCACTCACCCTATCACTCACTCACCCACTCACTCACTCACCATCTCACCCACCCACTGTAGCCTTAACAAACTGTTGTGGCAAGTGGTGTTAGACAGTAACTATGAAGGCCGGCACGGCACTCGTGTGGGTGGGTGGGTGGTCAGCACCACGCGTGGACACCTTCCTCACCCCTGTGAGTGACTGTGAGTGACTGTGTGAGTGACTGTGAGTGACTGTGAGTGACTGTGTGAGTGACTGTGTGTGTGACTGTGTGAGTGACTGTGTGAGCGACTGTGAGTGACTGTGTAAGTGACTGTGTGAGTGACTGTGTGAGTGACTGTGTGAGCGACTGTGAGTGACTGTGTGAGTGACTGTGTGAGTGACTGTGTGAGTGACTGTGAGTGACTGTGTGAGTGACTGAGTGACTGTGTGAGTGACTGTGTGAGTGACTGTGTGAGTGACTGTGTAAGTGACTGTGTGAGTGACTGTGTGAGTGACTATGAGTGACTGTGTGAGTGACTGTCTGAGTGACTGTGTAAGTGACTGTGTGAGTGACTGTGTGAGTGACTGTGAGTGACTGTGTGAGTGACTGTGTGAGTGACTATGTGAGTGACTGTGAGTGACTGTGTGAGTGACTGTGAGTGACTGTGTGAGTGACTGTGTGAGTGACTATGAGTGACTGTGTGAGTGACTGTGAGTGACTGTGTAAGTGACTGTGTGAGTGACTGTGAGTGACTGTGTGAGTGACTGTAAGTGACTGTGTGAGTGACTGTGTGAGTGACTGTGAATGACTCTGAGTGACTGTGAGTGACTCTGAGTGACTATGAGTGACTGTGTGAGTGACTTTGAGTGACTGTGTGAGTGACTGAGTGACTCTGAGTGACTGTGTGAGTGGCTGTAATTGACTGGTGAGTGCCTATGAGTGACTAATTGACTGTGAGAATGACTGAGTGACTATGAGTGACTGTGTGAGTGACTATGAGTGACTATGAGTGACTGAGTGACTGTGTGAGTGACTGTGAGTGACTATGAGTGACTGTATGAGTGACTGTAATTGACTGTGTGAGTGACTATGACTGACTATGAGTGACTGTGTGAATGACTGTGTGAGTGAATGAGTGACTGTGTGAGTGACTGTGTGAGTGACTCTGAGTGACTCATGGTGATTGTGTGAGTGACTGTGAGTGAATGTGAGTGACTATGAGTGACTGTGTGAGTGGCTGTGTGAGTGACTGTGAGTGACTACGAGTGACTGTGTGAGTGACTGTGAGTGACTATGAGTGACTGAGTGACTCTGTGAGTGACTGTGTGAGTGACTGTGAGTGACTATGAGTGACTGTGTGAGTGACTGTGTGAGTGACTATGAGTGACTTGTGTGAGTGACTGTGTGAGTGACTGTGAGTGAGTCTGAGTGAGTGACTCTGAGTGACTGTGTGAGTGATTATGAGTGACTGTGAGTGACTGTGTGAGTGACTATGAGTGACTGTGAGTGACTATGAGTGACTGTGTGAGTGACTGAGTGACTGTGTGAGTGACTGAGTGACTATGAGTGACTATTTGACTGTGTGAATGACTGTGAATGACTATGAGTGACTGTGTGAGTGACTCTGAGTGACTCTGAGTGATTGTGTGAGTGACTGTGAGTAACTGTGATTGACTATGAGTGACTGTGTGAGTGACTGTGTGAGTGACTGTGAGTGACCATGAGTGACTGAGTGACTGTGTGAGTGACTGTGAGTAACTGTGATTGACTATGAGTGACTGTGTGAGTGACTGTGTGAGTGACTGTGAGTGACCATGAGTGACTGAGTGACTGTGTGAGTGACTGTGAGTGACTGTGAGTGACTGTGTGTGTGACTGTGTGAGTGACTGTGAATGACTCTGAGTGACTGTGAGTGACTGTGTGTGACTGTGTGAGTGACTGTGAATGACTCTGAGTGACTGTGAGTGACTGTGAGTGACTATGAGTGACTGTGTGAGTGACTTTGAGTGACTGTGAGTGACTCTGAGTGACTGTGTGAGTGACTGAGTCACTGTGTGAGTGACTGTGAGTGACTATGAGTGACTGTGAGTGACTGTGTGAGTGACTGTGAGTGACTCTGAGTGACTTTGTGAGTGACTGTGAGTGACTGTGAGTGACTATGAGTGACTGTGTGAGTGACTATGAGTGACTGTGTGAGTGACTGTGAGTGAATGTGAGTGACTGAGTGACTGTGTGAGTGACTATGAGTGACTGTATGTGTGACTGTAATTGACTGGGAGTGACTATGAGTGACTATGAGTGACTGTGTGAGTGACTATGAGTGACTTGTGTGAGCGACCCACCCACTCAATCACCCACTTACTCACCCACTCACTCACTCACCCACTCACTCACCCACTCACCCACTCACCCACTCACACACTCACCCACTCACTCACCCACTCACCCATTCACTCACTCACCCACTCACTCACCCACTCACTCACCCACTCACTCACCCACTCACTCACTCACCCACTCACTCACCAATTCACCCACCCACTCACCCACTCACTCACCCACTCACCACTCACTCACCTACTCACCCACTCACTCACCCATTCACTCACCCACTCACTCACTCACCCACTCACTCACCCACTCACTCACTCACTCAACCACTCACTCACTCACCCACTCACTCACCCACTCACTCACCCTCACACTCACCCAATCACTCACCCACTCACTCACCCACTTACTCACCCACTCACTCACTCACCCACTCATTCACCCACTCACACACTCACTCACCCACTTACTCACCCATCCACTCACTCACCCACTCACACACTCACTCACTCACCCACTCACTTACGCACTCACTTACCCACACCCACTCACTCACTCACCCATTCACTCACTCACCCACTCACCCACTCACTCACCCACTCACTCACCAATTCACCCACCCACTCACCCACTCACTCACCCACTCACCACTCACTCACCCACTCACTCACCCATTCACTCACTCACTCACCCACTCACTCACTCACCCACACACTCACCCACACACTCACCCACTCACTCACCAACTCACTCACTCAGCCACTCACTCACTCACCCACTCACTCACCCACTCACTCACCCTCACACTCACCCACTCACCCACTCACTCACCCACTCACTCACCCTCACACTCACCCACTCACTCACCCACTCACCCACTCACTCACCCACTTACTCACCCACCCACTCACTCACCCACTTACTCACCCACTCACTCACTCACCCACTCACTCACCCACTCACCCACTCACACACTCACTCACTCACCCACTCACTCACCCACTTACTCACCCACCCACTCACTCACCCACTCACTCACCCACTCACTTACGCACTCACTTACCCACTCACCCACTCACTCACTCACCCATTCACTCACTCACCCACTCACCCATTCACTCACCCACTCACTCACCCACTCACTCACCAATTCACCCACCCACTCACCCACTCACTCACCCACTCACCACTCACTCACCTACTCACCCACTCACTCACCCATTCACTCACCCACTCACTCACTCACCCACTCACTCACCCACTCACTCACTCAACCACTCACTCACTCACCCACTCACTCACCCACTCACTCACCCTCACACTCACCCAATCACTCACCCACTCACTCACCCACTTACTCACCCACTCACTCACTCACCCACTCATTCACCCACTCACACACTCACTCACCCACTCACTCACCCACTTACTCACCCACCCACTCACTCACCCACTCACACACTCACTCACTCACCCACTCACTTACGCACTCACTTACCCACACCCACTCACTCACTCACCCATTCACTCACTCACCCACTCACCCACTCACTCACCCACTCACTCACCAATTCACCCACCCACTCACCCACTCACTCACCCACTCACCACTCACTCACCCACTCACTCACCCATTCACTCACCCACTCACTCACCCACTCACTCACTCACCCACACACTCACCCACACACTCACCCACTCACTCACCAACTCACTCACTCAGCCACTCACTCACTCACCCACTCACTCACTCACCCACTCACTCACCCACTCACTCACCCACTCACTCACCCACTCACTCACCCACTCACTCACCCACTCACTCACCCTCACACTCACCCACTCACTCACCCACTCACTCACCCACTTACTCACCCACCCACTCACTCACCCACTTACTCACCCACTCACTCACTCACCCACTCACTCACCCACTCACACACTCACACACTCACTCACTCACCCACTCACTCACCCACTTACTCACCCACCCACTCACTCACCCACTCACTCACTCACCCACTCACTTACGCACTCACTTACCCACTCACCCACTCACTCACTCACCCATTCACTCACTCACCCACTCACTCACCCACAACACTCACCCACTCACTCACCAACTCACTCACTCACCCACTCACTCACCCACTCACTCACTCACCCACTCACTCACCCAATCACTCACACTCACTCACTCACCCTCTCATTCCCCCACTCAATCACCCACTCGCTCGCCATCTCACTCACTCACCCACCCACTCACTCACCAACTCACTCACTCACCCACCCACTCACTCACCATCTCACTCACCCTCTCATTCACCCACTCACTCACCATCTTACTCACCATCTCACTCACCCACTCATTCACCATCTCACTCACTCACCATCTCACTCACCCACTCACGCACTCACCGACTCACTCACCATCTCACCCACCCACTGTAGCCTTAACAAACTGTTGTGGTACGTGGTGTTAGACAGTAACTATGAAGGCCGGCACGGCACTCGTGTGGGTGGGTGGTCAGAACCACGCGTGGACACCTTCCTCACCCCTGTGAGTGACTGTGTGAGTGACTGTGTGAGTGACTGTGAGTGACTGTGTGAGTGACTGTGTGAGTGACTGTGAGTGACTGTGTGAGTGACTGTGTGAGTGACTATGTGAGTGACTGTGTGAGTGACTGTGTGAGTGACTGTGAGTGACTGTGTGAGTGACTGTGTGAGTGACTGAGTGACTGTGAGTGACTGTGTGAGTGACTGTGTGTGTGACTGTGAGTGACTGTGTGAGTGACTGTGAGTGACTGTGTGAGTGACTGTGTGAGTGACTGTGAGTGACTGTGTGAGTGACTGTGTGTGACTGTGTGAGTGACTGTGTGAGTGACTGTGTGAGTGACTGTAAGTGACTGTGTGAGTGACTGTGTGAGTGACTGTGTGAGTGACTGTGTGTGACTGTGTAAGTGAGTGACTGAGTGACTGTGTGAGTGACTGTGTGAGTGACTGTGAGTGACTGTGTGAGTGACTGTGAGTGACTGTGTAACTGTGTGAGTGACTGTGAGTGACTGTGTGAGTGACTGTGAGTGACTGTGTGAGTGACTGTGTAACTGTGTGAGTGACTGTGAGTGACTGTCGACTTCGCCCCTCCCCCTCGGCTCCGCCCATCCCCCTCCCTTTTCCCCGCCCTTCCAAGTGGGCGGGGCCAGCCGTAGTCACGTGGCACCGAGTTCCGGTCACGTGGCGCCGAGTTCCGCTCGCGTGACGTCACTTGGCGTCACGCGACGAGCCACGTGACAGGTGTCGAGAGCGAGTGGACGAGGCGCGGAGGAGTTGGTGGTGGTGAGATTCTCGTCTCTTAGACTTGAGCCTTTGGTGGCCTGCGGGGACTTCCTTCTTATTATTCTTCGCCTCTTTCGGGAGAAAAGTCACATAGCTAGGGAAATAATTATTACATTTTTGTATTAATTAAAATTATTAGAAAATGTAAAATTTAATCAAATAAAAATAAATAAAATAAAAACTCTTTTTTTTTAATAATAAATTTAAAATTAAAGCAACGCAAGCGGCCGTCATCAGGGTCGTGTGTTGCGATCGAAACGTCGTGGAGTGTGTGTGTCTGTGTGTCTCTGTGTGTGTCTGTCTGTGTGTGTGTCTCTGTGTGTGTCTGTGTGTGTGTGTCTCTGTGTGTCTCTGTGTGTGTCTGTGTGTGTGTCTGTGTGTGTGTCTGTGTGTGTGTGTCTGTGTGTGTGTCTGTGTGTGTCTCTGTGTGTGTCTGTGTGTGTGTGTCTCTGGGGAGCGATAGTGTAGCGGTTAGCGCGCTGCGCTATGAACCTGGCGACCCGGGTTCGATTCCCGCTCACGGCCAACACCAGTGACGATTATCTGAACCGGTCCCGGGCCTCCCCTAGGTCGACTCAGCCTCAAATGAGTACCTGGTGCGGTGTGTAAACATTGCCACTAGGGAGACAAAGGCGGTCGGGCGTGGTGCTGGCCACCCACCCCCTCGTGTACCGTTCCGGCCTTCATAGGTGCTCGCTAACAGCACTTGCCCCTACAGTCTGTTAAGGCTATATGGGGGATCTTTGTCTTTGTCTTTTGTGTCTCTGTGTGTGTCTGTGTGTGTGTGTCTGTGTGTGTCTGTGTGTGTGTCTCTGTGTGTCTGTGTGTCTCTGTGTGTGTCTGTGTGTCTGTGTGTGTCTGTGTGTGTGTGTCTCTGTGTGTCTGTGTGTGTCTGTGTGTGTGTGTCTCTGTGTGTCTCTGTGTGTCTGTGTGTGTGTGTCTGTGTGTGTCTCTGTGTGTGTGTCTCTGTGTGTGTGTCTGTGTGTGTGTCTGTGTGTGTCTGTGTGTGTGTGTCTGTGTGTGTGTGTCTGTGTGTGTGTCTGTGTGTGTGTGTCTCTGTGTGTGTCTGTGTGTGTGTCTGTGTGTGTGTCTGTGTGTGTGTCTGTGTGTGTGTCTGTGTGTGTGTCTGTGTGTGTGTCTGTGTGTGTCTCTGTGTGTGTGTGTGTGTCTGTGTGTGTGTCTGTGTGTGTGTCTCTGTGTGTGTGTGTCTGTGTGTGTGTCTCTGTGTGTGTGTGTCTGTGTGTGTGTGTCTGTGTGTGTCTCTGTGTGTGTCTGTGTGTGTGTGTCTCTGTGTGTCGCTGTGTGTGTCTGTGTGTGTGTCTGTGTGTGTGTGTCTGTGTGTGTGTGTCTGTCTGTGTGTGTCTGTGTGTGTGTGTCTGTGTGTGTGTGTCTGTGTGTGTGTGTCTGTGTGTGTGTGTCTGTGTGTGTCTCTGTGTGTGTGTCTCTGTGTGTGTGTCTCTGTGTGTGTGTCTGTGTGTGTGTCTCTGTGTGTGTCTGTGTGTGTCTGTGTGTGTCTGTGTGTGTGTGTCTGTGTGTGTGTCTGTGTGTGTGTGTCTCTGTGTGTGTCTCTGTGTGTGTCTGTGTGTGTGTGTCTGTGTGTGTGTCTGTGTGTGTGTCTCTGTGTGTGTGTCTCTGTGTGTGTGTCTGTGTGTGTGTGTCTGTGTGTGTCTGTGTGTGTGTCTGTGTGTGTGTCTGTGTGTGTCTGTGTGTGTCTGTGTGTGTCTGTGTGTGTGTCTGTGTGTGTGTCTGTGTCTTTGTGTGTCTGTGTGTGTCTCTGTGTGTGTGTCTCTGTGTGTCTGTGTGTGTCTGTGTGTGTGTCTCTGTGTGTGTGTCTGTGTCTGTGTGTGTGTCTCTGTGTCTCTGTGTGTGTGTGTCTCTGTGTCTGTGTGTGTGTGTGTCTGTGTGTGTGTCTGTGTGTGTGAGTCTCTGTCTGTGTGTGTCTGCTTGTGTGTGTCTCTGTCTGTGTGTCTGTGTGTGTGTGTATCTGTGTGTGTCTGTGTGTCTCTGTGTGTGTGTCTGTGTGTCTCTGTGTCTGTGTCTCTGTGTGTGTCTGTGTGTGTGTCTGTGTGTGTGTCTGTGTGTGTCTCTGTGTGTGTGTCTCTGTGTGTGTCTGTGTGTGTCTGTGTGTGTGTGTCTGTGTGTGTGTGTCTGTGTGTGTCTGTGTGTGTGTGTCTGTGTGTGTCTGTGTGTGTGTGTCTCTGTGTGTCTGTGTGTGTGTGTCTGTGTGTGTGTGTCTGTGTGTGTCTCTGTGTGTGTGTCTCTGTGTGTGTGTCTGTGTGTGTGTGTCTGTATGTGTCTGTGTGTGTGTGTCTGTGTGTGTGTGTGTGTCTCTGTGTGTGTGTGTGTCTGTGTGTGTGTGTGTCTGTGTGTGTGTGTGTGTCTCTGTGTGTGTGTCTCTGTGTGTGTGTCTCTGTGTGTGTGTCTGTGTCTGTCTGTGTGTGTGTGTCTGTGTGTGTGTCTGTGTGTGTGTGTCTCTGTGTGTGTCTGTGTGTGTGTCTGTGTGTGTCTGTGTGTGTGTCTGTGTGTCTCTGTGTGTGTGTCTGTGTCTTTGTGTGTCTGTGTGTGTCTCTGTGTGTGTCTGTGTGTCTCTGTGTGTGTGTCTCTGTGTGTCTGTGTGTGTCTGTGTGTGTCTCTGTGTGTGTGTCTGTGTCTCTGTGTCTGTGTGTGTGTCTCTGTGTCTCTGTGTGTGTGTGTCTCTGTGTCTGTGTGTGTGTGTGTCTGTGTGTCTCTGTGTGTGTGTGTGTCTGTGTGTGTGAGTCTCTGTCTGTGTGTGTGTCTGCTTGTGTGTGTCTCTGTCTGTGTGTCTGTGTGTGTGTGTATCTGTGTGTGTCAGTGTGTGTCTGTGTGTGTGTCTGTGTGTCTCTGTGTCTCTGTGTGTGTCTGTGTGTCTGTGTGTGTGTCTGTGTGTCTCTGTGTCTCTGTGTGTGTCTGTGTGTCTCTGTGTGTGTCTGTGTGTCTCTGTGTGTGTCTCTGTGTCTCTGTCTGTGTGTGTCTGTGTGTGTGTGTCTCTGTGTGTGTCTGTGTGTGTGTGTGTCTGTGTGTGTGTCTGTGTGTCTGTGTGTCTCTGTGTGTCTGTGTGTGTTTCTGTCTGCGTGTCTCTGTGTGTCTCTGTGTGTCTCTGTGTCTGTGTGTCTCTGTGTATAGTGTATAGTGTAGTGTATAGTGTAGTGTATAGTGTAGAGTGTATAGTGTAGTGTATAGTATAGTGTATAGTGTATAGTTTAGTGTATAGTGTAGTGTGTAGTGTAGTGTATAGTGTAGTGTATAGTGTATAGTTTAGTGTATAGTGTAGAGTGTAGTGTATAGTGTAGTGTAGTGTATAGTGTAGTGTAAAGTGTAGTGTAAAGTGTAGTGTAAAGTGTAGTGTATAGTGTAGTGTATAGTGTAGTGTATAGTGTAGTCTGTAGTGTGTAGTGTATAGTGTAGTGCATAGTGTATAGTGTAGTGTATAGTGTAGTGTATAGTGTAGTGTATAGTGTATAGAGTAGTGTATAGAGTAGTGTATAGTGTAGTGTATAGTGTAGTGTAGTGTGTAGTGTATAGTGTAGTGTATAGTGTATAGTGTAGTGGATAGTGTATAGTGTAGTGTATAGTGTAGTGTATAGTGTAGTGTTTAGTGTAGTGTATAGTGTAGTGGATAGTGTATAGTGTAGTGTATAGTGTAGTGTAGAGTAGTGTATAGTGTATAGTGTAGTGTATAGTGTAGTGTATAGTGTAGTGTGTAGTGTATAGTGTAGTGTATAGTGTAGTGTATAGTGTAGTGTATAGTATAGTGTATAGTGTAGTGTATAGTGTAGTGTATAGTATAGTGTATAGTATAGTGTAGTGTATAGTGTAGTGTAGTGTATAGTGTAGTGTTAATGCTCTACGGGGGGAGGGTCATCTTCGTCTTTGTCCACTCAGATACAAATCTCCCCGTCACCTGCAAGAGCATTATGACGTAGGTGAGGAGGCCACCAGCAACAGCAGCGCCACCACCACCACCATCACCATAACCACCACCACCATCACCACCACCATCACCACCACCCCCGCCATCACCACCACCATCACCACCACCACCACCACCCCCACCACCATCACCACCACCACCATCACCACCACCCCCACCATCACCACCACCATCACCACCACCACCCCCACCACCACCACCATCACCACCCCCACCACCACCACCATCACCACCACCACCATCACCACCCCCACCACCACCATCACCATCAGCACCCCCACCACCACCATCACCACCCCCACCACCACCACCATCACCACCACCATCACCACCACCACCATCACCACCACCACCACCATCACCACCCCCACCAACATCACCACCACCATCACCACCCCCACCACTACCACCACCATCACCACCATCACCATCACCACCACCACCATCACCACCACCACCACCACCCCCACCACCACCATCACCACCATCACCACCACCACCACCACCCCCACCACCATCACCACCACCACCCCCACTATCACCACCACCACCATCACCACCATCACCATCACCACCACCATCACCACCACCACCATCACCACCACCACCATCACCATCATCACCCCCACCATCACCACTACCACCATCACCACCACCACCATCACCACCATCACCACCACCATCACCACCATCACCACCGCCACCACCACCATCACCACCACCACCACCACCCCCACCACCACCCCCATCACCACCATCACCCACCACCACCCCCATCACCACCATCACCCCCCCCCCCCCACCACCCCCACCACCCCCACCACCACCATCACCACCACTACCACCCCCACCACCCCCCCACCACCACCACTACCACCACCACCCCCACCATCACCACCACCACCATTGTGCCAGGAGTTGCTGCTCTAGCCCACGGTGCGTACGCACGCGGGATGTTTGTAGGAACACCGACAGATGGTTCTGTGGGATCTCTGCGAGACGAGACCGAGTGGAGTGGGAACCGATCCGGTGATTGGAGGTGTCCGGCACGTGGCGAATATTTGAATAATGCAAAGCTGCTACTTTTGAAATTGTGTTATTCCCCCGTTCGTCTGCTTCAGTGTCATCTTGTTCTAGGACCTTTCTCCTGCAGGCTCCTCCTCCCCCTCCTCCGGTTCCGCCCACCTCCACCTTTGGAGAGGTGCGTTGAGAGCGCCGGGCCGCGGCCGTGAACGACTCCCCACGTGCGGCGACGGAGCTTTGCCGGTGTTCGTCGGAGCCCCTCGCCGACTTCGCCTGCCCCCCCGGCGGTCCGCTAATGCGCCGCGTGGGGGGATTGTCGCCTCCCCGCGCGCACAGATGCCGAACCCTCCCTGCCGTGAGCGAGGGCACCCTGCACGCGAGGCGGATGGGCGGCGGCGGCGGCGGCGGCAACGGCGGCAACGGCGGCAACGGCGGCAACGGCGGCAAGGACGGCATCGGCCCGCCCGACCGCGACGTCCGTAGGGGTGACGGTGCGGCGACTCCGACCGCCCCCCGCTGACGAAGCGACGGTGGCCGTGGGGATTCCGGGGAGAGGGGTGAGGCGCACGGCCGAGATCTAGCGACAGGCGATCGTCGTTCCCGCTCGGCTTCCACCAAGACCCCGGTACTGGTGAGCTGCGCGTCAACCTCACGGCTCGTGGTCACGTTGGGGGGCTGCACCAGGGGAAGGCGACGACTGGACATGAGTGAAACTATTGGGCATCTGTAAAACTATTGGGCATCTCTAAAACTATTGGGCATCTGTAAAACTATTGGGCATCTCTAAAACTATTGGGCATCTGTAAAACTATTGGGCATCTGTAAAACTATTGAGCATCTGTAAAACTATTGGGCATCTGTAAAACTATTGGGCATCTCTAAAACTATTGGATATCTGTAAAACTATTGGGCATCTCTGAAACTATTGGATATCTGTAAAACTATTGGGCATCTCTAAAACTATTGGGCATCTCTAAAACTATTGGGCATCTGTAAAACTATTGGGCATCTCTAAAACTATTGGGCATCTGTAAAACTATTGGGCATCTGTAAAACTATTGAGCATCTGTAAAACTATTGGGCATCTGTAAAACTATTGGGCATCTGTGAAACTATTGGATATCTGTAAAACTATTGGGACATATGTGAACCTATTGGGACATCTGTAAAACTATTGGGCATCTGTAAAACTATTGGACATCTCTGAAACTATTGGGCATCTCTGAAACTATTGGACATCTCTGAAACTATTGGACACCTGTTATAATTATTTTACATTTGTGAAAAAGAGCTTCATAGCTCATAGTATTCCTCCAGTATAAATAAAGATTCTGATTCTGGCTGCAGTGCCACGGTGCGCAGCGATGATTCTACCACAGGCCGTGCCGACGAATGTGGCCTTGGGATAGCTCCCGGTAGAACTTTCATTGGTAAAGATTCACACGAGGGCGCACAACAGGTTGTCACATAACTACCTGGTCCGGTTTGGAAACGTGGCTGCTGGTGTGGCCGAAGACTGCCGGGCGTGTTGCTGGCCAATCGTTTCAAAGACATCCCAATAGGTTTTGTAGTGAGTCCAACCGAATGGCGAGACGTTGCCTTGGGAGCAACGCTATTCATTAAATCGATGTAACACAACACCACCTACACTTTGGGTGTTGAGTGCTCACCTGGCCACGCCACGACAGAACTGGACAAGGTTCCCTATCCCCGGCCCGGACTCCATGATCCGGGTCCTGGACCGCGTGGCCAGAGGCTTCGTTTACCCCACCGTGGATCTTCATCGCCAGCAACACGAAGGACCCCCGAGCCCCTTCACGGGCCCCCCCCCCCCCGCCCGATATCGTCCGGTCGCGCGTCGGCAGGTCAGCCGGCGTACCGTGCCCCAACGTGACCCTGGCTGGCCGACGCTCAACCCAGGCCCCGCCGGGGCCGGTGGTACTACGATCAGTGAGCGGGGCTGCACGTGATGGCAACACGTTACCCGCCGTGGCTTCGTAAGCCCGACGCCACGCGGTGACGGTCGCAGTCACTGCAGATTCGCAGATATTCCCAATGGTTTCACGGATGTCCCCTTAGTTTAGTTTCACAGATGTCCAGGCGGTTTCACAGATTTAACACGTAGGCTTTCGTGACCAACATCGTCCACAATATATATTTTTTTATGCGCGCGCTGTGCCAGCCTTCATGGACGCTGCTAGTCGCCAACAGCGCGAGCACCGACAGCCATGCTAACTCTATACGGGGGGGGGGGGGGGGGGGATATTTGTCTTTATCCACAGACGCCAAAGCCTCCTGCCGTGAGCAAGAGCATCTCGGATGTCTGGAGCAGGATGAGGGAGCCAGTTAAAAGGGTAAAAACCTATTCCTGTATCTTGTTACTGGCAAAGGAGGTCCCATAATGTAAATGCTCACCCCGAGCCCTCAATACTCTAATAGTGGCGCTGTTTTTGAGTTGTACGCCTTTTGGCGTCTTCTGGTCCAACACCAATGGAGACTAGGCTCTTAAGAAAAGCCGTCTCGGGTGTGGACCAATCAAATTCAAGGACAGTGCCAATATTATTATCAGAGTTGTCTTTTTTTTGCATTTTGACTGCTTGTGTTGTGGTTATTGCAAACATGATGCCTTGAATAAAGGTGTCAGTTTTTGTGCCAGTTAAAAGGGTAAAACCTATTCCTATACGGGGACATCTGTTAAACTCCTGGGACATCTGTGAAACTATTGGGACATCTGTGAAACTATGGGGACATCTGTGAAACTAATGGGACATCTGTGAAACTATTGGGACATCTGTGAAACTATTGGGACATCTGTGAAACTATGGGGACATTTGTGAAACTAATGGGACATATGTGAACCTATTGGGACATCTGTGAAACTATTGGGACATCTGTGAAACTATTGGGACATCTGTGAAACTATGGGGACATCTGTGAAACTAATGGGACATATGTAAAACTATTGGGGCGTCTGTGAAACTACTGGGACATGTGTGAAACTACTGGGACATCTGTAAAACTACTGGGACATCTGTTAAACTATTGGGACATCTGTGAAACTATGGGGACATCTGTGAAACTAATGGGACATATGTGAAACTATTGGGACATCTGTGAAACTACTAGTACATCTGTGAAACTATTGGGACATCTGTGAAACTATTGGGACATCTGTGAAACTACTGGGACATCTGTGAAACTATTGGGATATCTGTAAAACTACTGGGACATCTGTGAAACGATTGGGACATCTGTGAAACTATGGGGACATCTGTTAACCTACTGGGACATCTGTGAAACTACTGGGACATCTGTAAAACTACTGGGACATATGTGAACCTATTGGGACATCTGTGAAACTATTGGGACATCTGTGAAACTATTGGGACATCTGTGAAATAACTGGGACATCTGTTAAACTATTGGGACATCTGTGAAACTATTGGGACATGGGTAAACTATTGGGACATCTGTGAAACTACTGGTACATCTGTGAAACTATTGGGGACATCTGTGAAACTGCTGGGACATCTGTTAAACTACTGGGACATCTGTTAAACTATTGGGACATCTGTGAAACTACTGGGACATCTGTAAAACTACTGGGACATATGTGAACCTATTGGGACATCTGTGAAACTATTGGGACATCTGTGAAACTATTGGGACATCTGTCAAACAACTGGGACATCTGTGAAACTATTGGGACATCTGTGAAACTACTGGGACATCTGTGAAACTATTGGGATATCTGTAAAACTACTGGGACATCTGTGAAACGATTGGGACATCTGTGAAACTATGGGGACATCTGTTAACCTACTGGGACATCTGTGAAACTACTGGGACATCTGTAAAACTACTGGGACATATGTGAACCTATTGGGACATCTGTGAAACTATTGGGACATCTGTGAAACTATTGGGACATCTGTGAAATAACTGGGACATCTGTTAAACTATTGGGACATCTGTGAAACTATTGGGACATGGGTAAACTATTGGGACATCTGTGAAACTACTGGTACATCTGTGAAACTATTGGGGACATCTGTGAAACTGCTGGGACATCTGTTAAACTACTGGGACATCTGTTAAACTATTGGGACATCTGTGAAACTACTGGGACATCTGTAAAACTACTGGGACATATGTGAACCTATTGGGACATCTGTGAAACTATTGGGACATCTGTGAAACTATTGGGACATCTGTCAAACAACTGGGACATCTGTGAAACTATTGGGACATCTGTGAAACTATGGGGACATCTGTGAAACTAATGGGACATATGTGAAACTATTGGGGCGTCTGTGACACTACTGGGACATGTGTGAAACTAATGGGACATATGTGAAACTATTGGGGTGTCTGTGAAACTACTGGGACATGTGTGAAACTACTGGGACAACTGTAAAACTACTGGGACATCTGTTAAACTATTGGGACATCTGTGAAACTATAGGGACATCTGTGAAACTAATGGGACATAGGTGAAACTATTGGGGCGTCTGTGAAACTACTGGGACATGTGTGAAACTACTGGGACATCTGTAAAACTACTGGGACATCTGTTAAACTATTGGGACATCTGTGAAACTATGGGGACATCTGTGAAACTAATGGGACATATGTGAAACTATTGGGGCGTCTGTAAAACTACTGGGACATGTGTTAAACTACTGGGCCATCTGTAATACTACTGGGACATCTGTTAAACTATTGGGACATCTGTGAAACTATGGGGACATCTGTGAAACTACTGGTACATCTGTGAAACTATCGGGACATCTGTTAACCTACTGGGATGTCTGTAAAACTTCTGGGACATCTGTGAAACTACTGGTACATCTGTGAAACTATCAGGACATCTGTTAACCTACTGGGATGTCTGTAAAACTTCTGGGACATCTGTGAAACTATTGGGACATCTGTGAAACTATTGGGACATCTGTGAAACTATGGGGACATCTGTGAAACAAATGGGACGTAGGTGAAACTATTGGGACATCTTTGAAACTATTGGGACATCTGTGAAACTATGGGGTCATCTGTGAAACTAATGGGACATATGTGAAACTATTGGGACATATGTGAAACTATTGGGACATATGTGAAACTATTGGGACATCTGTGAAACTACTGGTACATCTGTGAAACTATGGGGACATCTGTTAACCTATTGGGATATCTGTAAAACTACTGGGACATCTGTGAAACTATTGGGACATCTGTGAAACTATGGGGACATCTGTTAACCTACTGGGACATCTGTGAAACTACTGGGACATCTGTTAAACTACTGGGACATCTGTTAAACTATTGGGACATCTGTGAAACTACTGGGACATCTGTAAAACTACTGGGACATATGTGAACCTATTGGGACATCTGTGAAACTAATGGGACATATGTGAAACTATTGGGGCGTCTGTGAAACTACTGGGACATGTGTGAAACTACTGGGACATCTGTAAAACTACTGGGACATCTGTTAAACTATTGGGACATCTGTGAAACTATGGGGACATCAGTGAAACTAATGGGATATATGTGAAACTATTGGGGCGTCTGTAAAACTACTGGGACATGTGTTAAACTACTGGGCCATCTGTAATACTATTGGGACATCTGTTAAACTATTGGGACATCTGTGAAACTATGGGCACATCTGTGAAACTAATGGGACATATGTGAAACTATTGGGACATATGTGAAACTATTGGGACATATGTGAAACTATTGAGACATCTGTGAAACTACTGGTACATCTGTGAAACTATGAGGACATCTGTTAACCTATTGGGATATCTGTAAAACTACTGGGACATCTGTGAAACTATTGGGACATCTGTGAAACTATGGGGACATCTGTTAACCTACTGGGACATCTGTGAAACTACTGGGACATCTGTTAAACTACTGGGACATGTGTTAAACTATTGGGACATCTGTGAAACTACTGGGACATCTGTAAAACTACTGGGACATATGTGAACCTATTGGGACATCTGTGAAACTAATGGGACATATGTGAAACTATTGGGGCGTCTGTGAAACTACTGGGACATGTGTGAAACTACTGGGACATCTGTAAAACTACTGGGACATCTGTTAAACTATTGGGACATCTGTGAAACTATGGGGACATCAGTGAAACTAATGGGATATATGTGAAACTATTGGGGCGTCTGTAAAACTACTGGGACATGTGTTAAACTACTGGGCCATCTGTAATACTATTGGGACATCTGTTAAACTATTGGGACATCTGTGAAACTATGGGCACATCTGTGAAACTAATGGGACATATGTGAAACTATTGGGACATCTGTGAAACTACTGGTACATCTGTGAAACTATCGGGACATCTGTTAACCTACTGGGATGTCTGTAAAACTTCTGGGACATCTGTGGAACTACTGGTACATCTGTGAAACTATCAGGACATCTGTTAACCTACTGGGATGTCTGTAAAACTTCTGGGACATCTGTGAAACTATTGGAACATCTGTGAAACTATTGGGACATATGTGAAACTACTGGTACATCTGTGAAACTATTGGGACATCTGTGAAACTATGGGCACATCTGTGAAACTAATGGGACATATGTGAAACTATTGGGACATATGTGAAACTATTGGGACATCTGTGAAACTACTGGTACATTTGTGAAACTATGGGGACATCTGTTAACCTATTGGGATATCTGTAAAACTACTGGGACATCTGTGAAACTATTGGGACATCTGTGAAACTATGGGGACATCTGTTAACCTACTGGGACATCTGTGAAACTACTGGGACATCTGTTAAACTACTGGGACATCTGTTAAACTATTGGGACATCTGTGAAACTACTGGGACATCTGTAAAACTACTGGGACATATGTGAACCTATTGGGACATCTGTGAAACTAATGGGACATATGTGAAACTATTGGGGCGTCTGTGAAACTACTGGGACATGTGTGAAACTACTGGGACATCTGTAAAACTACTGGGACATCTGTTAAACTATTGGGACATCTGTGAAACTATGGGGACATCAGTGAAACTAATGGGATATATGTGAAACTATTGGGGCGTCTGTAAAACTACTGGGACATGTGTTAAACTACTGGGCCATCTGTAATACTATTGGGACATCTGTTAAACTATTGGGACATCTGTGAAACTATGGGCACATCTGTGAAACTAATGGGACATATGTGAAACTATTGGGACATCTGTGAAACTACTGGTACATCTGTGAAACTATCGGGACATCTGTTAACCTACTGGGATGTCTGTAAAACTTCTGGGACATCTGTGGAACTACTGGTACATCTGTGAAACTATCAGGACATCTGTTAACCTACTGGGATGTCTGTAAAACTTCTGGGACATCTGTGAAACTATTGGAACATCTGTGAAACTATTGGGACATATGTGAAACTACTGGTACATCTGTGAAACTATTGGGACATCTGTGAAACTATGGGGACATCTGTGAAACAAATGGGACATAGGTGAAACTATTGGGACATCTGTGAAACTATTGAGACATTTGTGAAACTATGGGGTCATCTGTGAAACTAATGGGACATATGTGAAACTATTGGGACATATGTGAAACTATTGGGACATCTGTGAAACTATTGGGACATCTGTGAAACTACTGGTACATCTGTGAAACTATGGGGACATCTGTTAAACTATTGGGACATCTGTGAAACTATGGGGACATCAGTGAAACTAATGGGATATATGTGAAACTATTGGGGCGTCTGTAAAACTACTGGGACATGTGTTAAACTACTGGGCCATCTGTAATACTATTGGGACATCTGTTAAACTATTGGGACATCTGTGAAACTATGGGGACATCTGTGAAACTAATGGGACATATGTGAAACTATTGGAACATCTGTGAAACTACTGGTACATCTGTGAAACTATCGGGACATCTGTTAACCTACTGGGATGTCTGTAAAACTTCTGGGACATCTGTGGAACTACTGGTACATCTGTGAAACTATCAGGACATCTGTTAACCTACTGGGATGTCTGTAAAACTTCTGGGACATCTGTGAAACTATTGGAACATCTGTGAAACTATTGGGACATCTGTGAAACTACTGGTACATCTGTGAAACTATTGGGACATCTGTGAAACTATGGGGACATCTGTGAAACAAATGGGACATAGGTGAAACTATTGGGACATCTGTGAAACTATTGAGACATTTGTGAAACTATGGGGTCATCTGTGAAACTAATGGGACATATGTGAAACTATTGGGACATATGTGAAACTATTGGGACATCTGTGAAATTATTGGGACATCTGTGAAACTACTGGTACATCTGTGAAACTATGGGGACATCTGTTAACCTATTGGGATATCTGTAAAACTACTGGGACATCTGTGAAACTATTGGGACATCTGTGAAACTATGGGGACATCTGTTAACCTATTGGGACATCTGTTAAACTACTGGGAAATCTGTAAAACTACTGGGACATCTGTTAAACTATTGGGACATCTGTGAAACTACTAGTACATCTGTGAAACTATTGCGACATCTGTGAAACTATTGGGACATCTGTGAAACTTCTGGTACATCTGTGAAACTATGGGGACATCTGTGAAACTATTGGGACATCTGAGAAACTATTGGGACATCTGTGGAACTATGGGGACATCTGTGAAACTAATGGGACATCTGTGAAACTACTGGGACATCTGTAAAACTACTGGGACATATGTGAACCTATTGGGACATCTGTGAAACTATCAGGACATCTGTTAACCTACTGGGATGTCTGAAAAACTTCTGGGACATCTGTGAAACTACTGGTACATCTGTGAAACTATCAGGACATCTGTTAACCTACTGGGATTTCTGTAAAACTTCTGGCACATCTGGGAAACTATTGGGACATCTGTGAAACTATTGGGACATCTGTGAAACTACTGGTACATCTGTGAAACTATTGGGACATCTGTGAAACTATGGGGACATCTGTGAAACTAATGGGACATATGTGAAACTATTGGGACATCTGTGAAACTATTGGGACATCTGTGAAACTATGGGGACATCTGTGAAACTAATGGGACATATGTGAAACTATTTGGACATATGTGAAACTATTTTGACATCTGTGAAACTATTGGGACATCTGTGAAACTACTGGTACATCTGTGAAACTATGGGGACATCTGTTAACCTATTGGGATATCTGTAAAACTACTGGGACATCTGTGAAACTATTGGGACATCTGTGAAACTATTGGGACATCTGTGAAACTATGGGGACATCTGTTAACCTACTGGGACATCTGTGAAACTACTGGGACATCTGTTAAACTACTGGGACATCTGTGAAACTATGGGGACATCTGTTAACCTATTGGGACATCTGTTAAACTACTGGGAAATCTGTAAAACTACTGGGACATCTGTTAAACTATTGGGACATCTGTGAAACTACTAGTACATCTGTGAAACTATTGCGACATCTGTGAAACTATTGGGACATCTGTGAAACTTCTGGTACATCTGTGAAACTATGGGGACATCTGTGAAACTATTGGGACATCTGAGAAACTATTGGGACATCTGTGGAACTATGGGGACATCTGTGAAACTAATGGGACATCTGTGAAACTACTGGGACATCTGTAAAACTACTGGGACATATGTGAAACTATCAGGACATCTGTTAACCTACTGGGATGTCTGTAAAACTTCTGGGACATCTGGGAAACTATTGGGACATCTGTGAAACTATTGGGACATCTGTGAAACTACTGGTACATCTGTGAAACTATTGGGACATCTGTGAAACTATGGGGACATCTGTGAAACTAATGGGACATATGTGAAACTATTGGGACATCTGGGAAACTATTGGGACATCTGTGAAACTATGGGGACATCTGTGAAACTAATGGGACATATGTGAAACTATTTGGACATATGTGAAACTATTTTGACATCTGTGAAACTATTGGGACATCTGTGAAACTACTGGTACATCTGTGAAACTATGGGGACATCTGTTAACCTATTGGGATATCTGTAAAACTACTGGGACATCTGTGAAACTATTGGGACATCTGTGAAACTATTGGGACATCTGTGAAACTATGGGGACATCTGTTAACCTACTGGGACATCTGTAAAACTACTGGGACATCTGTTAAACTACTGGGACATCTGTTAAACTATTGGGACATCTGTGAAACTACTGGGACATCTGTGAAACTAATGGGACATATGTGAAACTATTGGGGCGTCTGTGAAACTACTGGGACATGTGTGAAACTACTGGGACATCTGTAAAACTACTGGGACATCTGTTAAACTATTGGGACATCTGTGAAACTATGGGGACATCTGTGAAACTAATGGGACATATGTGAAACTAATGGGACATATGTGAAACTATTGGGACATCTATGAAACTACTGGTACATCTGTGAAACTATCAGGACATCTGTTAACCTACTGGGATGTCTGTAAAACTTCTGGGACATCTGTGAAACTACTGGTACATCTGTGAAACTATCAGGACATCTGTTAACCTACTGGGATGTCTGTAAAACTTCTGGGACATCTGTGAAACTATTGGGACATCTGTGAAACTATTGGGACATCTGTGAAACTACTGGTACATCTGTGAAACTATTGGGACATCTGTGAAACTATGGGGACATCTGTGAAACAAATGGGACATAGGTGAAACTATTGGGACATCTGTGAAACTATTGGGACATCTGTGAAACTATTGGGACATCTGTGAAACTATGGGGTCATCTGTGAAACTAATGGGACATATGTGAAACTATTGGGACATATGTGAAACTATTGGGACATCTATGAAACTATTGGGACATCTGTGAAACTATTGGTACATCTGTGAAACTATGGGGACATCTGTGAAACTAATGGGACATATGTAAACTATTGGGGTGTCTGTGAAACTACTGGTACATCTGTGAAACTATCAGGACATCTGTTAACCTACTGGGATGTCTGTAAAACTTCTGGGACATCTGTGAAACTATTGGGACATCTGTGAAACTATTGGGACATCTGTGAAACTACTGGTACATCTGTGAAACTATTGGGACATCTGTGAAACTATGGGGACATCTGTGAAACAAATGGGACATAGGTGAAACTATTGGGACATCTGTGAAACTATTGGGACATCTGTGAAACTATTGGGACATCTGTGAAACTATGGGGTCATCTGTGAAACTAATGGGACATATGTGAAACTATTGGGACATATGTGAAACTATTGGGACATCTATGAAACTATTGGGACATCTGTGAAACTATTGGTACATCTGTGAAACTATGGGGACATCTGTGAAACTAATGGGACATATGTAAACTATTGGGGTGTCTGTGAAACTACTGGGACATGTGTGAAACTACTGGGACATCTGTTAACCTACTGGGATATCTGTAAAACTACTGGGACATGGGTGAAACTATTGGGACATTTGTTAAACTATTGGGACATCTGTGAAACTACTGGTACATCTGTGAAACTATTGGGACATCTGTGAAACTATGGGGACATCTGTGAAACTAATGGGACATATGTGAAACTATTGGGGCGTCTGTGAAACTACTGGTAAATGTGTGAAACTACTGGGACATCTGTAAAACTACTGGGACATCTGTTAAACTATTGGACATCTGTGAAACTATTGGGACATCTGTGAAACTAATGGGACATCTGTGAAACTAATGGGACATCTGTGAAACTAATGGGACATCTGTGAAACTATTGGGACATCTGTGAAACTATGGGGACATCTGTAAAAATAATGGGACATATGTGAAACTATTGGGGCGTCTGTGAAACTACTGCTACATGTGTGAAACTACTGGGACATCTCTAACACTACTGGGACATCTGTTAAACTATTGGGACATCTGTGAAACTATGGGGACATCTGTGAAACTAATGGGACATATGTGAAACTATTGGGACATCTGTGAAACTATTGGGACATCTGTGAAACTATTGGGACATCTGTGAAACTATGGGGACATCTGTGAAACTAATGGGACATCTGTGAAACTATGGGGACATCTGTTAACCTACTGGGACATCTGTGAAACTATGGGGACATCTGTGAAACTAATGGGACATATGTGAAACTATTGGGACATCTGTGAAACTATTGGGACATCTGTGAAACTATTGGGACATCTGTGAAACTATGGGGACATCTGTGAAACTATAGGGACATCTGTGAAACTATGGGGACATCTGTTAACCTACTGGGACATCTGTGAAACTACTGGGACATCTGTTAAACTACTGGGACATGTGTTAAACTATTGGGACATCTGTGAAACTATGGGGACATCTGTTAACCTACTGGGATATCTGTAAAACTACTGGGACATGGGTGAAACTATTGGGACATCTGTTAAACTATTGGGACATCTGTGAAACTACTGGTACATCTGTGAAACTATTGGGACATCTGTGAAACTATGGGGACATCTGTGAAACTAATGGGACATATGTGAAACTATTGGGGCGTCTGTGAAACTACTGGGAAATGTGTGAAACTACTGGGACATCTGTAAAACTACTGGGACATCTGTTAAACTATTGGACATCTGTGACACTATTGGGACATCTGTGAAACTAATGGGACATCTGTGAAACTAATGGGACATCTGTGAAACTAATGGGACATCTGTGAAACTAATGGGACATCTGTTAACCTACTGGGATGTCTGTAAAACTTCTGGGACATCTGTGAAACTACTGGTACATCTGTGAAACTATCAGGACATCTGTTAACCTACTGGGATGTCTGTAAAACTTCTGGGACATCTGTGAAACTATTGGGACATCTGTGAAACTACTGGTACATCTGTGAAACTATTGGGACATCTGTGAAACTATGGGGACATCTGTGAAACAAATGGGACATAGGTGAAACTATTGGGACATCTGTGAAACTATTGGGACATCTGTGAAACTATTGGGACATCTGTGAAACTATGGGGTCATCTGTGAAACTAATGGGACATATGTGAAACTATTGGGACATATGTGAAACTATTGGGACATCTATGAAACTATTGGGACATCTGCGAAACTATTGGTACATCTGTGAAACTATGGGGACATCTGTGAAACTAATGGGACATATGTAAACTATTGGGGTGTCTGTGAAACTACTGGGACATGTGTGAAACTACTGGGACATCTGTTAACCTACTGGGATATCTGTAAAACTACTGGGACATGGGTGAAACTATTTGGACATTTGTTAAACTATTGGGACATCTGTGAAACTACTGGTACATCTGTGAAACTACTGGGACATGTGTGAAACTACTGGGACATCTGTTAAACTATTGGGACATCTGTGAAACTATGGGGACATCTGTGAAACTAATGGGACATATGTGAAACTAATGGGACATATGTGAAACTATTGGGACATCTGTGAAACTACTGGTACATCTGTGAAACTATCGGGACATCTGTTAACCTACTGGGATGTCTGTAAAACTTCTGGGACATCTGTGAAACTACTGGTACATCTGTGAAACTATCAGGACATCTGTTAACCTACTGGGATGTCTGTAAAACTTCTGGGACATCTGTGAAACTATTGGGACATCTGTGAAACTATTGGGACATCTGTGAAACTACTGGTACATCTGTGAAACTATTGGGACATCTGTGAAACTATGGGGACATCTGTGAAACAAATGGGACATAGGTGAAACTATTGGGACATCTGTGAAACTATTGGGACATCTGTGAAACTATTGGGACATCTGTGAAACTATGGGGTCATCTGTGAAACTAATGGGACATATGTGAAACTATTGGGACATATGTGAAACTATTGGGACATCTATGAAACTATTGGGACATCTGTGAAACTATTGGTACATCTGTGAAACTATGGGGACATCTGTGAAACTAATGGGACATATGTAAACTATTGGGGTGTCTGTGAAACTACTGGGACATGTGTGAAACTACTGGGACATCTGTTAACCTACTGGGATATCTGTAAAACTACTGGGACATGGGTGAAACTATTGGGACATTTGTTAAACTATTGGGACATCTGTGAAACTACTGGTACATCTGTGAAACTATTGGGACATCTGTGAAACTATGGGGACATCTGTGAAACTAATGGGACATATGTGAAACTATTGGGACATCTGTGAAACTATTGGGACATCTGTGAAACTATGGGGACATCTGTGAAACTAATGGGACATATGTGAAACTATTTGGACATATGTGAAACTATTTTGACATCTGTGAAACTATTGGGACATCTGTGAAACTACTGGTACATCTGTGAAACTATGGGGACATCTGTTAACCTATTGGGATATCTGTAAAACTACTGGGACATCTGTGAAACTATTGGGACATCTGTGAAACTATTGGGACATCTGTGAAACTATGGGGACATCTGTTAACCTATTGGGACATCTGTTAAACTACTGGGAAATCTGTAAAACTACTGGGACATCTGTTAAACTATTGGGACATCTGTGAAACTATTGGGACATCTGTGAAACTTCTGGTACATCTGTGAAACTATGGGGACATCTGTGAAACTATTGGGACATCTGAGAAACTATTGGGACATCTGTGGAACTATGGGGACATCTGTGAAACTAATGGGACATCTGTGAAACTACTGGGACATCTGTAAAACTACTGGGACATATGTGAAACTATCAGGACATCTGTTAACCTACTGGGATGTCTGTAAAACTTCTGGGACATCTGGGAAACTATTGGGACATCTGTGAAACTATTGGGACATCTGTGAAACTACTGGTACATCTGTGAAACTATTGGGACATCTGTGAAACTATGGGGACATCTGTGAAACTAATGGGACATATGTGAAACTATTGGGACATCTGTGAAACTATTGGGACATCTGTGAAACTATGGGGACATCTGTGAAACTAATGGGACATATGTGAAACTATTTGGACATATGTGAAACTATTTTGACATCTGTGAAACTATTGGGACATCTGTGAAACTACTGGTACATCTGTGAAACTATGGGGACATCTGTTAACCTATTGGGATATCTGTAAAACTACTGGGACATCTGTGAAACTATGGGGACATCTGTTAACCTACTGGGACATCTGTAAAACTACTGGGACATCTGTTAAACTACTGGGACATCTGTTAACCTACTGGGACATCTGTAAAACTACTGGGACATCTGTTAAACTACTGGGACATCTGTTAAACTATTGGGACATCTGTGAAACTACTGGGACATCTGTGAAACTAATGGGACATATGTGAAACTATTGGGGCGTCTGTGAAACTACTGGGACATGTGTGAAACTACTGGGACATCTGTAAAACTACTGGGACATCTGTAAAACTACTGGGACATCTGTGAAACTATGGGGACATCTGTTAACCTACTGGGACATCTGTAAAACTACTGGGACATCTGTTAAACTACTGGGACATCTGTTAAACTATTGGGACATCTGTGAAACTACTGGGACATCTGTGAAACTAATGGGACATATGTGAAACTATTGGGGCGTCTGTGAAACTACTGGGACATGTGTGAAACTACTGGGACATCTGTAAAACTACTGGGACATCTGTTAAACTATTGGGACATCTGTGAAACTATGGGGACATCTGTGAAACTAATGGGACATATGTGAAACTAATGGGACATATGTGAAACTATTGGGACATCTATGAAACTACTGGTACATCTGTGAAACTATCAGGACATCTGTTAACCTACTGGGATGTCTGTAAAACTTCTGGGACATCTGTGAAACTACTGGTACATCTGTGAAACTATCAGGACATCTGTTAACCTACTGGGATGTCTGTAAAACTTCTGGGACATCTGTGAAACTATTGGGACATCTGTGAAACTATTGGGACATCTGTGAAACTACTGGTACATCTGTGAAACTATTGGGACATCTGTGAAACTATGGGGACATCTGTGAAACAAATGGGACATAGGTGAAACTATTGGGACATCTGTGAAACTATTGGGACATCTGTGAAACTATTGGGACATCTGTGAAACTATGGGGTCATCTGTGAAACTAATGGGACATATGTGAAACTATTGGGACATATGTGAAACTATTGGGACATCTATGAAACTATTGGGACATCTGTGAAACTATTGGTACATCTGTGAAACTATGGGGACATCTGTGAAACTAATGGGACATATGTAAACTATTGGGGTGTCTGTGAAACTACTGGGACATGTGTGAAACTACTGGGACATCTGTTAACCTACTGGGATATCTGTAAAACTACTGGGACATGGGTGAAACTATTTGGACATTTGTTAAACTATTGGGACATCTGTGAAACTACTGGTACATCTGTGAAACTACTGGGACATGTGTGAAACTACTGGGACATCTGTAAAACTACTGGGACATCTGTTAAACTATTGGGACATCTGTGAAACTATGGGGACATCTGTGAAACTAATGGGACATATGTGAAACTAATGGGACATATGTGAAACTATTGGGACATCTGTGAAACTACTGGTACATCTGTGAAACTATCGGGACATCTGTTAACCTACTGGGATGTCTGTAAAACTTCTGGGACATCTGTGAAACTACTGGTACATCTGTGAAACTATCAGGACATCTGTTAACCTACTGGGATGTCTGTAAAACTTCTGGGACATCTGTGAAACTATTGGGACATCTGTGAAACTATTGGGACATCTGTGAAACTACTGGTACATCTGTGAAACTATTGGGACATCTGTGAAACTATGGGGACATCTGTGAAACAAATGGGACATAGGTGAAACTATTGGGACATCTGTGAAACTATTGGGACATCTGTGAAACTATTGGGACATCTGTGAAACTATGGGGTCATCTGTGAAACTAATGGGACATATGTGAAACTATTGGGACATATGTGAAACTATTGGGACATCTATGAAACTATTGGGACATCTGTGAAACTATTGGTACATCTGTGAAACTATGGGGACATCTGTGAAACTAATGGGACATATGTAAACTATTGGGGTGTCTGTGAAACTACTGGGACATGTGTGAAACTACTGGGACATCTGTTAACCTACTGGGATATCTGTAAAACTACTGGGACATGGGTGAAACTATTGGGACATTTGTTAAACTATTGGGACATCTGTGAAACTACTGGTACATCTGTGAAACTATTGGGACATCTGTGAAACTATGGGGACATCTGTGAAACTAATGGGACATATGTGAAACTATTGGGGCGTCTGTGAAACTACTGGGAAATGTGTGAAACTACTGGGACATCTGTAAAACTACTGGGACATCTGTTAAACTATTGGACATCTGTGAAACTATTGGGACATCTGTGAAACTAATGGGACATCTGTGAAACTAATGGGACATCTGTGAAACTAATGGGACATCTGTGAAACTATTGGGACATCTGTGAAACTATGGGGACATCTGTAAAAATAATGGGACATATGTGAAACTATTGGGGCGTCTGTGAAACTACTGCTACATGTGTGAAACTACTGGGACATCTCTAACACTACTGGGACATCTGTTAAACTATTGGGACATCTGTGAAACTATGGGGACATCTGTGAAACTAATGGGACATATGTGAAACTATTGGGACATCTGTGAAACTATTGGGACATCTGTGAAACTATTGGGACATCTGTGAAACTATGGGGACATCTGTGAAACTAATGGGACATATGTGAAACTATTGGGACATCTGTGAAACTAATGGGACATATGTGAAACTATTTTGACATATTTGAATCTATTGGGACATCTGTGATACTATTGGGACATCTGTGAAACTACTGGTACATCTGTGAAACTGTGGGGACATCTGTTAACATATTGGGAAATCTGTAAAACTACTGGGACATCTGTGAAACTATAGGGACATCTGTGAAACTATGGGGACATCTGTTAACCTACTGGGACATCTGTGAAACTACTGGGACATCTGTTAAACTACTGGGACATGTGTTAAACTATTGGGACATCTGTGAAACTATGGGGACATCTGTTAACCTACTGGGATATCTGTAAAACTACTGGGACATGGGTGAAACTATTGGGACATCTGTGAAACTACTGGTACATCTGTGAAACTATTGGGACATCTGTGAAACTATGGGGACATCTGTGAAACTAATGGGACATATGTGAAACTATTGGGGCGTCTGTGAAACTACTGGGAAATGTGTGAAACTACTGGGACATCTGTAAAACTACTGGGACATCTGTTAAACTATTGGACATCTGTGACACTATTGGGACATCTGTGAAACTAATGGGACATCTGTGAAACTAATGGGACATCTGTGAAACTAATGGGACATCTGTGAAACTAATGGGACATCTGTTAACCTACTGGGATGTCTGTAAAACTTCTGGGACATCTGTGAAACTACTGGTACATCTGTGAAACTATCAGGACATCTGTTAACCTACTGGGATGTCTGTAAAACTTCTGGGACATCTGTGAAACTATTGGGACATCTGTGAAACTATTGGGACATCTGTGAAACTACTGGTACATCTGTGAAACTATTGGGACATCTGTGAAACTATGGGGACATCTGTGAAACAAATGGGACATAGGTGAAACTATTGGGACATCTGTGAAACTATTGGGACATCTGTGAAACTATTGGGACATCTGTGAAACTATGGGGTCATCTGTGAAACTAATGGGACATATGTGAAACTATTGGGACATATGTGAAACTATTGGGACATCTATGAAACTATTGGGACATCTGTGAAACTATTGGTACATCTGTGAAACTATGGGGACATCTGTGAAACTAATGGGACATATGTAAACTATTGGGGTGTCTGTGAAACTACTGGGACATGTGTGAAACTACTGGGACATCTGTTAACCTACTGGGATATCTGTAAAACTACTGGGACATGGGTGAAACTATTTGGACATTTGTTAAACTATTGGGACATCTGTGAAACTACTGGTACATCTGTGAAACTACTGGGACATGTGTGAAACTACTGGGACATCTGTAAAACTACTGGGACATCTGTTAAACTATTGGGACATCTGTGAAACTATGGGGACATCTGTGAAACTAATGGGACATATGTGAAACTAATGGGACATATGTGAAACTATTGGGACATCTGTGAAACTACTGGTACATCTGTGAAACTATCGGGACATCTGTTAACCTACTGGGATGTCTGTAAAACTTCTGGGACATCTGTGAAACTACTGGTACATCTGTGAAACTATCAGGACATCTGTTAACCTACTGGGATGTCTGTAAAACTTCTGGGACATCTGTGAAACTATTGGGACATCTGTGAAACTATTGGGACATCTGTGAAACTACTGGTACATCTGTGAAACTATTGGGACATCTGTGAAACTATGGGGACATCTGTGAAACAAATGGGACATAGGTGAAACTATTGGGACATCTGTGAAACTATTGGGACATCTGTGAAACTATTGGGACATCTGTGAAACTATGGGGTCATCTGTGAAACTACTGGGACATCTGTGAAACTATGGGGACATCTGTTAACCTATTGGGACATCTGTTAAACTACTGGGAAATCTGGAAAACTACTGGGACATCTGTTAAACTATTGGGACATCTGTGAAACTACTAGTACATCTGTGAAACTATTGCGACATCTGTGAAACTATTGGGACATCTGTGAAACTTCTGGTACATCTGTGAAACTATGGGGACATCTGTGAAACTATTGGGACATCTGAGAAACTATTGGGACATCTGTGGAACTATGGGGACATCTGTGAAACTAATGGGACATCTGTGAAACTACTGGGACATCTGTAAAACTACTGGGACATATGTGAAACTATCAGGACATCTGTTAACCTACTGGGATGTCTGTAAAACTTCTGGGACATCTGGGAAACAATTGGGACATCTGTGAAACTATTGGGACATCTGTGAAACTACTGGTACATCTGTGAAACTATTGGGACATCTGTGAAACTATGGGGACATCTGTGAAACTAATGGGACATATGTGAAACTATTGGGACATCTGTGAAACTATTGGGACATCTGTGAAACTATTGGGACATCTGTGAAACTATTGGGACATCTGTGAAACTATGGGGTCATCTGTGAAACTAATGGGACATATGTGAAACTATTGGGACATATGTGAAACTATTGGGACATCTATGAAACTATTGGGACATCTGTGAAACTATTGGTACATCTGTGAAACTATGGGGACATCTGTGAAACTAATGGGACATATGTAAACTATTGGGGTGTCTGTGAAACTACTGGGACATGTGTGAAACTACTGGGACATCTGTTAACCTACTGGGATATCTGTAAAACTACTGGGACATGGGTGAAACTATTTGGACATTTGTTAAACTATTGGGACATCTGTGAAACTACTGGTACATCTGTGAAACTACTGGGACATGTGTGAAACTACTGGGACATCTGTAAAACTACTGGGACATCTGTTAAACTATGGGGACATCTGTGAAACTAATGGGACATATGTGAAACTAATGGGACATATGTGAAACTATTGGGACATCTGTGAAACTACTGGTACATCTGTGAAACTATCGGGACATCTGTTAACCTACTGGGATGTCTGTAAAACTTCTGGGACATCTGTGAAACTACTGGTACATCTGTGAAACTATCAGGACATCTGTTAACCTACTGGGATGTCTGTAAAACTTCTGGGACATCTGTGAAACTATTGGGACATCTGTGAAACTATTGGGACATCTGTGAAACTACTGGTACATCTGTGAAACTATTGGGACATCTGTGAAACTATGGGGACATCTGTGAAACAAATGGGACATAGGTGAAACTATTGGGACATCTGTGAAACTATTGGGACATCTGTGAAACTATTGGGACATCTGTGAAACTATGGGGTCATCTGTGAAACTAATGGGACATATGTGAAACTATTGGGACATATGTGAAACTATTGGGACATCTATGAAACTATTGGGACATCTGTGAAACTATTGGTACATCTGTGAAACTATGGGGACATCTGTGAAACTAATGGGACATATGTAAACTATTGGGGTGTCTGTGAAACTACTGGGACATGTGTGAAACTACTGGGACATCTGTTAACCTACTGGGATATCTGTAAAACTACTGGGACATGGGTGAAACTATTGGGACATTTGTTAAACTATTGGGACATCTGTGAAACTACTGGTACATCTGTGAAACTATTGGGACATCTGTGAAACTATGGGGACATCTGTGAAACTAATGGGACATATGTGAAACTATTGGGGCGTCTGTGAAACTACTGGGAAATGTGTGAAACTACTGGGACATCTGTAAAACTACTGGGACATCTGTTAAACTATTGGACATCTGTGAAACTATTGGGACATCTGTGAAACTAATGGGACATCTGTGAAACTAATGGGACATCTGTGAAACTAATGGGACATCTGTGAAACTATTGGGACATCTGTGAAACTATGGGGACATCTGTAAAAATAATGGGACATATGTGAAACTATTGGGGCGTCTGTGAAACTACTGCTACATGTGTGAAACTACTGGGACATCTCTAACACTACTGGGACATCTGTTAAACTATTGGGACATCTGTGAAACTATGGGGACATCTGTGAAACTAATGGGACATATGTGAAACTATTGGGACATCTGTGAAACTATTGGGACATCTGTGAAACTATGGGGACATCTGTGAAACTAATGGGACATCTGTGAAACTATGGGGACATCTGTTAACCTACTGGGACATCTGTGAAACTATGGGGACATCTGTGAAACTAATGGGACATATGTGAAACTATTGGGACATCTGTGAAACTATTGGGACATCTGTGAAACTATTGGGACATCTGTGAAACTATGGGGACATCTGTGAAACTATAGGGACATCTGTGAAACTATGGGGACATCTGTTAACCTACTGGGACATCTGTGAAACTACTGGGACATCTGTTAAACTACTGGGACATGTGTTAAACTATTGGGACATCTGTGAAACTATGGGGACATCTGTTAACCTACTGGGATATCTGTAAAACTACTGGGACATGGGTGAAACTATTGGGACATCTGTTAAACTATTGGGACATCTGTGAAACTACTGGTACATCTGTGAAACTATTGGGACATCTGTGAAACTATGGGGACATCTGTGAAACTAATGGGACATATGTGAAACTATTGGGGCGTCTGTGAAACTACTGGGAAATGTGTGAAACTACTGGGACATCTGTAAAACTACTGGGACATCTGTTAAACTATTGGACATCTGTGACACTATTGGGACATCTGTGAAACTAATGGGACATCTGTGAAACTAATGGGACATCTGTGAAACTAATGGGACATCTGTGAAACTAATGGGACATCTGTTAACCTACTGGGATGTCTGTAAAACTTCTGGGACATCTGTGAAACTACTGGTACATCTGTGAAACTATCAGGACATCTGTTAACCTACTGGGATGTCTTTAAAACTTCTGGGACATCTGTGAAACTATTGGGACATCTGTGAAACTATTGGGACATCTGTGAAACTACTGGTACATCTGTGAAACTATTGGGACATCTGTGAAACTAATGGGACATATGTGAAACTATTTGGACATATGTGAAACTATTTTGACATCTGTGAAACTATTGGGACATCTGTGAAACTACTGGTACATCTGTGAAACTATGGGGACATCTGTTAACCTATTGGGATATCTGTAAAACTACTGGGACATCTGTGAAACTATTGGGACATCTGTGAAACTATTGGGACATCTGTGAAACTATGGGGACATCTGTTAACCTACTGGGACATCTGTAAAACTACTGGGACATCTGTTAAACTACTGGGACATCTGTTAAACTATTGGGACATCTGTGAAACTACTGGGACATCTGTGAAACTAATGGGACATATGTGAAACTATTGGGGCGTCTGTGAAACTACTGGGACATGTGTGAAACTACTGGGACATCTGTAAAACTACTGGGACATCTGTTAAACTATTGGGACATCTGTGAAACTATGGGGACATCTGTGAAACTAATGGGACATATGTGAAACTAATGGGACATATGTGAAACTATTGGGACATCTATGAAACTACTGGTACATCTGTGAAACTATCAGGACATCTGTTAACCTACTGGGATGTCTGTAAAACTTCTGGGACATCTGTGAAACTACTGGTACATCTGTGAAACTATCAGGACATCTGTTAACCTACTGGGATGTCTGTAAAACTTCTGGGACATCTGTGAAACTATTGGGACATCTGTGAAACTATTGGGACATCTGTGAAACTACTGGTACATCTGTGAAACTATTGGGACATCTGTGAAACTATGGGGACATCTGTGAAACAAATGGGACATAGGTGAAACTATTGGGACATCTGTGAAACTATTGGGACATCTGTGAAACTATTGGGACATCTGTGAAACTATGGGGTCATCTGTGAAACTAATGGGACATATGTGAAACTATTGGGACATATGTGAAACTATTGGGACATCTATGAAACTATTGGGACATCTGTGAAACTATTGGTACATCTGTGAAACTATGGGGACATCTGTGAAACTAATGGGACATATGTAAACTATTGGGGTGTCTGTGAAACTACTGGGACATGTGTGAAACTACTGGGACATCTGTTAACCTACTGGGATATCTGTAAAACTACTGGGACATGGGTGAAACTATTTGGACATTTGTTAAACTATTGGGACATCTGTGAAACTACTGGTACATCTGTGAAACTACTGGGACATGTGTGAAACTACTGGTACATCTGTGAAACTACTGGGACATGTGTGAAACTACTGGGACATCTGTAAAACTACTGGGACATCTGTTAAACTATTGGGACATCTGTGAAACTATGGGGACATCTGTGAAACTAATGGGACATATGTGAAACTAATGGGACATATGTGAAACTATTGGGACATCTGTGAAACTACTGGTACATCTGTGAAACTATCGGGACATCTGTTAACCTACTGGGATGTCTGTAAAACTTCTGGGACATCTGTGAAACTACTGGTACATCTGTGAAACTATCAGGACATCTGTTAACCTACTGGGATGTCTGTAAAACTTCTGGGACATCTGTGAAACTATTGGGACATCTGTGAAACTATTGGGACATCTGTGAAACTACTGGTACATCTGTGAAACTATTGGGACATCTGTGAAACTAATGGGACATATGTGAAACTATTTGGACATATGTGAAACTATTTTGACATCTGTGAAACTATTGGGACATCTGTGAAACTACTGGTACATCTGTGAAACTATGGGGACATCTGTTAACCTATTGGGATATCTGTAAAACTACTGGGACATCTGTGAAACTATTGGGACATCTGTGAAACTATTGGGACATCTGTGAAACTATGGGGACATCTGTTAACCTACTGGGACATCTGTAAAACTACTGGGACATCTGTTAAACTACTGGGACATCTGTTAAACTATTGGGACATCTGTGAAACTACTGGGACATCTGTGAAACTAATGGGACATATGTGAAACTATTGGGGCGTCTGTGAAACTACTGGGACATGTGTGAAACTACTGGGACATCTGTAAAACTACTGGGACATCTGTTAAACTATTGGGACATCTGTGAAACTATGGGGACATCTGTGAAACTAATGGGACATATGTGAAACTAATGGGACATATGTGAAACTATTGGGACATCTATGAAACTACTGGTACATCTGTGAAACTATCAGGACATCTGTTAACCTACTGGGATGTCTGTAAAACTTCTGGGACATCTGTGAAACTACTGGTACATCTGTGAAACTATCAGGACATCTGTTAACCTACTGGGATGTCTGTAAAACTTCTGGGACATCTGTGAAACTATTGGGACATCTGTGAAACTATTGGGACATCTGTGAAACTACTGGTACATCTGTGAAACTATTGGGACATCTGTGAAACTATGGGGACATCTGTGAAACAAATGGGACATAGGTGAAACTATTGGGACATCTGTGAAACTATTCGGACATCTGTGAAACTATTGGGACATCTGTGAAACTATGGGGTCATCTGTGAAACTAATGGGACATATGTGAAACTATTGGGACATATGTGAAACTATTGGGACATCTATGAAACTATTGGGACATCTGTGAAACTATTGGTACATCTGTGAAACTATGGGGACATCTGTGAAACTAATGGGACATATGTAAACTATTGGGGTGTCTGTGAAACTACTGGGACATGTGTGAAACTACTGGGACATCTGTTAACCTACTGGGATATCTGTAAAACTACTGGGACATGGGTGAAACTATTTGGACATTTGTTAAACTATTGGGACATCTGTGAAACTACTGGTACATCTGTGAAACTACTGGGACATGTGTGAAACTACTGGGACATCTGTAAAACTACTGGGACATCTGTTAAACTATTGGGACATCTGTGAAACTATGGGGACATCTGTGAAACTAATGGGACATATGTGAAACTAATGGGACATATGTGAAACTATTGGGACATCTGTGAAACTACTGGTACATCTGTGAAACTATCGGGACATCTGTTAACCTACTGGGATGTCTGTAAAACTTCTGGGACATCTGTGAAACTACTGGTACATCTGTGAAACTATCAGGACATCTGTTAACCTACTGGGATGTCTGTAAAACTTCTGGGACATCTGTGAAACTATTGGGACATCTGTGAAACTATTGGGACATCTGTGAAACTACTGGTACATCTGTGAAACTATTGGGACATCTGTGAAACTATGGGGACATCTGTGAAACAAATGGGACATAGGTGAAACTATTGGGACATCTGTGAAACTATTGGGACATCTGTGAAACTATTGGGACATCTGTGAAACTATGGGGTCATCTGTGAAACTAATGGGACATATGTGAAACTATTGGGACATATGTGAAACTATTGGGACATCTATGAAACTATTGGGACATCTGTGAAACTATTGGTACATCTGTGAAACTATGGGGACATCTGTGAAACTAATGGGACATATGTAAACTATTGGGGTGTCTGTGAAACTACTGGGACATGTGTGAAACTACTGGGACATCTGTTAACCTACTGGGATATCTGTAAAACTACTGGGACATGGGTGAAACTATTGGGACATTTGTTAAACTATTGGGACATCTGTGAAACTACTGGTACATCTGTGAAACTATTGGGACATCTGTGAAACTATGGGGACATCTGTGAAACTAATGGGACATATGTGAAACTATTGGGGCGTCTGTGAAACTACTGGGAAATGTGTGAAACTACTGGGACATCTGTAAAACTACTGGGACATCTGTTAAACTATTGGACATCTGTGAAACTATTGGGACATCTGTGAAACTAATGGGACATCTGTGAAACTAATGGGACATCTGTGAAACTAATGGGACATCTGTGAAACTATTGGGACATCTGTGAAACTATGGGGACATCTGTAAAAATAATGGGACATATGTGAAACTATTGGGGCGTCTGTGAAACTACTGCTACATGTGTGAAACTACTGGGACATCTCTAACACTACTGGGACATCTGTTAAACTATTGGGACATCTGTGAAACTATGGGGACATCTGTGAAACTAATGGGACATATGTGAAACTATTGGGACATCTGTGAAACTATTGGGACATCTGTGAAACTATTGGGACATCTGTGAAACTATGGGGACATCTGTGAAACTAATGGGACATATGTGAAACTATTGGGACATCTGTGAAACTAATGGGACATATGTGAAACTATTTTGACATATTTGAATCTATTGGGACATCTGTGATACTATTGGGACATCTGTGAAACTACTGGTACATCTGTGAAACTGTGGGGACATCTGTTAACATATTGGGAAATCTGTAAAACTACTGGGACATCTGTGAAACTATAGGGACATCTGTGAAACTATGGGGACATCTGTTAACCTACTGGGACATCTGTGAAACTACTGGGACATCTGTTAAACTACTGGGACATGTGTTAAACTATTGGGACATCTGTGAAACTATGGGGACATCTGTTAACCTACTGGGATATCTGTAAAACTACTGGGACATGGGTGAAACTATTGGGACATCTGTTAAACTATTGGGACATCTGTGAAACTACTGGTACATCTGTGAAACTATTGGGACATCTGTGAAACTATGGGGACATCTGTGAAACTAATGGGACATATGTGAAACTATTGGGGCGTCTGTGAAACTACTGGGAAATGTGTGAAACTACTGGGACATCTGTAAAACTACTGGGACATCTGTTAAACTATTGGACATCTGTGACACTATTGGGACATCTGTGAAACTAATGGGACATCTGTGAAACTAATGGGACATCTGTGAAACTAATGGGACATCTGTGAAACTAATGGGACATCTGTTAACCTACTGGGATGTCTGTAAAACTTCTGGGACATCTGTGAAACTACTGGTACATCTGTGAAACTATCAGGACATCTGTTAACCTACTGGGATGTCTGTAAAACTTCTGGGACATCTGTGAAACTATTGGGACATCTGTGAAACTATTGGGACATCTGTGAAACTACTGGTACATCTGTGAAACTATTGGGACATCTGTGAAACTATGGGGACATCTGTGAAACAAATGGGACATAGGTGAAACTATTGGGACATCTGTGAAACTATTGGGACATCTGTGAAACTATTGGGACATCTGTGAAACTATGGGGTCATCTGTGAAACTAATGGGACATATGTGAAACTATTGGGACATATGTGAAACTATTGGGACATCTATGAAACTATTGGGACATCTGTGAAACTATTGGTACATCTGTGAAACTATGGGGACATCTGTGAAACTAATGGGACATATGTAAACTATTGGGGTGTCTGTGAAACTACTGGGACATGTGTGAAACTACTGGGACATCTGTTAACCTACTGGGATATCTGTAAAACTACTGGGACATGGGTGAAACTATTTGGACATTTGTTAAACTATTGGGACATCTGTGAAACTACTGGTACATCTGTGAAACTACTGGGACATGTGTGAAACTACTGGGACATCTGTAAAACTACTGGGACATCTGTTAAACTATTGGGACATCTGTGAAACTATTGGGACATCTGTGAAACTATTGGGACATCTGTGAAACTATTGGGACATCTGTGAAACATGGGGACATCTGTGAAACTAATGGGACATATGTGAAACTATTGGGACATCTGTGAAACTAATGGGACATATGTGAAACTATTGGGACATCTGTGAAACTATTGGGACATCTGTGAAACTACTGGTACATCTGTGAAACTATGGGGACATCTGTGAATCTATGGGGACATCTGTGAAACTATGGGGACATCTGTTAACCTACTGGGATATCTGTAAAACTACTGGGACATCTATGAAACTATTGGGACATCTGTGAAACTATGGGGACATCTGTTAACCTACTTGGACATCTGTGAAACTAATGGGACATATGTGAAACTATTGGGGCGTCTGTGAAACTACTGGGACATCTTTGAAACTACTGGGACATCTGTAAAACTACTGGGACATATGTGAACCTATTGGGACATCTGTGAAACTATTGGGACATCTGTGAAACTATTGGGACATCTGTGAAACAACTGGGACATCTGTTAAACTATTGGGACATCTGTTAAACTCCTGGGACATCTGTGAAACTATTGGGACATGGGTGAAACTATTGGGACATCTGTAAAACTGCTGGGAAATCTGTTAAACTATTGGACATCTGTGAAATTATTGGGACATCTGTGAAACTAATGGGACATATGTGAAACTATTGGGACATCTGTGAAACTATTGGGACATCTGTGAAACTATTGGGACATCTGTGAAACTATGGGGACATCTGTGAAACTAATGGGACATATGTGAAACTATTGGGACATCTGTGAAACTAATGGGACATATGTGAAACTATTGGGACATCTGTGAAACTATTGGGACATCTGTGAAACTACTGGTACATCTGTGAAACTATGGGGACATCTGTGAAACTATGGGGACATCTGTTAACCTACTGGGATATCTGTAAAACTACTGGGACATCTATGAAACTATTGGGACATCTGTGAAACTATGGGGACATCTGTTAACCTACTTGGACATCTGTGAAACTAATGGGACATATGTGAAACTATTGGGGCGTCTGTGAAACTACTGGGACATCTTTGAAACTACTGGGACATCTGTAAAACTACTGGGACATATGTGAACCTATTGGGACATCTGTCAAACTATTGGGACATCTGTGAAACTATTGGGACATCTGTGAAACAACTGGGACATCTGTTAAACTATTGGGACATCTGTTAAACTCCTGGGACATCTGTGAAACTATTGGGACATGGGTGAAACTATTGGGACATCTGTAAAACTACTGGGAAATCTGTTAAACTATTGGACATCTGTGAAATTATTGGGACATCTGTGAAACTAATGGGACATCTGTGAAACTATTGGGACATCTGTGAAAGTATTGGGACATCTGTAAAAATAATGGGACATATGTGAAACTATTGGGGCGTCTGTGAAACTACTGGTACATTTGTGAAACTACTGGGACATCTCTAAAACCACTGGGACATCTGTTAAACTATTGGGACATCTGTGAAACTATGGGGACATCTGTGAAACTAATGTGACATATGTGAAACTATTGGGACGTCTGTGAAACTATTGGGACATCTGTGAAACTATTGGGACATCTGTGAAACTATGGGGACATCTGTGAAACTAATGGGACATATGTGAAACTATTGGGACATCTGTGAAACTAATGGGACATATGTGAAACTATTGGGACATCTGTGAAACTATTGGGACATCTGTGAAACTACTGGTACATCTGTGAAACTATGGGGACATCTGTGAAACTATGGGGACATCTGTGAAACTATGGGGACATCTGTTAACCTACTGGGATATCTGTAAAACTACTGGGACATCTATGAAACTATTGGGACATCTGTGAAACTATGGGGACATCTGTTAACCTACTTGGACATCTGTGAAACTAATGGGACATATGTGAAACTATTGGGGCATCTGTGAAACTACTGGGACATCTTTGAAACTACTGGGACATCTGTAAAACTACTGGGACATATGTGAACCTATTGGGACATCTGTGAAACTATTGGGACATCTGTGAAACTATTGGGACATCTGTGAAACAACTGGGACATCTGTTAAACTATTGGGACATCTGTTAAACTCCTGGGACATCTGTGAAACTATTGGGACATGGGTGAAACTATTGGGACATCTGTTAAACTATTGGGACATCTGTGAAACTACTGGTACATCTGTGAAACTATTGGGACATCTGTGAAACTATGGGGACATCTGTAAAAATAATGGGACATATGTGAAACTATTGGGGCGTCTGTGAAACTACTGGTACATCTCTAACACTACTGGGACATCTGTTAAACTATTGGGACATCTGTGAAACTATGGGGACATCTGTGAAACTAATGGGACATATGTGAAACTATTGGGACATCTGTGAAACTATTGGGACATCTGTGAAACTATTGGGACATCTGTGAAACTAGGGGGACATCTGTGAAACTAATTTGACATATGTGAAACTATTGGGACATCTGTGAAACTAATGGGACATATGTGAAACTATTGGGACATCTGTGAAACTATTGGGACATCTGTGAAACTACTGGTACATCTGTGAAACTATGGGGACATCTGTGAAACTATGGGGACATCTGTTAACCTACTGGGATATCTGTAAAACTACTGGGACATCTATGAAACTATTGGGACATCTGTGAAACTATGGGGACATCTGTTAACCTACTTGGACATCTGTGAAACTAATGGGACATATGTGAAACTATTGGGGCGTCTGTGAAACTACTGGGACATCTTTGAAAATACTGGGACATCTGTAAAACTACTGGGACATATGTGAACCTATTGGGACATCTGTCAAACTATTGGGACATCTGTGAAACTATTGGGACATCTGTGAAACAACTGGGACATCTGTTAAACTATTGGGACATCTGTTAAACTCCTGGGACATCTGTGAAACTATTGGGACATGGGTGAAACTATTGGGACATCTGTAAAACTACTGGGAAATCTGTTAAACTATTGGACATCTGTGAAATTATTGGGACATCTGTGAAACTAATGGGACATCTGTGAAACTATTGGGACATCTGTGAAACTATGGGGACATCTGTAAAAATAATGGGACATATGTGAAACTATTGGGGCGTCTGTGAAACTACTGGTACATTTGTGAAACTACTGGGACATCTCTAAAACCACTGGGACATCTGTTAAACTATTGGGACATCTGTGAAACTATGGGGACATCTGTGAAACTAATGGGACATATGTGAAACTATTGGAACATCTGTGAAACTAATGGGACGTATGTGAAACTATTGGGACATCTGTGAAACTATGGGGACATCTGTGAAACTAATGGGACATATGTGAAACTATTGGGACATCTGTGAAACTAATGGGACATATGTGAAACTACTGGTACATCTGTGAAACTATGGGGACATCTGTTAAACTACTGGGACATCTGTTAAACTATTGGGACATCTGTGAAACTATGGGGACATCTGTTAAACTATTGGGACATCTGTGAAACTATGGGGACATCTGTGAAACTAATGGGACATATGTGAAACTATTGGGACATCTGTGAAACTATTGGGACATCTGTGAAACTATTGGGACATCTGTGAAACATGGGGACATCTGTGAAACTAATGGGACATATGTGAAACTATTGGGACATCTGTGAAACTAATGGGACATATGTGAAACTATTGGGACATCTGTGAAACTATTGGGACATCCGTGAAACTACTGGTACATCTGTGAAACTATGGGGACATCTGTGAATCTATGGGGACATCTGTGAAACTATGGGGACATCTGTTAACCTACTGGGATATCTGTAAAACTACTGGGACATCTATGAAACTATTGGGACATCTGTGAAACTATGGGGACATCTGTTAACCTACTTGGACATCTGTGAAACTAATGGGACATATGTGAAACTATTGGGGCGTCTGTGAAACTACTGGGACATCTTTGAAACTACTGGGACATCTGTAAAACTACTGGGACATATGTGAACCTATTGGGACATCTGTGAAACTATTGGGACATCTGTGAAACTATTGGGACATCTGTGAAACAACTGGGACATCTGTTAAACTATTGGGACATCTGTTAAACTCCTGGGACATCTGTGAAACTATTGGGACATGGGTGAAACTATTGGGACATCTGTAAAACTGCTGGGAAATCTGTTAAACTATTGGACATCTGTGAAATTATTGGGACATCTGTGAAACTAATGGGACATATGTGAAACTATTGGGACATCTGTGAAACTATTGGGACATCTGTGAAACTATTGGGACATCTGTGAAACTATGGGGACATCTGTGAAACTAATGGGACATATGTGAAACTATTGGGACATCTGTGAAACTAATGGGACATATGTGAAACTATTGGGACATCTGTGAAACTATTGGGACATCTGTGAAACTACTGGTACATCTGTGAAACTATGGGGACATCTGTGAAACTATGGGGACATCTGTTAACCTACTGGGATATCTGTAAAACTACTGGGACATCTATGAAACTATTGGGACATCTGTGAAACTATGGGGACATCTGTTAACCTACTTGGACATCTGTGAAACTAATGGGACATATGTGAAACTATTGGGGCGTCTGTGAAACTACTGGGACATCTTTGAAACTACTGGGACATCTGTAAAACTACTGGGACATATGTGAACCTATTGGGACATCTGTCAAACTATTGGGACATCTGTGAAACTATTGGGACATCTGTGAAACAACTGGGACATCTGTTAAACTATTGGGACATCTGTTAAACTCCTGGGACATCTGTGAAACTATTGGGACATGGGTGAAACTATTGGGACATCTGTAAAACTACTGGGAAATCTGTTAAACTATTGGACATCTGTGAAATTATTGGGACATCTGTGAAACTATTGGGACATCTGTGAAACTATTGGGACATCTGTGAAAGTATGGGGACATCTGTAAAAATAATGGGACATATGTGAAACTATTGGGGCGTCTGTGAAACTACTGGTACATTTGTGAAACTACTGGGACATCTCTAAAACCACTGGGACATCTGTTAAACTATTGGGACATCTGTGAAACTATGGGGACATCTGTGAAACTAATGGGACATATGTGAAACTATTGGAACATCTGTGAAACTAATGGGACGTATGTGAAACTATTGGGACATCTGTGAAACTATGGGGACATCTGTGAAACTAATGGGACATATGTGAAACTATTGGGACATCTGTGAAACTAATGGGACATATGTGAAACTACTGGTACATCTGTGAAACTATGGGGACATCTGTTAAACTACTGGGACATCTGTTAAACTATTGGGACATCTGTGAAACTATGGGGACATCTGTTAAACTATTGGGACATCTGTGAAACTATGGGGACATCTGTGAAACTAATGGGACATATGTGAAACTATTGGGACATCTGTGAAACTATTGGGACATCTGTGAAACTATTGGGACATCTGTGAAACATGGGGACATCTGTGAAACTAATGGGACATATGTGAAACTATTGGGACATCTGTGAAACTAATGGGACATATGTGAAACTATTGGGACATCTGTGAAACTATTGGGACATCTGTGAAACTACTGGTACATCTGTGAAACTATGGGGACATCTGTGAATCTATGGGGACATCTGTGAAACTATGGGGACATCTGTTAACCTACTGGGATATCTGTAAAACTACTGGGACATCTATGAAACTATTGGGACATCTGTGAAACTATGGGGACATCTGTTAACCTACTTGGACATCTGTGAAACTAATGGGACATATGTGAAACTATTGGGGCGTCTGTGAAACTACTGGGACATCTTTGAAACTACTGGGACATCTGTAAAACTACTGGGACATATGTGAACCTATTGGGACATCTGTGAAACTATTGGGACATCTGTGAAACTATTGGGACATCTGTGAAACAACTGGGACATCTGTTAAACTATTGGGACATCTGTTAAACTCCTGGGACATCTGTGAAACTATTGGGACATGGGTGAAACTATTGGGACATCTGTAAAACTGCTGGGAAATCTGTTAAACTATTGGACATCTGTGAAATTATTGGGACATCTGTGAAACTAATGGGACATCTGTGAAACTATTGGGACATCTGTGAAACTATGGGGACATCTGTAAAAATAATGGGACATATGTGAAACTATTGGGGCGTCTATGAAACTACTGGTACATGTGTGAAACTACTGGGACATCTCTAAAACCACTGGGACATCTGTTAAACTATTGGGACATCTGTGAAACTATGGGGACATCTGTGAAACTAATGGGACATATGTGAAACTATTGGAACATCTGTGAAACTAATGGGACGTATGTGAAACTATTGGGACATCTGTGAAACTATGGGGACATCTGTGAAACTAATGGGACATATGTGAAACTATTGGGACATCTGTGAAACTAATGGGACATATGTGAAACTACTGGTACATCTGTGAAACTATGGTGACATCTGTTAAACTACTGGGACATCTGTTAAACTATTGGGACATCTGTGAAACTATGGGGACATCTGTTAAACTATTGGGACATCTGTGAAACTATGGGGACATCTGTGAAACTAATGGGACATATGTGAAACTATTGGGACATCTGTGAAACTATTGGGACATCTGTGAAACTATTGGGACATCTGTGAAACATGGGGACATCTGTGAAACTAATGGGACATATGTGAAACTATTGGGACATCTGTGAAACTAATGGGACATATGTGAAACTATTGGGACATATGTGAAACTATTGGGACATCTGTGAAACTATTGGGACATCTGTGAAACTACTGGTACATCTGTGAAACTATGGGGACATCTGTGAATCTATGGGGACATCTGTGAAACTATGGGGACATCTGTTAACCTACTGGGATATCTGTAAAACTACTGGGACATCTATGAAACTATTGGGACATCTGTGAAACTATGGGGACATCTGTTAACCTACTTGGACATCTGTGAAACTAATGGGACATATGTGAAACTATTGGGGCGTCTGTGAAACTACTGGGACATCTTTGAAACTACTGGGACATCTGTAAAACTACTGGGACATCTGTGAAACTATTGGGACATCTGTGAAACTATTGGGACATCTGTGAAACAACTGGGACATCTGTTAAACTATTGGGACATCTGTTAAACTCCTGGGACATCTGTGAAACTATTGGGACATGGGTGAAACTATTGGGACATCTGTAAAACTGCTGGGAAATCTGTTAAACTATTGGACATCTGTGAAATTATTGGGACATCTGTGAAACTAATGGGACATATGTGAAACTATTGGGACATCTGTGAAACTATTGGGACATCTGTGAAACTATTGGGACATCTGTGAAACTATGGGGACATCTGTGAAACTAATGGGACATATGTGAAACTATTGGGACATCTGTGAAACTAATGGGACATATGTGAAACTATTGGGACATCTGTGAAACTATTGGGACATCTCTGAAACTACTGGTACATCTGTGAAACTATGGGGACATCTGTGAAACTATGGGGACATCTGTTAACCTACTGGGATATCTGTAAAACTACTGGGACATCTATGAAACTATTGGGACATCTGTGAAACTATGGGGACATCTGTTAACCTACTTGGACATCTGTGAAACTAATGGGACATATGTGAAACTATTGGGGCGTCTGTGAAACTACTGGGACATCTTTGAAACTACTGGGACATCTGTAAAACTACTGGGACATATGTGAACCTATTGGGACATCTGTCAAACTATTGGGACATCTGGGAAACTATTGGGACATCTGTGAAACAACTGGGACATCTGTTAAACTATTGGGACATCTGTTAAACTCCTGGGACATCTGTGAAACTATTGGGACATGGGTGAAACTATTGGGACATCTGTAAAACTACTGGGAAATCTGTTAAACTATTGGACATCTGTGAAATTATTGGGACATCTGTGAAACTAATGGGACATCTGTGAAACTATTGGGACATCTGTGAAACTATGGGGACATCTGTAAAAATAATGGGACATATGTGAAACTATTGGGGCGTCTGTGAAACTACTGGTACATTTGTGAAACTACTGGGACATCTCTAAAACCACTGGGACATCTGTTAAACTATTGGGACATCTGTGAAACTATGGGGACATCTGTGAAACTAATGGGACATATGTGAAACTATTGGAACATCTGTGAAACTAATGGGACGTATGTGAAACTATTGGGACATCTGTGAAACTATGGGGACATCTGTGAAACTAATGGGACATATGTGAAACTATTGGGACATCTGTGAAACTAATGGGACATATGTGAAACTACTGGTACATCTGTGAAACTATGGGGACATCTGTTAAACTACTGGGACATCTGTTAAACTATTGGGACATCTGTGAAACTATGGGGACATCTGTTAAACTATTGGGACATCTGTGAAACTATGGGGACATCTGTGAAACTAATGGGACATATGTGAAACTATTGGGACATCTGTGAAACTATTGGGACATCTGTGAAACTATTGGGACATCTGTGAAACATGGGGACATCTGTGAAACTAATGGGACATATGTGAAACTATTGGGACATCTGTGAAACTAATGGGACATATGTGAAACTATTGGGACATCTGTGAAACTATTGGGACATCTGTGAAACTACTGGTACATCTGTGAAACTATGGGGACATCTGTGAATCTATGGGGACATCTGTGAAACTATGGGGACATCTGTTAACCTACTGGGATATCTGTAAAACTACTGGGACATCTATGAAACTATTGGGACATCTGTGAAACTATGGGGACATCTGTTAACCTACTTGAACATCTGTGAAACTAATGGGACATATGTGAAACTATTGGGGCGTCTGTGAAACTACTGGGACATCTTTGAAACTACTGGGACATCTGTAAAACTACTGGGACATATGTGAACCTATTGGGACATCTGTGAAACTATTGGGACATCTGTGAAACTATTGGGACATCTGTGAAACAACTGGGACATCTGTTAAACTATTGGGACATCTGTTAAACTCCTGGGACATCTGTGAAACTATTGGGACATGGGTGAAACTATTGGGACATCTGTAAAACTGCTGGGAAATCTGTTAAACTATTGGACATCTGTGAAATTATTGGGACATCTGTGAAACTAATGGGACATATGTGAAACTATTGGGACATCTGTGAAACTATTGGGACATCTGTTAAACTATTGGGACATCTGTGAAACTATGGGGACATCTGTGAAACTAATGGGACATATGTGAAACTATTGGGACATCTGTGAAACTAATGGGACATATGTGAAACTATTGGGACATCTGTGAAACTATTGGGACATCTGTGAAACTACTGGTACATCTGTGAAACTATGGGGACATCTGTGAAACTATGGGGACATCTGTTAACCTACTGGGATATCTGTAAAACTACTGGGACATCTATGAAACTATTGGGACATCTGTGAAACTATGGGGACATCTGTTAACCTACTTGGACATCTGTGAAACTAATGGGACATATGTGAAACTATTGGGGCGTCTGTGAAACTACTGGGACATCTTTGAAACTACTGGGACATCTGTAAAACTACTGGGACATATGTGAACCTATTGGGACATCTGTCAAACTATTGGGACATCTGTGAAACTATTGGGACATCTGTGAAACAACTGGGACATCTGTTAAACTATTGGGACATCTGTTAAACTCCTGGGACATCTGTGAAACTATTGGGACATGGGTGAAACTATTGGGACATCTGTAAAACTACTGGGAAATCTGTTAAACTATTGGACATCTGTGAAATTATTGGGACATCTGTGAAACTAATGGGACATCTGTGAAACTATTGGGACATCTGTGAAAGTATGGGGACATCTGTAAAAATAATGGGACATATGTGAAACTATTGGGGCGTCTGTGAAACTACTGGTACATTTGTGAAACTACTGGGACATCTCTAAAACCACTGGGACATCTGTTAAACTATTGGGACATCTGTGAAACTATGGGGACATCTGTGAAACTAATGGGACATATGTGAAACTATTGGAACATCTGTGAAACTAATGGGACGTATGTGAAACTATTGGGACATCTGTGAAACTATGGGGACATCTGTGAAACTAATGGGACATATGTGAAACTATTGGGACATCTGTGAAACTAATGGGACATATGTGAAACTACTGGTACATCTGTGAAACTATGGGGACATCTGTTAAACTACTGGGACATCTGTTAAACTATTGGGACATCTGTGAAACTATGGGGACATCTGTTAAACTATTGGGACATCTGTGAAACTATGGGGACATCTGTGAAACTAATGGGACATATGTGAAACTATTGGGACATCTGTGAAACTATTGGGACATCTGTGAAACTATTGGGACATCTGTGAAACATGGGGACATCTGTGAAACTAATGGGACATATGTGAAACTATTGGGACATCTGTGAAACTAATGGGACATATGTGAAACTATTGGGACATCTGTGAAACTATTGGGACATCTGTGAAACTACTGGTACATCTGTGAAACTATGGGGACATCTGTGAATCTATGGGGACATCTGTGAAACTATCGGGACATCTGTTAACCTACTGGGATATCTGTAAAACTACTGGGACATCTATGAAACTATTGGGACATCTGTGAAACTATTGGGACATCTGTGAAACTACTGGTACATCTGTGAAACTATGGGGACATCTGTGAAACTATGGGGACATCTGTGAAACTATGGGGACATCTGTTAACCTACTGGGATATCTGTAAAACTACTGGGACATCTATGAAACTATTGGGACATCTGTGAAACTATGGGGACATCTGTTAACCTACTTGGACATCTGTGAAACTAATGGGACATATGTGAAACTATTGGGGCGTCTGTGAAACTACTGGGACATCTTTGAAACTACTGGGACATCTGTAAAACTACTGGGACATATGTGAACCTATTGGGACATCTGTGAAACTATTGGGACATCTGTGAAACTATTGGGACATCTGTGAAACAACTGGGACATCTGTTAAACTATTGGGACATCTGTTAAACTCCTGGGACATCTGTGAAACTATTGGGACATGGGTGAAACTATTGGGACATCTGTAAAACTGCTGGGAAATCTGTTAAACTATTGGACATCTGTGAAATTATTGGGACATCTGTGAAACTAATGGGACATATGTGAAACTATTGGGACATCTGTGAAACTATTGGGACATCTGTGAAACTATTGGGACATCTGTGAAACTATGGGGACATCTGTGAAACTAATGGGACATATGTGAAACTATTGGGACATCTGTGAAACTAATGGGACATATGTGAAACTATTGGGACATCTGTGAAACTATTGGGACATCTGTGAAACTACTGGTACATCTGTGAAACTATGGGGACATCTGTGAAACTATGGGGACATCTGTTAACCTACTGGGATATCTGTAAAACTACTGGGACATCTATGAAACTATTGGGACATCTGTGAAACTATGGGGACATCTGTTAACCTACTTGGACATCTGTGAAACTAATGGGACATATGTGAAACTATTGGGGCGTCTGTGAAACTACTGGGACATCTTTGAAACTACTGGGACATCTGTAAAACTACTGGGACATATGTGAACCTATTGGGACATCTGTCAAACTATTGGGACATCTGTGAAACTATTGGGACATCTGTGAAACAACTGGGACATCTGTTAAACTATTGGGACATCTGTTAAACTCCTGGGACATCTGTGAAACTATTGGGACATGGGTGAAACTATTGGGACATCTGTAAAACTACTGGGAAATCTGTTAAACTATTGGACATCTGTGAAATTATTGGGACATCTGTGAAACTAATGGGACATCTGTGAAACTATTGGGACATCTGTGAAAGTATGGGGACATCTGTAAAAATAATGGGACATATGTGAAACTATTGGGGCGTCTGTGAAACTACTGGTACATTTGTGAAACTACTGGGACATCTCTAAAACCACTGGGACATCTGTTAAACTATTGGGACATCTGTGAAACTATGGGGACATCTGTGAAACTAATGGGACATATGTGAAACTATTGGAACATCTGTGAAACTAATGGGACGTATGTGAAACTATTGGGACATCTGTGAAACTATGGGGACATCTGTGAAACTAATGGGACATATGTGAAACTATTGGGACATCTGTGAAACTAATGGGACATATGTGAAACTACTGGTACATCTGTGAAACTATGGGGACATCTGTTAAACTACTGGGACATCTGTTAAACTATTGGGACATCTGTGAAACTATGGGGACATCTGTTAAACTATTGGGACATCTGTGAAACTATGGGGACATCTGTGAAACTAATGGGACATATGTGAAACTATTGGGACATCTGTGAAACTATTGGGACATCTGTGAAACTATTGGGACATCTGTGAAACATGGGGACATCTGTGAAACTAATGGGACATATGTGAAACTATTGGGACATCTGTGAAACTAATGGGACATATGTGAAACTATTGGGACATCTGTGAAACTATTGGGACATCTGTGAAACTACTGGTACATCTGTGAAACTATGGGGACATCTGTGAATCTATGGGGACATCTGTGAAACTATCGGGACATCTGTTAACCTACTGGGATATCTGTAAAACTACTGGGACATCTATGAAACTATTGGGACATCTGTGAAACTATGGGGACATCTGTTAACCTACTTGGACATCTGTGAAACTAATGGGACATATGTGAAACTATTGGGGCGTCTGTGAAACTACTGGGACATCTTTGAAACTACTGGGACATCTGTAAAACTACTGGGACATATGTGAACCTATTGGGACATCTGTGAAACTATTGGGACATCTGTGAAACTATTGGGACATCTGTGAAACAACTGGGACATCTGTTAAACTATTGGGACATCTGTTAAACTCCTGGGACATCTGTGAAACTATTGGGACATGGGTGAAACTATTGGGACATCTGTAAAACTGCTGGGAAATCTGTTAAACTATTGGACATCTGTGAAATTATTGGGACATCTGTGAAACTAATGGGACATCTGTGAAACTATTGGGACATCTGTGAAACTATGGGGACATCTGTAAAAATAATGGGACATATGTGAAACTATTGGGCCGTCTATGAAACTACTGGTACATGTGTGAAACTACTGGGACATCTCTAAAACCACTGGGACATCTGTTAAACTATTGGGACATCTGTGAAGCTATGGGGACATCTGTGAAACTAATGGGACATATGTGAAACTATTGGAACATCTGTGAAACTAATGGGACGTATGTGAAACTATTGGGACATCTGTGAAACTATGGGGACATCTGTGAAACTAATGGGACATATGTGAAACTATTGGGACATCTGTGAAACTAATGGGACATATGTGAAACTACTGGTACATCTGTGAAACTATGGGGACATCTGTTAAACTACTGGGACATCTGTTAAACTATTGGGACATCTGTGAAACTATGGGGACATCTGTTAAACTATTGGGACATCTGTGAAACTATGGGGACATCTGTGAAACTAATGGGACATATGTGAAACTATTGGGACATCTGTGAAACTATTGGGACATCTGTGAAACTATTGGGACATCTGTGAAACATGGGGACATCTGTGAAACTAATGGGACATATGTGAAACTATTGGGACATCTGTGAAACTAATGGGACATATGTGAAACTATTGGGACATCTGTGAAACTATTGGGACATCTGTGAAACTACTGGTACATCTGTGAAACTATGGGGACATCTGTGAATCTATGGGGACATCTGTGAAACTATGGGGACATCTGTTAACCTACTGGGATATCTGTAAAACTACTGGGACATCTATGAAACTATTGGGACATCTGTGAAACTATGGGGACATCTGTTAACCTACTTGGACATCTGTGAAACTAATGGGACATATGTGAAACTATTGGGGCGTCTGTGAAACTACTGGGACATCTTTGAAACTACTGGGACATCTGTAAAACTACTGGGACATATGTGAACCTATTGGGACATCTGTGAAACTATTGGGACATCTGTGAAACTATTGGGACATCTGTGAAACAACTGGGACATCTGTTAAACTATTGGGACATCTGTTAAACTCCTGGGACATCTGTGAAACTATTGGGACATGGGTGAAACTATTGGGACATCTGTAAAACTGCTGGGAAATCTGTTAAACTATTGGACATCTGTGAAATTATTGGGACATCTGTGAAACTAATGGGACATATGTGAAACTATTGGGACATCTGTGAAACTATTGGGACATCTGTGAAACTATTGGGACATCTGTGAAACTATGGGGACATCTGTGAAACTAATGGGACATATGTGAAACTATTGGGACATCTGTGAAACTAATGGGACATATGTGAAACTATTGGGACATCTGTGAAACTATTGGGACATCTGTGAAACTACTGGTACATCTGTGAAACTATGGGGACATCTGTGAAACTATGGGGACATCTGTTAACCTACTGGGATATCTGTAAAACTACTGGGACATCTATGAAACTATTGGGACATCTGTGAAACTATGGGGACATCTGTTAACCTACTTGGACATCTGTGAAACTAATGGGACATATGTGAAACTATTGGGGCGTCTGTGAAACTACTGGGACATCTTTGAAACTACTGGGACATCTGTAAAACTACTGGGACATATGTGAACCTATTGGGACATCTGTCAAACTATTGGGACATCTGGGAAACTATTGGGACATCTGTGAAACAACTGGGACATCTGTTAAACTATTGGGACATCTGTTAAACTCCTGGGACATCTGTGAAACTATTGGGACATGGGTGAAACTATTGGGACATCTGTAAAACTACTGGGAAATCTGTTAAACTATTGGACATCTGTGAAATTATTGGGACATCTGTGAAACTAATGGGACATCTGTGAAACTATTGGGACATCTGTGAAACTATGGGGACATCTGTAAAAATAATGGGACATATGTGAAACTATTGGGGCGTCTGTGAAACTACTGGTACATTTGTGAAACTACTGGGACATCTCTAAAACCACTGGGACATCTGTTAAACTATTGGGACATCTGTGAAACTATGGGGACATCTGTGAAACTAATGGGACATATGTGAAACTATTGGAACATCTGTGAAACTAATGGGACGTATGTGAAACTATTGGGACATCTGTGAAACTATGGGGACATCTGTGAAACTAATGGGACATATGTGAAACTATTGGGACATCTGTGAAACTAATGGGACATATGTGAAACTACTGGTACATCTGTGAAACTATGGGGACATCTGTTAAACTACTGGGACATCTGTTAAACTATTGGGACATCTGTGAAACTATGGGGACATCTGTTAAACTATTGGGACATCTGTGAAACTATGGGGACATCTGTGAAACTAATGGGACATATGTGAAACTATTGGGACATCTGTGAAACTATTGGGACATCTGTGAAACTATTGGGACATCTGTGAAACATGGGGACATCTGTGAAACTAATGGGACATATGTGAAACTATTGGGACATCTGTGAAACTAATGGGACATATGTGAAACTATTGGGACATCTGTGAAACTATTGGGACATCTGTGAAACTACTGGTACATCTGTGAAACTATGGGGACATCTGTGAATCTATGGGGACATCTGTGAAACTATGGGGACATCTGTTAACCTACTGGGATATCTGTTAAACTACTGGGACATCTATGAAACTATTGGGACATCTGTGAAACTATGGGGACATCTGTTAACCTACTTGGACATCTGTGAAACTAATGGGACATATGTGAAACTATTGGGGCGTCTGTGAAACTACTGGGACATCTTTGAAACTACTGGGACATCTGTAAAACTACTGGGACATATGTGAACCTATTGGGACATCTGTGAAACTATTGGGACATCTGTGAAACTATTGGGACATCTGTGAAACAACTGGGACATCTGTTAAACTATTGGGACATCTGTTAAACTCCTGGGACATCTGTGAAACTATTGGGACATGGGTGAAACTATTGGGACATCTGTAAAACTGCTGGGAAATCTGTTAAACTATTGGACATCTGTGAAATTATTGGGACATCTGTGAAACTAATGGGACATCTGTGAAACTATTGGGACATCTGTGAAACTATGGGGACATCTGTAAAAATAATGGGACATATGTGAAACTATTGGGGCGTCTATGAAACTACTGGTACATGTGTGAAACTACTGGGACATCTCTAAAACCACTGGGACATCTGTTAAACTATTGGGACATCTGTGAAACTATGGGGACATCTGTGAAACTAATGGGACATATGTGAAACTATTGGAACATCTGTGAAACTAATGGGACGTATGTGAAACTATTGGGACATCTGTGAAACTATGGGGACATCTGTGAAACTAATGGAACATATGTGAAACTATTGGGACATCTGTGAAACTAATGGGACATATGTGAAACTACTGGTACATCTGTGAAACTATGGGGACATCTGTTAAACTACTGGGACATCTGTTAAACTATTGGGACATCTGTGAAACTATGGGGACATCTGTTAAACTATTGGGACATCTGTGAAACTATGGGGACATCTGTGAAACTAATGGGACATATGTGAAACTATTGGGACATCTGTGAAACTATTGGGACATCTGTGAAACTATTGGGACATCTGTGAAACATGGGGACATCTGTGAAACTAATGGGACATATGTGAAACTATTGGGACATCTGTGAAACTAATGGGACATATGTGAAACTATTGGGACATCTGTGAAACTATTGGGACATCTGTGAAACTACTGGTACATCTGTGAAACTATGGGGACATCTGTGAATCTATGGGGACATCTGTGAAACTATGGGGACATCTGTTAACCTACTGGGATATCTGTAAAACTACTGGGACATCTATGAAACTATTGGGACATCTGTGAAACTATGGGGACATCTGTTAACCTACTTGGACATCTGTGAAACTAATGGGACATATGTGAAACTATTGGGGCGTCTGTGAAACTACTGGGACATCTTTGAAACTACTGGGACATCTGTAAAACTACTGGGACATATGTGAACCTATTGGGACATCTGTGAAACTATTGGGACATCTGTGAAACTATTGGGACATCTGTGAAACAACTGGGACATCTGTTAAACTATTGGGACATCTGTTAAACTCCTGGGACATCTGTGAAACTATTGGGACATGGGTGAAACTATTGGGACATCTGTAAAACTGCTGGGAAATCTGTTAAACTATTGGACATCTGTGAAATTATTGGGACATCTGTGAAACTAATGGGACATATGTGAAACTATTGGGACATCTGTGAAACTATTGGGACATCTGTGAAACTATTGGGACATCTGTGAAACTATGGGGACATCTGTGAAACTAATGGGACATATGTGAAACTATTGGGACATCTGTGAAACTAATGGGACATATGTGAAACTATTGGGACATCTGTGAAACTATTGGGACATCTGTGAAACTACTGGTACATCTGTGAAACTATGGGGACATCTGTGAAACTATGGGGACATCTGTTAACCTACTGGGATATCTGTAAAACTACTGGGACATCTATGAAACTATTGGGACATCTGTGAAACTATGGGGACATCTGTTAACCTACTTGGACATCTGTGAAACTAATGGGACATATGTGAAACTATTGGGGCGTCTGTGAAACTACTGGGACATCTTTGAAACTACTGGGACATCTGTAAAACTACTGGGACATATGTGAACCTATTGGGACATCTGTCAAACTATTGGGACATCTGGGAAACTATTGGGACATCTGTGAAACAACTGGGACATCTGTTAAACTATTGGGACATCTGTTAAACTCCTGGGACATCTGTGAAACTATTGGGACATGGGTGAAACTATTGGGACATCTGTAAAACTACTGGGAAATCTGTTAAACTATTGGACATCTGTGAAATTATTGGGACATCTGTGAAACTAATGGGACATCTGTGAAACTATTGGGACATCTGTGAAACTATGGGGACATCTGTAAAAATAATGGGACATATGTGAAACTATTGGGGCGTCTGTGAAACTACTGGTACATTTGTGAAACTACTGGGACATCTCTAAAACCACTGGGACATCTGTTAAACTATTGGGACATCTGTGAAACTATGGGGACATCTGTGAAACTAATGGGACATATGTGAAACTATTGGAACATCTGTGAAACTAATGGGACGTATGTGAAACTATTGGGACATCTGTGAAACTATGGGGACATCTGTGAAACTAATGGGACATATGTGAAACTATTGGGACATCTGTGAAACTAATGGGACATATGTGAAACTACTGGTACATCTGTGAAACTATGGGGACATCTGTTAAACTACTGGGACATCTGTTAAACTATTGGGACATCTGTGAAACTATGGGGACATCTGTTAAACTATTGGGACATCTGTGAAACTATGGGGACATCTGTGAAACTAATGGGACATATGTGAAACTATTGGGACATCTGTGAAACTATTGGGACATCTGTGAAACTATTGGGACATCTGTGAAACATGGGGACATCTGTGAAACTAATGGGACATATGTGAAACTATTGGGACATCTGTGAAACTAATGGGACATATGTGAAACTATTGGGACATCTGTGAAACTATTGGGACATCTGTGAAACTACTGGTACATCTGTGAAACTATGGGGACATCTGTGAATCTATGGGGACATCTGTGAAACTATTGGGACATCTGTGAAACTATGGGGACATCTGTTAACCTACTTGGACATCTGTGAAACTAATGGGACATATGTGAAACTATTGGGGCGTCTGTGAAACTACTGGGACATCTTTGAAACTACTGGGACATCTGTAAAACTACTGGGACATATGTGAACCTATTGGAACATCTGTGAAACTATTGGGACATCTGTGAAACTATTGGGACATCTGTGAAACAACTGGGACATCTGTTAAACTATTGGGACATCTGTTAAACTCCTGGGACATCTGTGAAACTATTGGGACATGGGTGAAACTATTGGGACATCTGTAAAACTGCTGGGAAATCTGTTAAACTATTGTACATCTGTGAAATTATTGGGACATCTGTGAAACTAATGGGACATCTGTGAAACTATTGGGACATCTGTGAAACTATGGGGACATCTGTAAAAATAATGGGACATATGTGAAACTATTGGGGCGTCTATGAAACTACTGGTACATGTGTGAAACTACTGGGACATCTCTAAAACCACTGGGACATCTGTTAAACTATTGGGACATCTGTGAAACTATGGGGACATCTGTGAAACTAATGGGACATATGTGAAACTATTGGAACATCTGTGAAACTAATGGGACGTATGTGAAACTATTGGGACATCTGTGAAACTATGGGGACATCTGTGAAACTAATGGGACATATGTGAAACTATTGGGACATCTGTGAAACTAATGGGACATATGTGAAACTACTGGTACATCTGTGAAACTATGGGGACATCTGTTAACCTATTGGGATATCTGTAAAACTACTGGGACATCTGTGAAACTATTGGGACATCTGTGAAACTATGGGGACATCTGTTAACCTACTGGGACATCTGTGAAACTACTGGGACATCTGTTAAACTACTGGGACATCTGTTAAACTATTGGGACATCTGTGAAACTATGGGGACATCTGTGAAACTATGGGGACATCTTTTAACCTACTGGGGTATCTGTAAAACTACTGGGACATCTATGAAACTATTGGGACATCTGTGAAACTATGGGGACATCTGTTAATCTACTTGGACATCTGTGAAACTAATGGGACATATGTGAAACTATTGGGGCGTCTGTGAAACTACTGGGACATCTTTGAAACTACTGGGACATCTGTAAAACTACTGGGACATATGTGAACCTATTGGGACATCTGTGAAACTATTGGGACATCTGTGAAACTATTTGGGACATCTGTGAAACAACTGGGACATCTGTTAAACTATTGGGACATCTGTTAAACTCCTGGGACATCTGTGAAACTATTGGGACATGGGTGAAACTATTGGGACATCTGTTAAACTATTGGGACATCTGTGAAACTACTGGTACATCTGTGAAACTATTGGGACATCTGTGAAACTATGGGGACATCTGTAAAAATAATGGGACATATGTGAAACTATTGGGGCGTCTGTGAAACTACTGGTACATCTCTAACACTACTGGGACATCTGTTAAACTATTGGGACATCTGTGAAACTATGGGGACATCTGTGAAACTAATGGGACATATGTGAAACTATTGGGACATCTGTGAAACTATTGGGACATCTGTGAAACTATTGGGACATCTGTGAAACTATTGGGACATCTGTGAAACTATGGGGACATCTGTGAAACTAATGGGACATATGTGAAACTATTGGGACATCTGTGAAACTAATGGGACATATGTGAAACTATTGGGACATCTGTGAAACTATTGGGACATCTGTGAAACTACTGGTACATCTGTGAAACTATGGGGACATCTGTGAAACTATGGGGACATCTGTTAACCTACTGGGATATCTGTAAAACTACTGGGACATCTATGAAACTATTGGGACATCTGTGAAACTATGGGGACATCTGTTAACCTACTTGGACATCTGTGAAACTAATGGGACATATGTGAAACTATTGGGACGTCTGTGAAACTACTGGGACATCTTTGAAACTACTGGGACATCTGTAAAACTACTGGGACATATGTGAACCTATTGGGACATCTGTGAAACTATTGGGACATCTGTGAAACTATTGGGACATCTGTGAAACAACTGGGACATCTGTTAAACTATTGGGACATCTGTTAAACTCCTGGGACATCTGTGAAACTATTGGGACATGGGTGAAACTATTGGGACATCTGTTAAACTATTGGGACATCTGAGAAACTACTGGTACATCTGTGAAACTATTGGGACATCTGTGAAACTATGGGGACATCTGTAAAAATAATGGGACATATGTGAAACTATTGGGGCGTCTGTGAAACTACTGGGACATCTTTGAAACTACTGGTACATCTGTAAAACTACTGGGACATCTGTGAAACTACTGGTACATCTGTGAAACTATTGGGACATCTGTGAAACTATGGGGACATCTGTAAAAATAATGGGACATATGTGAAACTATTGGGGCATCTGTGAAACTACTGGTACATCTCTAACACTACTGGGACATCTGTTAAACTATTGGGACATCTGTGAAACTATGGGGACATCTGTGAAACTAATGGGACATATGTGAAACTATTGGGACATCTGTGAAACTATTGGGACATCTGTGAAACTATTGGGACATCTGTGAAACTATGGGGACATCTGTGAAACTAATGGGACATATGTGAAACTATTGGGACATCTGTGAAACTAATGGGACATATGTGAAACTATTGGGACATCTGTGAAACTATTGGGACATCTGTGAAACTACTGGTACATCTGTGAAACTATGGGGACATCTGTGAAACTATGGGGACATCTGTGAAACTATGGGGACATCTGTTAACCTACTGGGATATCTGTAAAACTACTGGGACATCTATGAAACTATTGGGACATCTGTGAAACTATGGGGACATCTGTTAACCTACTTGGACATCTGTGAAACTAATGGGACATATGTGAAACTATTGGGGCGTCTGTGAAACTACTGGGACATCTTTGAAACTTCTGGGACATCTGTAAAACTACTGGGACATATGTGAACCTATTGGGACATCTGTGAAACTATTGGGACATCTGTGAAACTATTGGGACATCTGTGAAACAACTGGGACATCTGTTAAACTATTGGGACATCTGTTAAACTCCTGGGACATCTGTGAAACTATTGGGACATCTGTGAAACTATGGGGACATCTGTGAAACTAATGGGACATATGTGAAACTATTGGGACATCTGTGAAACTATTGGGACATCTGTGAAACTATTGGGACATCTGTGAAACATGGGGACATCTGTGAAACTAATGGGACATATGTGAAACTATTGGGACATCTGTGAAACTAATGGGACATATGTGAAACTATTGGGACATCTGTGAAACTATTGGGACATCTGTGAAACTACTGGTACATCTGTGAAACTATGGGGACATCTGTGAATCTATGGGGACATCTGTGAAACTATGGGGACATCTGTTAACCTACTGGGATATCTGTAAAACTACTGGGACATCTATGAAACTATTGGGACATCTGTGAAACTATGGGGACATCTGTTAACCTACTTGGACATCTGTGAAACTAATGGGACATATGTGAAACTATTGGGGCGTCTGTGAAACTACTGGGACATCTTTGAAACTACTGGGACATCTGTAAAACTACTGGGACATATGTGAACCTATTGGGACATCTGTGAAACTATTGGGACATCTGTGAAACTATTGGGACATCTGTGAAACAACTGGGACATCTGTTAAACTATTGGGACATCTGTTAAACTCCTGGGACATCTGTGAAACTATTGGGACATGGGTGAAACTATTGGGACATCTGTAAAACTGCTGGGAAATCTGTTAAACTATTGGACATCTGTGAAATTATTGGGACATCTGTGAAACTAATGGGACATCTGTGAAACTATTGGGACATCTGTGAAACTATGGGGACATCTGTAAAAATAATGGGACATATGTGAAACTATTGGGGCGTCTATGAAACTACTGGTACATGTGTGAAACTACTGGGACATCTCTAAAACCACTGGGACATCTGTTAAACTATTGGGACATCTGTGAAACTATGGGGACATCTGTGAAACTAATGGGACATATGTGAAACTATTGGAACATCTTTGAAACTAATGGGACATATGTGAAACTATTGGGACATCTGTGAAACTATGGGGACATCTGTGAAACTAATGGGACATATGTGAAACTATTGGAACATCTGTGAAACTAATGGGACATATGTGAAACTACTGGTACATCTGTGAAACTATGGGGACATCTGTTAACCTATTGGGATATCTGTAAAACTACTGGGACATCTGTGAAACTATTGGGACATCTGTGAAACTATGGGGACATCTGTTAACCTACTGGGACATCTGTGAAACTACTGGGACATCTGTTAAACTACTGGGACATCTGTTAAACTATTGGGACATCTGTGAAACTATGGGGACATCTGTGAAACTATGGGGACATCTTTTAACCTACTGGGGTATCTGTAAAACTACTGGGACATCTATGAAACTATTGGGACATCTGTGAAACTATGGGGACATCTGTTAATCTACTTGGACATCTGTGAAACTAATGGGACATATGTGAAACTATTGGGGCGTCTGTGAAACTACTGGGACATCTTTGAAACTACTGGGACATCTGTAAAACTACTGGGACATATGTGAACCTATTGGGACATCTGTGAAACTATTGGGACATCTGTGAAACAACTGGGACATCTGTGAAACTATTGGGACATGGGTGAAACTATTGGGACATCTGTTAAACTAATGGGACATATGTGAAACTACTGGTACATCTGTGAAACTATGGGGACATCTGTTAACCTATTGGGATATCTGTAAAACTACTGGGACATCTGTGAAACTATTGGGACATCTGTGAAACTATGGGGACATCTGTTAACCTACTGGGACATCTGTGAAACTACTGGGACATCTGTTAAACTACTGGGACATCTGTTAAACTATTGGGACATCTGTGAAACTATGGGGACATCTGTGAAACTATGGGGACATCTTTTAACCTACTGGGGTATCTGTAAAACTACTGGGACATCTATGAAACTATTGGGACATCTGTGAAACTATGGGGACATCTGTTAATCTACTTGGACATCTGTGAAACTAATGGGACATATGTGAAACTATTGGGGCGTCTGTGAAACTACTGGGACATCTTTGAAACTACTGGGACATCTGTAAAACTACTGGGACATATGTGAACCTATTGGGACATCTGTGAAACTATTGGGACATCTGTGAAACTATTGGGACATCTGTGAAACAACTGGGACATCTGTTAAACTATTGGGACATCTGTTAAACTCCTGGGACATCTGTGAAACTATTGGGACATGGGTGAAACTATTGGGACATCTGTTAAACTATTGGGACATCTGTGAAACTACTGGTACATCTGTGAAACTATTGGGACATCTGTGAAACTATGGGGACATCTGTAAAAATAATGGGACATATGTGAAACTATTGGGGCGTCTGTGAAACTACTGGTACATCTCTAACACTACTGGGACATCTGTTAAACTATTGGGACATCTGTGAAACTATGGGGACATCTGTGAAACTAATGGGACATATGTGAAACTATTGGGACATCTGTGAAACTATTGGGACATCTGTGAAACTATTGGGACATCTGTGAAACTATTGGGACATCTGTGAAACTATTGGGACATCTGTGAAACTATGGGGACATCTGTTAACCTACTTGGACATCTGTGAAACTAATGGGACATATGTGAAACTATTGGGGCGTCTGTGAAACTACTGGGACATCTTTGAAACTTCTGGGACATCTGTAAAACTACTGGGACATATGTGAACCTATTGGGACATCTGTGAAACTATTGGGACATCTGTGAAACTATTGGGACATCTGTGAAACAACTGGGACATCTGTTAAACTATTGGGACATCTGTTAAACTCCTGGGACATCTGTGAAACTATTGGGACATCTGTGAAACTATGGGGACATCTGTGAAACTAATGGGACATATGTGAAACTATTGGGACATCTGTGAAACTATTGGGACATCTGTGAAACTATTGGGACATCTGTGAAACATGGGGACATCTGTGAAACTAATGGGACATATGTGAAACTATTGGGACATCTGTGAAACTAATGGGACATATGTGAAACTATTGGGACATCTGTGAAACTATTGGGACATCTGTGAAACTACTGGTACATCTGTGAAACTATGGGGACATCTGTGAATCTATGGGGACATCTGTGAAACTATGGGGACATCTGTTAACCTACTGGGATATCTGTAAAACTACTGGGACATCTATGAAACTATTGGGACATCTGTGAAACTATGGGGACATCTGTTAACCTACTTGGACATCTGTGAAACTAATGGGACATATGTGAAACTATTGGGGCGTCTGTGAAACTACTGGGACATCTTTGAAACTACTGGGACATCTGTAAAACTACTGGGACATATGTGAACCTATTGGGACATCTGTGAAACTATTGGGACATCTGTGAAACTATTGGGACATCTGTGAAACAACTGGGACATCTGTTAAACTATTGGGACATCTGTTAAACTCCTGGGACATCTGTGAAACTATTGGGACATGGGTGAAACTATTGGGACATCTGTAAAACTGCTGGGAAATCTGTTAAACTATTGGACATCTGTGAAATTATTGGGACATCTGTGAAACTAATGGGACATCTGTGAAACTATTGGGACATCTGTGAAACTATGGGGACATCTGTAAAAATAATGGGACATATGTGAAACTATTGGGGCGTCTATGAAACTACTGGTACATGTGTGAAACTACTGGGACATCTCTAAAACCACTGGGACATCTGTTAAACTATTGGGACATCTGTGAAACTATGGGGACATCTGTGAAACTAATGGGACATATGTGAAACTATTGGAACATCTTTGAAACTAATGGGACATATGTGAAACTATTGGGACATCTGTGAAACTATGGGGACATCTGTGAAACTAATGGGACATATGTGAAACTATTGGAACATCTGTGAAACTAATGGGACATATGTGAAACTACTGGTACATCTGTGAAACTATGGGGACATCTGTTAACCTATTGGGATATCTGTAAAACTACTGGGACATCTGTGAAACTATTGGGACATCTGTGAAACTATGGGGACATCTGTTAACCTACTGGGACATCTGTGAAACTACTGGGACATCTGTTAAACTACTGGGACATCTGTTAAACTATTGGGACATCTGTGAAACTATGGGGACATCTGTGAAACTATGGGGACATCTTTTAACCTACTGGGGTATCTGTAAAACTACTGGGACATCTATGAAACTATTGGGACATCTGTGAAACTATGGGGACATCTGTTAATCTACTTGGACATCTGTGAAACTAATGGGACATATGTGAAACTATTGGGGCGTCTGTGAAACTACTGGGACATCTTTGAAACTACTGGGACATCTGTAAAACTACTGGGACATATGTGAACCTATTGGGACATCTGTGAAACTATTGGGACATCTGTGAAACAACTGGGACATCTGTGAAACTATTGGGACATGGGTGAAACTATTGGGACATCTGTTAAACTAATGGGACATATGTGAAACTACTGGTACATCTGTGAAACTATGGGGACATCTGTTAACCTATTGGGATATCTGTAAAACTACTGGGACATCTGTGAAACTATTGGGACATCTGTGAAACTATGGGGACATCTGTTAACCTACTGGGACATCTGTGAAACTACTGGGACATCTGTTAAACTACTGGGACATCTGTTAAACTATTGGGACATCTGTGAAACTATGGGGACATCTGTGAAACTATGGGGACATCTTTTAACCTACTGGGGTATCTGTAAAACTACTGGGACATCTATGAAACTATTGGGACATCTGTGAAACTATGGGGACATCTGTTAATCTACTTGGACATCTGTGAAACTAATGGGACATATGTGAAACTATTGGGGCGTCTGTGAAACTACTGGGACATCTTTGAAACTACTGGGACATCTGTAAAACTACTGGGACATATGTGAACCTATTGGGACATCTGTGAAACTATTGGGACATCTGTGAAACTATTGGGACATCTGTGAAACAACTGGGACATCTGTTAAACTATTGGGACATCTGTTAAACTCCTGGGACATCTGTGAAACTATTGGGACATGGGTGAAACTATTGGGACATCTGTTAAACTATTGGGACATCTGTGAAACTACTGGTACATCTGTGAAACTATTGGGACATCTGTGAAACTATGGGGACATCTGTAAAAATAATGGGACATATGTGAAACTATTGGGGCGTCTGTGAAACTACTGGTACATCTCTAACACTACTGGGACATCTGTTAAACTATTGGGACATCTGTGAAACTATGGGGACATCTGTGAAACTAATGGGACATATGTGAAACTATTGGGACATCTGTGAAACTATTGGGACATCTGTGAAACTATTGGGACATCTGTGAAACTATTGGGACATCTGTGAAACTATGGGGACATCTGTGAAACTAATGGGACATATGTGAAACTATTGGGACATCTGTGAAACTAATGGGACATATGTGAAACTATTGGGACATCTGTGAAACTATTGGGACATCTGTGAAACTACTGGTACATCTGTGAAACTATGGGGACATCTGTGAAACTATGGGGACATCTGTGAAACTATGGGGACATCTGTTAACCTACTGGGATATCTGTAAAACTACTGGGACATCTATGAAACTATTGGGACATCTGTGAAACTATGGGGACATCTGTTAACCTACTTGGACATCTGTGAAACTAATGGGACATATGTGAAACTATTGGGGCGTCTGTGAAACTACTGGGACATCTTTGAAACTACTGGGACATCTGTAAAACTACTGGGACATATGTGAACCTATTGGGACATCTGTGAAACTATTGGGACATCTGTGAAACTATTGGGACATCTGTGAAACAACTGGGACATCTGTTAAACTATTGGGACATCTGTTAAACTCCTGGGACATCTGTGAAACTATTGGGACATGGGTGAAACTATTGGGACATCTGTTAAACTATTGGGACATCTGAGAAACTACTGGTACATCTGTGAAACTATTGGGACATCTGTGAAACTATGGGGACATCTGTAAAAATAATGGGACATATGTGAAACTATTGGGGCGTCTGTGAAACTACTGGGACATCTTTGAAACTACTGGTACATCTGTAAAACTACTGGGACATCTGTGAAACTACTGGTACATCTGTGAAACTATTGGGACATCTGTGAAACTATGGGGACATCTGTAAAAATAATGGGACATATGTGAAACTATTGGGGCGTCTGTGAAACTACTGGTACATCTCTAACACTACTGGGACATCTGTTAAACTATTGGGACATCTGTGAAACTATGGGGACATCTGTGAAACTAATGGGACATATGTGAAACTATTGGGACATCTGTGAAACTATTGGGACATCTGTGAAACTATTGGGACATCTGTGAAACTATTGGGACATCTGTGAAACTATGGGGACATCTGTGAAACTAATGGGACATATGTGAAACTATTGGGACATCTGTGAAACTAATGGGACATATGTGAAACTATTGGGACATCTGTGAAACTATTGGGACATCTGTGAAACTACTGGTACATCTGTGAAACTATGGGGACATCTGTGAAACTATGGGGACATCTGTGAAACTATGGGGACATCTGTTAACCTACTGGGATATCTGTAAAACTACTGGGACATCTATGAAACTATTGGGACATCTGTGAAACTATGGGGACATCTGTTAACCTACTTGGACATCTGTGAAACTAATGGGACATATGTGAAACTATTGGGGCGTCTGTGAAACTACTGGGACATCTTTGAAACTACTGGGACATCTGTAAAACTACTGGGACATATGTGAACCTATTGGGACATCTGTGAAACTATTGGGACATCTGTGAAACTATTGGGACATCTGTGAAACAACTGGGACATCTGTTAAACTATTGGGACATCTGTTAAACTCCTGGGACATCTGTGAAACTATTGGGACATGGGTGAAACTATTGGGACATCTGTTAAACTATTGGGACATCTGAGAAACTACTGGTACATCTGTGAAACTATTGGGACATCTGTGAAACTATGGGGACATCTGTAAAAATAATGGGACATATGTGAAACTATTGGGGCGTCTGTGAAACTACTGGGACATCTTTGAAACTACTGGTACATCTGTAAAACTACTGGGACATCTGTGAAACTACTGGTACATCTGTGAAACTATTGGGACATCTGTGAAACTATGGGGACATCTGTAAAAATAATGGGACATATGTGAAACTATTGGGGCGTCTGTGAAACTACTGGTACATCTCTAACACTACTGGGACATCTGTTAAACTATTGGGACATCTGTGAAACTATGGGGACATCTGTGAAACTAATGGGACATATGTGAAACTATTGGGACATCTGTGAAACTATTGGGACATCTGTGAAACTATTGGGACATCTGTGAAACTATGGGGACATCTGTGAAACTAATGGGACATATGTGAAACTATTGGGACATCTGTGAAACTAATGGGACATATGTGAAACTATTGGGACATCTGTGAAACTATTGGGACATCTGTGAAACTACTGGTACATCTGTGAAACTATGGGGACATCTGTGAAACTATGGGGACATCTGTGAAACTATGGGGACATCTGTTAACCTACTGGGATATCTGTAAAACTACTGGGACATCTATGAAACTATTGGGACATCTGTGAAACTATGGGGACATCTGTTAACCTACTTGGACATCTGTGAAACTAATGGGACATATGTGAAACTATTGGGGCGTCTGTGAAACTACTGGGACATCTTTGAAACTACTGGGACATCTGTAAAACTACTGGGACATATGTGAACCTATTGGGACATCTGTGAAACTATTGGGACATCTGTGAAACTATTGGGACATCTGTGAAACAACTGGGACATCTGTTAAACTATTGGGACATCTGTTAAACTCCTGGGACATCTGTGAAACTATTGGGACATGGGTGAAACTATTGGGACATCTGTTAAACTATTGGGACATCTGAGAAACTACTGGTACATCTGTGAAACTATTGGGACATCTGTGAAACTATGGGGACATCTGTAAAAATAATGGGACATATGTGAAACTATTGGGGCGTCTGTGAAACTACTGGTACATCTCTAACACTACTGGGACATCTGTTAAACTATTGGGACATCTGTGAAACTATGGGGACATCTGTGAAACTAATGGGACATATGTGAAACTATTGGGACATCTGTGAAACTATTGGGACATCTGTGAAACTATTGGCACATCTGTGAAACTATGGGGACATCTGTGAAACTAATGGGACATATGTGAAACTATTGGGACATCTGTGAAACTAATGGGACATATGTGAAACTATTGGGACATCTGTGAAACTATTGGGACATCTGTGAAACTACTGGTACATCTGTGAAACTATGGGGACATCTGTGAAACTATGGGGACATCTGTGAAACTATGGGGACATCTGTTAACCTACTGGGATATCTGTAAAAGTACTGGGACATCTATGAAACTATTGGGACATCTGTGAAACTATGGGGACATCTGTTAACCTACTTGGACATCTGTGAAACTAATGGGACATATGTGAAACTATTGGGGCGTCTGTGAAACTACTGGGACATCTTTGAAACTACTGGGACATCTGTAAAACTACTGGGACATATGTGAACCTATTGGGACATCTGTCAAACTATTGGGACATCTGTGAAACTATTGGGACATCTGTGAAACAACTGGGACATCTGTTAAACTATTGGGACATCTGTTAAACTCCTGGGACATCTGTGAAACTATTGGGACATGGGTGAAACTATTGGGACATCTGTAAAACTACTGGGAAATCTGTTAAACTATTGGACATCTGTGAAATTATTGGGACATCTGTGAAACTAATGGGACATCTGTGAAACTATTGGGACATCTGTGAAACTATGGGGACATCTGTAAAAATAATGGGACATATGTGAAACTATTGGGGCGTCTGTGAAACTACTGGTACATGTGTGAAACTACTGGGACATCTCTAAAACCACTGGGACATCTGTTAAACTATTGGGACATCTGTGAAACTATGGGGACATCTGTGAAACTAATGGGACATATGTGAAACTATTGGAACATCTGTGAAACTAATGGGACGTATGTGAAACTATTGGGACATCTGTGAAACTATGGGGACATCTGTGAAACTAATGGGACATATGTGAAACTATTGGGACATCTGTGAAACTAATGGGACATATGTGAAACTACTGGTACATCTGTGAAACTATGGGGACATCTGTTAACCTATTGGGATATCTGTAAAACTACTGGGACATCTGTGAAACTATTGGGACATCTGTGAAACTATGGGGACATCTGTTAACCTACTGGGACATCTGTGAAACTACTGGGACATCTGTTAAACTACTGGGACATCTGTTAAACTATTGGGACATCTGTGAAACTATGGGGACATCTGTGAAACTATGGGGACATCTGTTAACCTACTGGGATATCTGTAAAACTACTGGGACATCTATGAAACTATTGGGACATCTGTGAAACTATGGGGACATCTGTTAACCTACTTGGACATCTGTGAAACTAATGGGACATATGTGAAACTATTGGGGCGTCTGTGAAACTACTGGGACATCTTTGAAACTACTGGGACATCTGTAAAACTACTGGGACATATGTGAACCTATTGGGACATCTGTGAAACTATTGGGACATCTGTGAAACTATTGGGACATCTGTGAAACAACTGGGACATCTGTTAAACTATTGGGACATCTGTTAAACTCCTGGGACATCTGTGAAACTATTGGGACATGGGTGAAACTATTGGGACATCTGTTAAACTATTGGGACATCTGTGAAACTACTGGTACATCTGTGAAACTATTGGGACATCTGTGAAACTATGGGGACATCTGTGAAACTAATGGGACATTTGTGAAACTATTGGGGCGTCTGTGAAACTATTGGAATATCTGTGAAACTATGGGGTCATCTGTGAAACTAATGGGACATTTGTGAAACTATTGGGACATCTGTGAAACTATGGGGACATCTGTGAAACTAATGGGACATACGTGAAACTATTGGGACATCTGTGAAACTAATGGGACATATGTGAAACTATTGGGACATCTGTGAAACTATTGGGACATCTGTGAAACTACTGGTACATCTGTGAAACTATGGGGACATCTGTTAACCTATTGGGATGTCTGTAAAACTACTGGGACATCTGTTAACCTACTGGGACATCTGTGAAACTACTGGGACATCTGATAAACTACTGGGACATCTGTTAAACTATTGGGACATCTGTGAAACTATGGGGACATCTGTGAAACTATGGGGACATCTGTTAACCTACTGGGATATCTGTAAAACTACTGGGACATGGGTGAAACTATTGGGACATCTGTTAAACTATTGGGACATCTGTGAAACTACTGGTACATCTGTGAAACTATTGGGACATCTGTGAAACTATGGGGACATCTGTGAAACTAATGGGACATATGTTAAACTATTGGGGCATCTGTGAAACTACTGGGAAATGTGTGAAACTACTGGGACATCTGTAAAACTACTGGGACATCTGTTAAACTATTGGACATCTGTGAAACTATTGGGACATCTGTGAAACTAATGGGACATCTGTGAAACTAATGGGACATCTGTGAAACTAATGGGACATCTGTGAAACTATTGGGACATCTGTGAAACTATGGGGACATCTGTAAAAATAATGGGACATATGTGAAACTATTGGGGCGTCTGTGAAACTACTGGTACATGTGTGAAACTACTGGGACATCTCTAACACTACTGGGACATCTGTTAAACTATTGGGACATCTGTGAAACTATGGGGACATCTGTGAAACTAATGGGACATCTGTGAAACTATGGGGACATCTGTGAAACTATTGGGACATCTGTGAAACTATGGGGACATCTGTGAAACTAATGGGACATATGTGAAACTATTGGGACATCTGTGAAACTAATGGGACATATGTGAAACTATTGGGACATCTGTGAAACTATTGGGACATCTGTGAAACTACTGGTACATCTGTGAAACTATGGGGACATCTGTGAAACTATGGGGACATCTGTGAAACTATGGGGACATCTGTGAAACTATGGGGACATCTGTTAACCTACTGGGATATCTGTAAAACTACTGGGACATCTATGAAACTATTGGGACATCTGTGAAACTATGGGGACATCTGTTAACCTACTTGGACATCTGTGAAACTAATGGGACATATGTGAAACTATTGGGGCGTCTGTGAAACTACTGGGACATCTTTGAAACTACTGGGACATCTGTAAAACTACTGGGACATATGTCAACCTATTGGGACATCTGTGAAACTATTGGGACATCTGTGAAACTATTGGGACATCTGTGAAACAACTGGGACATCTGTTAAACTATTGGGACATCTGTTAAACTCCTGGGACATCTGTGAAACTATTGGGACATGGGTGAAACTATTGGGACATCTGTAAAACTACTGGGACATCTGTTAAACTATTGGACATCTGTGAAATTATTGGGACATCTGTGAAACTAATGGGACATCTGTGAAACTATTGGGACATCTGTGAAACTATGGGGACATCTGTAAAAATAATGGGACATATGTGAAACTATTGGGGCGTCTGTGAAACTACTGGTACATGTGTGAAACTACTGGGACATCTCTAAAACCACTGGGACATCTGTTAAACTATTGGGACATCTGTGAAACTATGGGGACATCTGTGAAACTAATGGGACATATGTGAAACTATTGGGACATCTGTGAAACTAATGGGACGTATGTGAAACTATTGGGACATCTGTGAAACTATTGGGACATCTGTGAAACAACTGGGACATCTGTTAAACTATTGGGACATCTGTTAAACTCCTGGGACATCTGTGAAACTATTGGGACATGGGTGAAACTATTGGGACATCTGTTAAACTATTGGGACATCTGTGAAACTACTGGTACATCTGTGAAACTATTGGGACATCTGTGAAACTATGGGGACATCTGTAAAAATAATGGGACATATGTGAAACTATTGGGGCGTCTGTGAAACTACTGGTACATCTCTAACACTACTGGGACATCTGTTAAACTATTGGGACATCTGTGAAACTATGGGGACATCTGTGAAACTAATGGGACATATGTGAAACTATTGGGACATCTGTGAAACTATTGGGACATCTGTGAAACTACTGGTACATCTGTGAAACTATGGGGACATCTGTGAAACTATGGGGACATCTGTGAAACTATGGGGACATCTGTTAACCTACTGGGATATCTGTAAAAGTACTGGGACATCTATGAAACTATTGGGACATCTGTGAAACTATGGGGACATCTGTTAACCTACTTGGACATCTGTGAAACTAATGGGACATATGTGAAACTATTGGGGCGTCTGTGAAACTACTGGGACATCTTTGAAACTACTGGGACATCTGTAAAACTACTGGGACATATGTGAACCTATTGGGACATCTGTCAAACTATTGGGACATCTGTGAAACTATTGGGACATCTGTGAAACAACTGGGACATCTGTTAAACTATTGGGACATCTGTTAAACTCCTGGGACATCTGTGAAACTATTGGGACATGGGTGAAACTATTGGGACATCTGTAAAACTACTGGGAAATCTGTTAAACTATTGGACATCTGTGAAATTATTGGGACATCTGTGAAACTAATGGGACATCTGTGAAACTATTGGGACATCTGTGAAACTATGGGGACATCTGTAAAAATAATGGGACATATGTGAAACTATTGGGGCGTCTGTGAAACTACTGGTACATGTGTGAAACTACTGGGACATCTCTAAAACCACTGGGACATCTGTTAAACTATTGGGACATCTGTGAAACTATGGGGACATCTGTGAAACTAATGGGACATATGTGAAACTATTGGAACATCTGTGAAACTAATGGGACGTATGTGAAACTATTGGGACATCTGTGAAACTATGGGGACATCTGTGAAACTAATGGGACATATGTGAAACTATTGGGACATCTGTGAAACTAATGGGACATATGTGAAACTACTGGTACATCTGTGAAACTATGGGGACATCTGTTAACCTATTGGGATATCTGTAAAACTACTGGGACATCTGTGAAACTATTGGGACATCAGTGAAACTATGGGGACATCTGTTAACCTACTGGGACATCTGTGAAACTACTGGGACATCTGTTAAACTACTGGGACATCTGTTAAACTATTGGGACATCTGTGAAACTATGGGGACATCTGTGAAACTATGGGGACATCTGTTAACCTACTGGGATATCTGTAAAACTACTGGGACATCTATGAAACTATTGGGACATCTGTGAAACTATGGGGACATCTGTTAACCTACTTGGACATCTGTGAAACTAATGGGACATATGTGAAACTATTGGGGCGTCTGTGAAACTACTGGGACATCTTTGAAACTACTGGGACATCTGTAAAACTACTGGGACATATGTGAACCTATTGGGACATCTGTTAAACTATTGGGACATCTGTGAAACTACTGGTACATCTGTGAAACTATTGGGACATCTGTGAAACTATGGGGACATCTGTGAAACTAATGGGACATTTGTGAAACTATTGGGGCGTCTGTGAAACTATTGGAATATCTGTGAAACTATGGGGTCATCTGTGAAACTAATGGGACATTTGTGAAACTATTGGGACATCTGTGAAACTATGGGGACATCTGTGAAACTAATGGGACATACGTGAAACTATTGGGACATCTGTGAAACTAATGGGACATATGTGAAACTATTGGGACATCTGTGAAACTATTGGGACATCTGTGAAACTACTGGTACATCTGTGAAACTATGGGGACATCTGTTAACCTATTGGGATGTCTGTAAAACTACTGGGACATCTGTTAACCTACTGGGACATCTGTGAAACTACTGGGACATCTGATAAACTACTGGGACATCTGTTAAACTATTGGGACATCTGTGAAACTATGGGGACATCTGTGAAACTATGGGGACATCTGTTAACCTACTGGGATATCTGTAAAACTACTGGGACATGGGTGAAACTATTGGGACATCTGTTAAACTATTGGGACATCTGTGAAACTACTGGTACATCTGTGAAACTATTGGGACATCTGTGAAACTATGGGGACATCTGTGAAACTAATGGGACATATGTTAAACTATTGGGGCATCTGTGAAACTACTGGGAAATGTGTGAAACTACTGGGACATCTGTAAAACTACTGGGACATCTGTTAAACTATTGGACATCTGTGAAACTATTGGGACATCTGTGAAACTAATGGGACATCTGTGAAACTAATGGGACATCTGTGAAACTAATGGGACATCTGTGAAACTATTGGGACATCTGTGAAACTATGGGGACATCTGTAAAAATAATGGGACATATGTGAAACTATTGGGGCGTCTGTGAAACTACTGGTACATGTGTGAAACTACTGGGACATCTCTAACACTACTGGGACATCTGTTAAACTATTGGGACATCTGTGAAACTATGGGGACATCTGTGAAACTAATGGGACATCTGTGAAACTATGGGGACATCTGTGAAACTATTGGGACATCTGTGAAACTATGGGGACATCTGTGAAACTAATGGGACATATGTGAAACTATTGGGACATCTGTGAAACTAATGGGACATATGTGAAACTATTGGGACATCTGTGAAACTATTGGGACATCTGTGAAACTACTGGTACATCTGTGAAACTATGGGGACATCTGTGAAACTATGGGGACATCTGTGAAACTATGGGGACATCTGTTAACCTACTGGGATATCTGTAAAACTACTGGGACATCTATGAAACTATTGGGACATCTGTGAAACTATGGGGACATCTGTTAACCTACTTGGACATCTGTGAAACTAATGGGACATATGTGAAACTAATGGGGCGTCTGTGAAACTACTGGGACATCTTTGAAACTACTGGGACATCTGTAAAACTACTGGGACATATGTCAACCTATTGGGACATCTGTGAAACTATTGGGACATCTGTGAAACTATTGGGACATCTGTGAAACAACTGGGACATCTGTTAAACTATTGGGACATCTGTTAAACTCCTGGGACATCTGTGAAACTATTGGGACATGGGTGAAACTATTGGGACATCTGTAAAACTACTGGGACATCTGTTAAACTATTGGACATCTGTGAAATTATTGGGACATCTGTGAAACTAATGGGACATCTGTGAAACTATTGGGACATCTGTGAAACTATGGGGACATCTGTAAAAATAATGGGACATATGTGAAACTATTGGGGCGTCTGTGAAACTACTGGTACATGTGTGAAACTACTGGGACATCTCTAAAACCACTGGGACATCTGTTAAACTATTGGGACATCTGTGAAACTATGGGGACATCTGTGAAACTAATGGGACATATGTGAAACTATTGGGACATCTGTGAAACTAATGGGACGTATGTGAAACTATTGGGACATCTGTGAAACTATTGGGACATCTGTGAAACAACTGGGACATCTGTTAAACTATTGGGACATCTGTTAAACTCCTGGGACATCTGTGAAACTATTGGGACATGGGTGAAACTATTGGGACATCTGTTAAACTATTGGGACATCTGTGAAACTACTGGTACATCTGTGAAACTATTGGGACATCTGTGAAACTATGGGGACATCTGTAAAAATAATGGGACATATGTGAAACTATTGGGGCGTCTGTGAAACTACTGGTACATCTCTAACACTACTGGGACATCTGTTAAACTATTGGGACATCTGTGAAACTATGGGGACATCTGTGAAACTAATGGGACATATGTGAAACTATTGGGACATCTGTGAAACTATTGGGACATCTGTGAAACTATTGGGACATCTGTGAAACTATGGGGACATCTGTGAAACTAATGGGACATATGTGAAACTATTGGGACATCTGTGAAACTAATGGGACATATGTGAAACTATTGGGACATCTGTGAAACTATTGGGACATCTGTGAAACTACTGGTACATCTGTGAAACTATGGGGACATCTGTGAAACTATGGGGACATCTGTGAAACTATGGGGACATCTGTTAACCTACTGGGATATCTGTAAAACTACTGGGACATCTATGAAACTATTGGGACATCTGTGAAACTATGGGGACATCTGTTAACCTACTTGGACATCTGTGAAACTAATGGGACATATGTGAAACTATTGGGGCGTCTGTGAAACTACTGGGACATCTTTGAAACTACTGGGACATCTGTAAAACTACTGGGACATATGTGAACCTATTGGGACGTCTGTGAAGCTATTGGGACATCTGTGAAACTACTGGTACATCTGTGAAACTATGGGGACATCTGTGAAACTATGGGGACATCTGTGAAACTATGGGGACATCTGTGAAACTATGGGGACATCTGTTAACCTACTGGGATATCTGTAAAACTACTGGGACATCTATGAAACTATTGGGACATCTGTGAAACTATGGGGACATCTGTTAACCTACTTGGACATCTGTGAAACTAATGGGACATATGTGAAACTAATGGGGCGTCTGTGAAACTACTGGGACATCTTTGAAACTACTGGGACATCTGTAAAACTACTGGGACATATGTCAACCTATTGGGACATCTGTGAAACTATTGGGACATCTGTGAAACTATTGGGACATCTGTGAAACAACTGGGACATCTGTTAAACTATTGGGACATCTGTTAAACTCCTGGGACATCTGTGAAACTATTGGGACATGGGTGAAACTATTGGGACATCTGTAAAACTACTGGGACATCTGTTAAACTATTGGACATCTGTGAAATTATTGGGACATCTGTGAAACTAATGGGACATCTGTGAAACTATTGGGACATCTGTGAAACTATGGGGACATCTGTAAAAATAATGGGACATATGTGAAACTATTGGGGCGTCTGTGAAACTACTGGTACATGTGTGAAACTACTGGGACATCTCTAAAACCACTGGGACATCTGTTAAACTATTGGGACATCTGTGAAACTATGGGGACATCTGTGAAACTAATGGGACATATGTGAAACTATTGGGACATCTGTGAAACTAATGGGACGTATGTGAAACTATTGGGACATCTGTGAAACTATTGGGACATCTGTGAAACAACTGGGACATCTGTTAAACTATTGGGACATCTGTTAAACTCCTGGGACATCTGTGAAACTATTGGGACATGGGTGAAACTATTGGGACATCTGTTAAACTATTGGGACATCTGTGAAACTACTGGTACATCTGTGAAACTATTGGGACATCTGTGAAACTATGGGGACATCTGTAAAAATAATGGGACATATGTGAAACTATTGGGGCGTCTGTGAAACTACTGGTACATCTCTAACACTACTGGGACATCTGTTAAACTATTGGGACATCTGTGAAACTATGGGGACATCTGTGAAACTAATGGGACATATGTGAAACTATTGGGACATCTGTGAAACTATTGGGACATCTGTGAAACTATTGGGACATCTGTGAAACTATGGGGACATCTGTGAAACTAATGGGACATATGTGAAACTATTGGGACATCTGTGAAACTAATGGGACATATGTGAAACTATTGGGACATCTGTGAAACTATTGGGACATCTGTGAAACTACTGGTACATCTGTGAAACTATGGGGACATCTGTGAAACTATGGGGACATCTGTGAAACTATGGGGACATCTGTTAACCTACTGGGATATCTGTAAAACTACTGGGACATCTATGAAACTATTGGGACATCTGTGAAACTATGGGGACATCTGTTAACCTACTTGGACATCTGTGAAACTAATGGGACATATGTGAAACTATTGGGGCGTCTGTGAAACTACTGGGACATCTTTGAAACTACTGGGACATCTGTAAAACTACTGGGACATATGTGAACCTATTGGGACATCTGTGAAACTATTGGGACATCTGTGAAACTATTGGGACATCTGTGAAACAACTGGGACATCTGTTAAACTATTGGGACATCTGTTAAACTCCTGGGACATCTGTGAAACTATTGGGACATGGGTGAAACTATTGGGACATCTGTTAAACTATTGGGACATCTGAGAAACTACTGGTACATCTGTGAAACTATTGGGACATCTGTGAAACTATGGGGACATCTGTAAAAATAATGGGACATATGTGAAACTATTGGGGCGTCTGTGAAACTACTGGGACATCTTTGAAACTACTGGTACATCTGTAAAACTACTGGGACATCTGTGAAACTACTGGTACATCTGTGAAACTATTGGGACATCTGTGAAACTATGGGGACATCTGTCAAAATAATGGGACATATGTGAAACTATTGGGGCGTCTGTGAAACTACTGGTACATCTCTAACACTACTGGGACATCTGTTAAACTATTGGGACATCTGTGAAACTATGGGGACATCTGTGAAACTAATGGGACATCTGTGAAACTATTGGGACATCTGTGAAACTATTGGGACATCTGTGAAACTATTGGGACATCTGTGAAACTATGGGGACATCTGTGAAACTAATGGGACATATGTGAAACTATTGGGACATCTGTGAAACTAATGGGACATATGTGAAACTATTGGGACATCTGTGAAACTATTGGGACATCTGTGAAACTACTGGTACATCTGTGAAACTATGGGGACATCTGTGAAACTATGGGGACATCTGTGAAACTATGGGGACATCTGTTAACCTACTGGGATATCTGTAAAACTACTGGGACATCTATGAAACTATTGGGACATCTGTGAAACTATGGGGACATCTGTTAACCTACTTGGACATCTGTGAAACTAATGGGACATATGTGAAACTATTGGGGCGTCTGTGAAACTACTGGGACATCTTTGAAACTACTGGGACATCTGTAAAACTACTGGGACATATGTGAACCTATTGGGACATCTGTGAAACTATTGGGACATCTGTGAAACTATTGGGACATCTGTGAAACAACTGGGACATCTGTTAAACTATTGGGACATCTGTTAAACTCCTGGGACATCTGTGAAACTATTGGGACATGGGTGAAACTATTGGGACATCTGTTAAACTATTGGGACATCTGAGAAACTACTGGTACATCTGTGAAACTATTGGGACATCTGTGAAACTATGGGGACATCTGTAAAAATAATGGGACATATGTGAAACTATTGGGGCGTCTGTGAAACTACTGGTACATCTCTAACACTACTGGGACATCTGTTAAACTATTGGGACATCTGTGAAACTATGGGGACATCTGTGAAACTAATGGGACATGTGAAACTATTGGGACATCTGTGAAACTATTGGGACATCTGTGAAACTATTGGGACATCTGTGAAACTATTGGGACATCTGTGAAACTATGGGGACATCTGTGAAACTAATGGGACATATGTGAAACTATTGGGACATCTGTGAAACTAATGGGACATATGTGAAACTATTGGGACATCTGTGAAACTATTGGGACATCTGTGAAACTACTGGTACATCTGTGAAACTATGGGGACATCTGTAAAACTATGGGGACATCTGTGAAACTATGGGGACATCTGTTAACCTACTGGGATATCTGTAAAACTACTGGGACATCTATGAAACTATTGGGACATCTGTGAAACTATGGGGACATCTGTTAACCTACTTGGACATCTGTGAAACTAATGGGACATATGTGAAACTATTGGGGCGTCTGTGAAACTACTGGGACATCTTTGAAACTACTGGGACATCTGTAAAACTACTGGGACATATGTGAACCTATTGGGACATCTGTCAAACTATTGGGACATCTGTGAAACTATTGCGACATCTGTGAAACAACTGGGACATCTGTTAAACTATTGGGACATCTGTTAAACTCCTGGGACATCTGTGAAACTATTGGGACATGGGTGAAACTATTGGGACATCTGTAAAACTACTGGGAAATCTGTTAAACTATTGGACATCTGTGAAATTATTGGGACATCTGTGAAACTAATGGGACATCTGTGAAACTATTGGGACATCTGTGAAACTATGGGGACATCTGTAAAAATAATGGGACATATGTGAAACTATTGGGGCGTCTGTGAAACTACTGGTACATGTGTGAAACTACTGGGACATCTCTAAAACCATTGGGACATCTGTTAAACTATTGGGACATCTGTGAAACTATGGGGACATCTGTGAAACTAATGGGACATATGTGAAACAACTGGGACATCTGTTAAACTATTGGGACATCTGTTAAACTCCTGGGACATCTGTGAAACTATTGGGACATGGGTGAAACTATTGGGACATCTGTAAAACTACTGGGAAATCTGTTAAACTATTGGACATCTGTGAAATTATTGGGACATCTGTGAAACTAATGGGACATCTGTGAAACTATTGGGACATCTGTGAAACTATGGGGACATCTGTAAAAATAATGGGACATATGTGAAACTATTGGGGCGTCTGTGAAACTACTGGTACATGTGTGAAACTACTGGGACATCTCTAAAACCACTGGGACATCTGTTAAACTATTGGGACATCTGTGAAACTATGGGGACATCTGTGAAACTAATGGGACATATGTGAAACTATTGGAACATCTGTGAAACTAATGGGACGTATGTGAAACTATTGGGACATCTGTGAAACTATGGGGACATCTGTGAAACTAATGGGACATATGTGAAACTATTGGGACATCTGTGAAACTAATGGGACATATGTGAAACTACTGGTACATCTGTGAAACTATGGGGACATCTGTTAACCTATTGGGATATCTGTAAAACTACTGGGACATCTGTGAAACTATTGGGACATCTGTGAAACTATGGGGACATCTGTTAACCTACTGGGACATCTGTGAAACTACTGGGACATCTGTTAAACTACTGGGACATCTGTTAAACTATTGGGACATCTGTGAAACTATGGGGACATCTGTGAAACTATGGGGACATCTGTTAACCTACTGGGATATCTGTAAAACTACTGGGACATCTATGAAACTATTGGGACATCTGTGAAACTATGGGGACATCTGTTAACCTACTTGGACATCTGTGAAACTAATGGGACATATGTGAAACTATTGGGGCGTCTGTGAAACTACTGGGACATCTTTGAAACTACTGGGACATCTGTAAAACTACTGGGACATATGTGAACCTATTGGGACATCTGTGAAACTATTGGGACATCTGTGAAACTATTGGGACATCTGTGAAACAACTGGGACATCTGTTAAACTATTGGGACATCTGTTAAACTCCTGGGACATCTGTGAAACTATTGGGACATGGGTGAAACTATTGGGACATCTGTTAAACTATTGGGACATCTGTGAAACTACTGGTACATCTGTGAAACTATTGGGACATCTGTGAAACTATGGGGACATCTGTGAAACTAATGGGACATTTGTGAAACTATTGGGGCGTCTGTGAAACTATTGGAATATCTGTGAAACTATGGGGTCATCTGTGAAACTAATGGGACATTTGTGAAACTATTGGGACATCTGTGAAACTATGGGGACATCTGTGAAACTAATGGGACATACGTGAAACTATTGGGACATCTGTGAAACTAATGGGACATATGTGAAACTATTGGGACATCTGTGAAACTATTGGGACATCTGTGAAACTACTGGTACATCTGTGAAACTATGGGGACATCTGTTAACCTATTGGGATGTCTGTAAAACTACTGGGACATCTGTTAACCTACTGGGACATCTGTGAAACTACTGGGACATCTGATAAACTACTGGGACATCTGTTAAACTATTGGGACATCTGTGAAACTATGGGGACATCTGTGAAACTATGGGGACATCTGTTAACCTACTGGGATATCTGTAAAACTACTGGGACATGGGTGAAACTATTGGGACATCTGTTAAACTATTGGGACATCTGTGAAACTACTGGTACATCTGTGAAACTATTGGGACATCTGTGAAACTATGGGGACATCTGTGAAACTAATGGGACATATGTTAAACTATTGGGGCATCTGTGAAACTACTGGGAAATGTGTGAAACTACTGGGACATCTGTAAAACTACTGGGACATCTGTTAAACTATTGGACATCTGTGAAACTATTGGGACATCTGTGAAACTAATGGGACATCTGTGAAACTAATGGGACATCTGTGAAACTAATGGGACATCTGTGAAACTATTGGGACATCTGTGAAACTATGGGGACATCTGTAAAAATAATGGGACATATGTGAAACTATTGGGGCGTCTGTGAAACTACTGGTACATGTGTGAAACTACTGGGACATCTCTAACACTACTGGGACATCTGTTAAACTATTGGGACATCTGTGAAACTATGGGGACATCTGTGAAACTAATGGGACATCTGTGAAACTATGGGGACATCTGTGAAACTATTGGGACATCTGTGAAACTATGGGGACATCTGTGAAACTAATGGGACATATGTGAAACTATTGGGACATCTGTGAAACTAATGGGACATATGTGAAACTATTGGGACATCTGTGAAACTATTGGGACATCTGTGAAACTACTGGTACATCTGTGAAACTATGGGGACATCTGTGAAACTATGGGGACATCTGTGAAACTATGGGGACATCTGTGAAACTATGGGGACATCTGTTAACCTACTGGGATATCTGTAAAACTACTGGGACATCTATGAAACTATTGGGACATCTGTGAAACTATGGGGACATCTGTTAACCTACTTGGACATCTGTGAAACTAATGGGACATATGTGAAACTATTGGGGCGTCTGTGAAACTACTGGGACATCTTTGAAACTACTGGGACATCTGTAAAACTACTGGGACATATGTCAACCTATTGGGACATCTGTGAAACTATTGGGACATCTGTGAAACTATTGGGACATCTGTGAAACAACTGGGACATCTGTTAAACTATTGGGACATCTGTTAAACTCCTGGGACATCTGTGAAACTATTGGGACATGGGTGAAACTATTGGGACATCTGTAAAACTACTGGGACATCTGTTAAACTATTGGACATCTGTGAAATTATTGGGACATCTGTGAAACTAATGGGACATCTGTGAAACTATTGGGACATCTGTGAAACTATGGGGACATCTGTAAAAATAATGGGACATATGTGAAACTATTGGGGCGTCTGTGAAACTACTGGTACATGTGTGAAACTACTGGGACATCTCTAAAACCACTGGGACATCTGTTAAACTATTGGGACATCTGTGAAACTATGGGGACATCTGTGAAACTAATGGGACATATGTGAAACTATTGGGACATCTGTGAAACTAATGGGACGTATGTGAAACTATTGGGACATCTGTGAAACTATTGGGACATCTGTGAAACAACTGGGACATCTGTTAAACTATTGGGACATCTGTTAAACTCCTGGGACATCTGTGAAACTATTGGGACATGGGTGAAACTATTGGGACATCTGTTAAACTATTGGGACATCTGTGAAACTACTGGTACATCTGTGAAACTATTGGGACATCTGTGAAACTATGGGGACATCTGTAAAAATAATGGGACATATGTGAAACTATTGGGGCGTCTGTGAAACTACTGGTACATCTCTAACACTACTGGGACATCTGTTAAACTATTGGGACATCTGTGAAACTATGGGGACATCTGTGAAACTAATGGGACATATGTGAAACTATTGGGACATCTGTGAAACTATTGGGACATCTGTGAAACTACTGGTACATCTGTGAAACTATGGGGACATCTGTGAAACTATGGGGACATCTGTGAAACTATGGGGACATCTGTTAACCTACTGGGATATCTGTAAAAGTACTGGGACATCTATGAAACTATTGGGACATCTGTGAAACTATGGGGACATCTGTTAACCTACTTGGACATCTGTGAAACTAATGGGACATATGTGAAACTATTGGGGCGTCTGTGAAACTACTGGGACATCTTTGAAACTACTGGGACATCTGTAAAACTACTGGGACATATGTGAACCTATTGGGACATCTGTCAAACTATTGGGACATCTGTGAAACTATTGGGACATCTGTGAAACAACTGGGACATCTGTTAAACTATTGGGACATCTGTTAAACTCCTGGGACATCTGTGAAACTATTGGGACATGGGTGAAACTATTGGGACATCTGTAAAACTACTGGGAAATCTGTTAAACTATTGGACATCTGTGAAATTATTGGGACATCTGTGAAACTAATGGGACATCTGTGAAACTATTGGGACATCTGTGAAACTATGGGGACATCTGTAAAAATAATGGGACATATGTGAAACTATTGGGGCGTCTGTGAAACTACTGGTACATGTGTGAAACTACTGGGACATCTCTAAAACCACTGGGACATCTGTTAAACTATTGGGACATCTGTGAAACTATGGGGACATCTGTGAAACTAATGGGACATATGTGAAACTATTGGAACATCTGTGAAACTAATGGGACGTATGTGAAACTATTGGGACATCTGTGAAACTATGGGGACATCTGTGAAACTAATGGGACATATGTGAAACTATTGGGACATCTGTGAAACTAATGGGACATATGTGAAACTACTGGTACATCTGTGAAACTATGGGGACATCTGTTAACCTATTGGGATATCTGTAAAACTACTGGGACATCTGTGAAACTATTGGGACATCTGTGAAACTATGGGGACATCTGTTAACCTACTGGGACATCTGTGAAACTACTGGGACATCTGTTAAACTACTGGGACATCTGTTAAACTATTGGGACATCTGTGAAACTATGGGGACATCTGTGAAACTATGGGGACATCTGTTAACCTACTGGGATATCTGTAAAACTACTGGGACATCTATGAAACTATTGGGACATCTGTGAAACTATGGGGACATCTGTTAACCTACTTGGACATCTGTGAAACTAATGGGACATATGTGAAACTATTGGGGCGTCTGTGAAACTACTGGGACATCTTTGAAACTACTGGGACATCTGTAAAACTACTGGGACATATGTGAACCTATTGGGACATCTGTGAAACTATTGGGACATCTGTGAAACTATTGGGACATCTGTGAAACAACTGGGACATCTGTTAAACTATTGGGACATCTGTTAAACTCCTGGGACATCTGTGAAACTATTGGGACATGGGTGAAACTATTGGGACATCTGTTAAACTATTGGGACATCTGTGAAACTACTGGTACATCTGTGAAACTATTGGGACATCTGTGAAACTATGGGGACATCTGTGAAACTAATGGGACATTTGTGAAACTATTGGGGCGTCTGTGAAACTATTGGAATATCTGTGAAACTATGGGGTCATCTGTGAAACTAATGGGACATTTGTGAAACTATTGGGACATCTGTGAAACTATGGGGACATCTGTGAAACTAATGGGACATACGTGAAACTATTGGGACATCTGTGAAACTAATGGGACATATGTGAAACTATTGGGACATCTGTGAAACTATTGGGACATCTGTGAAACTACTGGTACATCTGTGAAACTATGGGGACATCTGTTAACCTATTGGGATGTCTGTAAAACTACTGGGACATCTGTTAACCTACTGGGACATCTGTGAAACTACTGGGACATCTGATAAACTACTGGGACATCTGTTAAACTATTGGGACATCTGTGAAACTATGGGGACATCTGTGAAACTATGGGGACATCTGTTAACCTACTGGGATATCTGTAAAACTACTGGGACATGGGTGAAACTATTGGGACATCTGTTAAACTATTGGGACATCTGTGAAACTACTGGTACATCTGTGAAACTATTGGGACATCTGTGAAACTATGGGGACATCTGTGAAACTAATGGGACATATGTTAAACTATTGGGGCATCTGTGAAACTACTGGGAAATGTGTGAAACTACTGGGACATCTGTAAAACTACTGGGACATCTGTTAAACTATTGGACATCTGTGAAACTATTGGGACATCTGTGAAACTAATGGGACATCTGTGAAACTAATGGGACATCTGTGAAACTAATGGGACATCTGTGAAACTATTGGGACATCTGTGAAACTATGGGGACATCTGTAAAAATAATGGGACATATGTGAAACTATTGGGGCGTCTGTGAAACTACTGGTACATGTGTGAAACTACTGGGACATCTCTAACACTACTGGGACATCTGTTAAACTATTGGGACATCTGTGAAACTATGGGGACATCTGTGAAACTAATGGGACATCTGTGAAACTATGGGGACATCTGTGAAACTATTGGGACATCTGTGAAACTATGGGGACATCTGTGAAACTAATGGGACATATGTGAAACTATTGGGACATCTGTGAAACTAATGGGACATATGTGAAACTATTGGGACATCTGTGAAACTATTGGGACATCTGTGAAACTACTGGTACATCTGTGAAACTATGGGGACATCTGTGAAACTATGGGGACATCTGTGAAACTATGGGGACATCTGTGAAACTATGGGGACATCTGTTAACCTACTGGGATATCTGTAAAACTACTGGGACATCTATGAAACTATTGGGACATCTGTGAAACTATGGGGACATCTGTTAACCTACTTGGACATCTGTGAAACTAATGGGACATATGTGAAACTAATGGGACATCTGTGAAACTATTGGGACATCTGTGAAACTATGGGGACATCTGTAAAAATAATGGGACATATGTGAAACTATTGGGGCGTCTGTGAAACTACTGGTACATGTGTGAAACTACTGGGACATCTCTAACACTACTGGGACATCTGTTAAACTATTGGGACATCTGTGAAACTATGGGGACATCTGTGAAACTAATGGGACATCTGTGAAACTATGGGGACATCTGTGAAACTATTGGGACATCTGTGAAACTATGGGGACATCTGTGAAACTAATGGGACATATGTGAAACTATTGGGACATCTGTGAAACTAATGGGACATATGTGAAACTATTGGGACATCTGTGAAACTATTGGGACATCTGTGAAACTACTGGTACATCTGTGAAACTATGGGGACATCTGTGAAACTATGGGGACATCTGTGAAACTATGGGGACATCTGTGAAACTATGGGGACATCTGTTAACCTACTGGGATATCTGTAAAACTACTGGGACATCTATGAAACTATTGGGACATCTGTGAAACTATGGGGACATCTGTTAACCTACTTGGACATCTGTGAAACTAATGGGACATATGTGAAACTATTGGGGCGTCTGTGAAACTACTGGGACATCTTTGAAACTACTGGGACATCTGTAAAACTACTGGGACATATGTGAACCTATTGGGACGTCTGTGAAACTATTGGGACATCTGTGAAACTACTGGTACATCTGTGAAACTATGGGGACATCTGTGAAACTATGGGGACATCTGTGAAACTATGGGGACATCTGTGAAACTATGGGGACATCTGTTAACCTACTGGGATATCTGTAAAACTACTGGGACATCTATGAAACTATTGGGACATCTGTGAAACTATGGGGACATCTGTTAACCTACTTGGACATCTGTGAAACTAATGGGACATATGTGAAACTAATGGGGCGTCTGTGAAACTACTGGGACATCTTTGAAACTACTGGGACATCTGTAAAACTACTGGGACATATGTCAACCTATTGGGACATCTGTGAAACTATTGGGACATCTGTGAAACTATTGGGACATCTGTGAAACAACTGGGACATCTGTTAAACTATTGGGACATCTGTTAAACTCCTGGGACATCTGTGAAACTATTGGGACATGGGTGAAACTATTGGGACATCTGTAAAACTACTGGGACATCTGTTAAACTATTGGACATCTGTGAAATTATTGGGACATCTGTGAAACTAATGGGACATCTGTGAAACTATTGGGACATCTGTGAAACTATGGGGACATCTGTAAAAATAATGGGACATATGTGAAACTATTGGGGCGTCTGTGAAACTACTGGTACATGTGTGAAACTACTGGGACATCTCTAAAACCACTGGGACATCTGTTAAACTATTGGGACATCTGTGAAACTATGGGGACATCTGTGAAACTAATGGGACATATGTGAAACTATTGGGACATCTGTGAAACTAATGGGACGTATGTGAAACTATTGGGACATCTGTGAAACTATTGGGACATCTGTGAAACAACTGGGACATCTGTTAAACTATTGGGACATCTGTTAAACTCCTGGGACATCTGTGAAACTATTGGGACATGGGTGAAACTATTGGGACATCTGTTAAACTATTGGGACATCTGTGAAACTACTGGTACATCTGTGAAACTATTGGGACATCTGTGAAACTATGGGGACATCTGTAAAAATAATGGGACATATGTGAAACTATTGGGGCGTCTGTGAAACTACTGGTACATCTCTAACACTACTGGGACATCTGTTAAACTATTGGGACATCTGTGAAACTATGGGGACATCTGTGAAACTAATGGGACATATGTGAAACTATTGGGACATCTGTGAAACTATTGGGACATCTGTGAAACTATTGGGACATCTGTGAAACTATGGGGACATCTGTGAAACTAATGGGACATATGTGAAACTATTGGGACATCTGTGAAACTAATGGGACATATGTGAAACTATTGGGACATCTGTGAAACTATTGGGACATCTGTGAAACTACTGGTACATCTGTGAAACTATGGGGACATCTGTGAAACTATGGGGACATCTGTGAAACTATGGGGACATCTGTTAACCTACTGGGATATCTGTAAAACTACTGGGACATCTATGAAACTATTGGGACATCTGTGAAACTATGGGGACATCTGTTAACCTACTTGGACATCTGTGAAACTAATGGGACATATGTGAAACTATTGGGGCGTCTGTGAAACTACTGGGACATCTTTGAAACTACTGGGACATCTGTAAAACTACTGGGACATATGTGAACCTATTGGGACATCTGTGAAACTATTGGGACATCTGTGAAACTATTGGGACATCTGTGAAACAACTGGGACATCTGTTAAACTATTGGGACATCTGTTAAACTCCTGGGACATCTGTGAAACTATTGGGACATGGGTGAAACTATTGGGACATCTGTTAAACTATTGGGACATCTGAGAAACTACTGGTACATCTGTGAAACTATTGGGACATCTGTGAAACTATGGGGACATCTGTAAAAATAATGGGACATATGTGAAACTATTGGGGCGTCTGTGAAACTACTGGGACATCTTTGAAACTACTGGTACATCTGTAAAACTACTGGGACATCTGTGAAACTACTGGTACATCTGTGAAACTATTGGGACATCTGTGAAACTATGGGGACATCTGTCAAAATAATGGGACATATGTGAAACTATTGGGGCGTCTGTGAAACTACTGGTACATCTCTAACACTACTGGGACATCTGTTAAACTATTGGGACATCTGTGAAACTATGGGGACATCTGTGAAACTAATGGGACATCTGTGAAACTATTGGGACATCTGTGAAACTATTGGGACATCTGTGAAACTATTGGGACATCTGTGAAACTATGGGGACATCTGTGAAACTAATGGGACATATGTGAAACTATTGGGACATCTGTGAAACTAATGGGACATATGTGAAACTATTGGGACATCTGTGAAACTATTGGGACATCTGTGAAACTACTGGTACATCTGTGAAACTATGGGGACATCTGTGAAACTATGGGGACATCTGTGAAACTATGGGGACATCTGTTAACCTACTGGGATATCTGTAAAACTACTGGGACATCTATGAAACTATTGGGACATCTGTGAAACTATGGGGACATCTGTTAACCTACTTGGACATCTGTGAAACTAATGGGACATATGTGAAACTATTGGGGCGTCTGTGAAACTACTGGGACATCTTTGAAACTACTGGGACATCTGTAAAACTACTGGGACATATGTGAACCTATTGGGACATCTGTGAAACTATTGGGACATCTGTGAAACTATTGGGACATCTGTGAAACAACTGGGACATCTGTTAAACTATTGGGACATCTGTTAAACTCCTGGGACATCTGTGAAACTATTGGGACATGGGTGAAACTATTGGGACATCTGTTAAACTATTGGGACATCTGAGAAACTACTGGTACATCTGTGAAACTATTGGGACATCTGTGAAACTATGGGGACATCTGTAAAAATAATGGGACATATGTGAAACTATTGGGGCGTCTGTGAAACTACTGGTACATCTCTAACACTACTGGGACATCTGTTAAACTATTGGGACATCTGTGAAACTATGGGGACATCTGTGAAACTAATGGGACATGTGAAACTATTGGGACATCTGTGAAACTATTGGGACATCTGTGAAACTATTGGGACATCTGTGAAACTATTGGGACATCTGTGAAACTATGGGGACATCTGTGAAACTAATGGGACATATGTGAAACTATTGGGACATCTGTGAAACTAATGGGACATATGTGAAACTATTGGGACATCTGTGAAACTATTGGGACATCTGTGAAACTACTGGTACATCTGTGAAACTATGGGGACATCTGTAAAACTATGGGGACATCTGTGAAACTATGGGGACATCTGTTAACCTACTGGGATATCTGTAAAACTACTGGGACATCTATGAAACTATTGGGACATCTGTGAAACTATGGGGACATCTGTTAACCTACTTGGACATCTGTGAAACTAATGGGACATATGTGAAACTATTGGGGCGTCTGTGAAACTACTGGGACATCTTTGAAACTACTGGGACATCTGTAAAACTACTGGGACATATGTGAACCTATTGGGACATCTGTCAAACTATTGGGACATCTGTGAAACTATTGCGACATCTGTGAAACAACTGGGACATCTGTTAAACTATTGGGACATCTGTTAAACTCCTGGGACATCTGTGAAACTATTGGGACATGGGTGAAACTATTGGGACATCTGTAAAACTACTGGGAAATCTGTTAAACTATTGGACATCTGTGAAATTATTGGGACATCTGTGAAACTAATGGGACATCTGTGAAACTATTGGGACATCTGTGAAACTATGGGGACATCTGTAAAAATAATGGGACATATGTGAAACTATTGGGGCGTCTGTGAAACTACTGGTACATGTGTGAAACTACTGGGACATCTCTAAAACCACTGGGACATCTGTTAAACTATTGGGACATCTGTGAAACTATGGGGACATCTGTGAAACTAATGGGACATATGTGAAACAACTGGGACATCTGTTAAACTATTGGGACATCTGTTAAACTCCTGGGACATCTGTGAAACTATTGGGACATGGGTGAAACTATTGGGACATCTGTAAAACTACTGGGAAATCTGTTAAACTATTGGACATCTGTGAAATTATTGGGACATCTGTGAAACTAATGGGACATCTGTGAAACTATTGGGACATCTGTGAAACTATGGGGACATCTGTAAAAATAATGGGACATATGTGAAACTATTGGGGCGTCTGTGAAACTACTGGTACATGTGTGAAACTACTGGGACATCTCTAAAACCACTGGGACATCTGTTAAACTATTGGGACATCTGTGAAACTATGGGGACATCTGTGAAACTAATGGGACATATGTGAAACTATTGGAACATCTGTGAAACTAATGGGACGTATGTGAAACTATTGGGACATCTGTGAAACTATGGGGACATCTGTGAAACTAATGGGACATATGTGAAACTATTGGGACATCTGTGAAACTAATGGGACATATGTGAAACTACTGGTACATCTGTGAAACTATGGGGACATCTGTTAACCTATTGGGATATCTGTAAAACTACTGGGACATCTGTGAAACTATTGGGACATCTGTGAAACTATGGGGACATCTGTTAACCTACTGGGACATCTGTGAAACTACTGGGACATCTGTTAAACTACTGGGACATCTGTTAAACTATTGGGACATCTGTGAAACTATGGGGACATCTGTGAAACTATGGGGACATCTGTTAACCTACTGGGATATCTGTAAAACTACTGGGACATCTATGAAACTATTGGGACATCTGTGAAACTATGGGGACATCTGTTAACCTACTTGGACATCTGTGAAACTAATGGGACATATGTGAAACTATTGGGGCGTCTGTGAAACTACTGGGACATCTTTGAAACTACTGGGACATCTGTAAAACTACTGGGACATATGTGAACCTATTGGGACATCTGTGAAACTATTGGGACATCTGTGAAACTATTGGGACATCTGTGAAACAACTGGGACATCTGTTAAACTATTGGGACATCTGTTAAACTCCTGGGACATCTGTGAAACTATTGGGACATGGGTGAAACTATTGGGACATCTGTTAAACTATTGGGACATCTGTGAAACTACTGGTACATCTGTGAAACTATTGGGACATCTGTGAAACTATGGGGACATCTGTGAAACTAATGGGACATTTGTGAAACTATTGGGGCGTCTGTGAAACTATTGGAATATCTGTGAAACTATGGGGTCATCTGTGAAACTAATGGGACATTTGTGAAACTATTGGGACATCTGTGAAACTATGGGGACATCTGTGAAACTAATGGGACATACGTGAAACTATTGGGACATCTGTGAAACTAATGGGACATATGTGAAACTATTGGGACATCTGTGAAACTATTGGGACATCTGTGAAACTACTGGTACATCTGTGAAACTATGGGGACATCTGTTAACCTATTGGGATGTCTGTAAAACTACTGGGACATCTGTTAACCTACTGGGACATCTGTGAAACTACTGGGACATCTGATAAACTACTGGGACATCTGTTAAACTATTGGGACATCTGTGAAACTATGGGGACATCTGTGAAACTATGGGGACATCTGTTAACCTACTGGGATATCTGTAAAACTACTGGGACATGGGTGAAACTATTGGGACATCTGTTAAACTATTGGGACATCTGTGAAACTACTGGTACATCTGTGAAACTATTGGGACATCTGTGAAACTATGGGGACATCTGTGAAACTAATGGGACATATGTTAAACTATTGGGGCATCTGTGAAACTACTGGGAAATGTGTGAAACTACTGGGACATCTGTAAAACTACTGGGACATCTGTTAAACTATTGGACATCTGTGAAACTATTGGGACATCTGTGAAACTAATGGGACATCTGTGAAACTAATGGGACATCTGTGAAACTAATGGGACATCTGTGAAACTATTGGGACATCTGTGAAACTATGGGGACATCTGTAAAAATAATGGGACATATGTGAAACTATTGGGGCGTCTGTGAAACTACTGGTACATGTGTGAAACTACTGGGACATCTCTAACACTACTGGGACATCTGTTAAACTATTGGGACATCTGTGAAACTATGGGGACATCTGTGAAACTAATGGGACATCTGTGAAACTATGGGGACATCTGTGAAACTATTGGGACATCTGTGAAACTATGGGGACATCTGTGAAACTAATGGGACATATGTGAAACTATTGGGACATCTGTGAAACTAATGGGACATATGTGAAACTATTGGGACATCTGTGAAACTATTGGGACATCTGTGAAACTACTGGTACATCTGTGAAACTATGGGGACATCTGTGAAACTATGGGGACATCTGTGAAACTATGGGGACATCTGTGAAACTATGGGGACATCTGTTAACCTACTGGGATATCTGTAAAACTACTGGGACATCTATGAAACTATTGGGACATCTGTGAAACTATGGGGACATCTGTTAACCTACTTGGACATCTGTGAAACTAATGGGACATATGTGAAACTATTGGGGCGTCTGTGAAACTACTGGGACATCTTTGAAACTACTGGGACATCTGTAAAACTACTGGGACATATGTCAACCTATTGGGACATCTGTGAAACTATTGGGACATCTGTGAAACTATTGGGACATCTGTGAAACAACTGGGACATCTGTTAAACTATTGGGACATCTGTTAAACTCCTGGGACATCTGTGAAACTATTGGGACATGGGTGAAACTATTGGGACATCTGTAAAACTACTGGGACATCTGTTAAACTATTGGACATCTGTGAAATTATTGGGACATCTGTGAAACTAATGGGACATCTGTGAAACTATTGGGACATCTGTGAAACTATGGGGACATCTGTAAAAATAATGGGACATATGTGAAACTATTGGGGCGTCTGTGAAACTACTGGTACATGTGTGAAACTACTGGGACATCTCTAAAACCACTGGGACATCTGTTAAACTATTGGGACATCTGTGAAACTATGGGGACATCTGTGAAACTAATGGGACATATGTGAAACTATTGGGACATCTGTGAAACTAATGGGACGTATGTGAAACTATTGGGACATCTGTGAAACTATTGGGACATCTGTGAAACAACTGGGACATCTGTTAAACTATTGGGACATCTGTTAAACTCCTGGGACATCTGTGAAACTATTGGGACATGGGTGAAACTATTGGGACATCTGTTAAACTATTGGGACATCTGTGAAACTACTGGTACATCTGTGAAACTATTGGGACATCTGTGAAACTATGGGGACATCTGTAAAAATAATGGGACATATGTGAAACTATTGGGGCGTCTGTGAAACTACTGGTACATCTCTAACACTACTGGGACATCTGTTAAACTATTGGGACATCTGTGAAACTATGGGGACATCTGTGAAACTAATGGGACATATGTGAAACTATTGGGACATCTGTGAAACTATTGGGACATCTGTGAAACTACTGGTACATCTGTGAAACTATGGGGACATCTGTGAAACTATGGGGACATCTGTGAAACTATGGGGACATCTGTTAACCTACTGGGATATCTGTAAAAGTACTGGGACATCTATGAAACTATTGGGACATCTGTGAAACTATGGGGACATCTGTTAACCTACTTGGACATCTGTGAAACTAATGGGACATATGTGAAACTATTGGGGCGTCTGTGAAACTACTGGGACATCTTTGAAACTACTGGGACATCTGTAAAACTACTGGGACATATGTGAACCTATTGGGACATCTGTCAAACTATTGGGACATCTGTGAAACTATTGGGACATCTGTGAAACAACTGGGACATCTGTTAAACTATTGGGACATCTGTTAAACTCCTGGGACATCTGTGAAACTATTGGGACATGGGTGAAACTATTGGGACATCTGTAAAACTACTGGGAAATCTGTTAAACTATTGGACATCTGTGAAATTATTGGGACATCTGTGAAACTAATGGGACATCTGTGAAACTATTGGGACATCTGTGAAACTATGGGGACATCTGTAAAAATAATGGGACATATGTGAAACTATTGGGGCGTCTGTGAAACTACTGGTACATGTGTGAAACTACTGGGACATCTCTAAAACCACTGGGACATCTGTTAAACTATTGGGACATCTGTGAAACTATGGGGACATCTGTGAAACTAATGGGACATATGTGAAACTATTGGAACATCTGTGAAACTAATGGGACGTATGTGAAACTATTGGGACATCTGTGAAACTATGGGGACATCTGTGAAACTAATGGGACATATGTGAAACTATTGGGACATCTGTGAAACTAATGGGACATATGTGAAACTACTGGTACATCTGTGAAACTATGGGGACATCTGTTAACCTATTGGGATATCTGTAAAACTACTGGGACATCTGTGAAACTATTGGGACATCTGTGAAACTATGGGGACATCTGTTAACCTACTGGGACATCTGTGAAACTACTGGGACATCTGTTAAACTACTGGGACATCTGTTAAACTATTGGGACATCTGTGAAACTATGGGGACATCTGTGAAACTATGGGGACATCTGTTAACCTACTGGGATATCTGTAAAACTACTGGGACATCTATGAAACTATTGGGACATCTGTGAAACTATGGGGACATCTGTTAACCTACTTGGACATCTGTGAAACTAATGGGACATATGTGAAACTATTGGGGCGTCTGTGAAACTACTGGGACATCTTTGAAACTACTGGGACATCTGTAAAACTACTGGGACATATGTGAACCTATTGGGACATCTGTGAAACTATTGGGACATCTGTGAAACTATTGGGACATCTGTGAAACAACTGGGACATCTGTTAAACTATTGGGACATCTGTTAAACTCCTGGGACATCTGTGAAACTATTGGGACATGGGTGAAACTATTGGGACATCTGTTAAACTATTGGGACATCTGTGAAACTACTGGTACATCTGTGAAACTATTGGGACATCTGTGAAACTATGGGGACATCTGTGAAACTAATGGGACATTTGTGAAACTATTGGGGCGTCTGTGAAACTATTGGAATATCTGTGAAACTATGGGGTCATCTGTGAAACTAATGGGACATTTGTGAAACTATTGGGACATCTGTGAAACTATGGGGACATCTGTGAAACTAATGGGACATACGTGAAACTATTGGGACATCTGTGAAACTAATGGGACATATGTGAAACTATTGGGACATCTGTGAAACTATTGGGACATCTGTGAAACTACTGGTACATCTGTGAAACTATGGGGACATCTGTTAACCTATTGGGATGTCTGTAAAACTACTGGGACATCTGTTAACCTACTGGGACATCTGTGAAACTACTGGGACATCTGATAAACTACTGGGACATCTGTTAAACTATTGGGACATCTGTGAAACTATGGGGACATCTGTGAAACTATGGGGACATCTGTTAACCTACTGGGATATCTGTAAAACTACTGGGACATGGGTGAAACTATTGGGACATCTGTTAAACTATTGGGACATCTGTGAAACTACTGGTACATCTGTGAAACTATTGGGACATCTGTGAAACTATGGGGACATCTGTGAAACTAATGGGACATATGTTAAACTATTGGGGCATCTGTGAAACTACTGGGAAATGTGTGAAACTACTGGGACATCTGTAAAACTACTGGGACATCTGTTAAACTATTGGACATCTGTGAAACTATTGGGACATCTGTGAAACTAATGGGACATCTGTGAAACTAATGGGACATCTGTGAAACTAATGGGACATCTGTGAAACTATTGGGACATCTGTGAAACTATGGGGACATCTGTAAAAATAATGGGACATATGTGAAACTATTGGGGCGTCTGTGAAACTACTGGTACATGTGTGAAACTACTGGGACATCTCTAACACTACTGGGACATCTGTTAAACTATTGGGACATCTGTGAAACTATGGGGACATCTGTGAAACTAATGGGACATCTGTGAAACTATGGGGACATCTGTGAAACTATTGGGACATCTGTGAAACTATGGGGACATCTGTGAAACTAATGGGACATATGTGAAACTATTGGGACATCTGTGAAACTAATGGGACATATGTGAAACTATTGGGACATCTGTGAAACTATTGGGACATCTGTGAAACTACTGGTACATCTGTGAAACTATGGGGACATCTGTGAAACTATGGGGACATCTGTGAAACTATGGGGACATCTGTGAAACTATGGGGACATCTGTTAACCTACTGGGATATCTGTAAAACTACTGGGACATCTATGAAACTATTGGGACATCTGTGAAACTATGGGGACATCTGTTAACCTACTTGGACATCTGTGAAACTAATGGGACATATGTGAAACTATTGGGGCGTCTGTGAAACTACTGGGACATCTTTGAAACTACTGGGACATCTGTAAAACTACTGGGACATATGTCAACCTATTGGGACATCTGTGAAACTATTGGGACATCTGTGAAACTATTGGGACATCTGTGAAACAACTGGGACATCTGTTAAACTATTGGGACATCTGTTAAACTCCTGGGACATCTGTGAAACTATTGGGACATGGGTGAAACTATTGGGACATCTGTAAAACTACTGGGACATCTGTTAAACTATTGGACATCTGTGAAATTATTGGGACATCTGTGAAACTAATGGGACATCTGTGAAACTATTGGGACATCTGTGAAACTATGGGGACATCTGTAAAAATAATGGGACATATGTGAAACTATTGGGGCGTCTGTGAAACTACTGGTACATGTGTGAAACTACTGGGACATCTCTAAAACCACTGGGACATCTGTTAAACTATTGGGACATCTGTGAAACTATGGGGACATCTGTGAAACTAATGGGACATATGTGAAACTATTGGGACATCTGTGAAACTAATGGGACGTATGTGAAACTATTGGGACATCTGTGAAACTATTGGGACATCTGTGAAACAACTGGGACATCTGTTAAACTATTGGGACATCTGTTAAACTCCTGGGACATCTGTGAAACTATTGGGACATGGGTGAAACTATTGGGACATCTGTTAAACTATTGGGACATCTGTGAAACTACTGGTACATCTGTGAAACTATTGGGACATCTGTGAAACTATGGGGACATCTGTAAAAATAATGGGACATATGTGAAACTATTGGGGCGTCTGTGAAACTACTGGTACATCTCTAACACTACTGGGACATCTGTTAAACTATTGGGACATCTGTGAAACTATGGGGACATCTGTGAAACTAATGGGACATATGTGAAACTATTGGGACATCTGTGAAACTATTGGGACATCTGTGAAACTATTGGGACATCTGTGAAACTATGGGGACATCTGTGAAACTACTGGTACATCTGTGAAACTATGGGGACATCTGTGAAACTATGGGGACATCTGTGAAACTATGGGGACATCTGTTAACCTACTGGGATATCTGTAAAACTACTGGGACATCTATGAAACTATTGGGACATCTGTGAAACTATGGGGACATCTGTTAACCTACTTGGACATCTGTGAAACTAATGGGACATATGTGAAACTATTGGGGCGTCTGTGAAACTACTGGGACATCTTTGAAACTACTGGGACATCTGTAAAACTACTGGGACATATGTGAACCTATTGGGACATCTGTGAAACTATTGGGACATCTGTGAAACTATTGGGACATCTGTGAAACAACTGGGACATCTGTTAAACTATTGGGACATCTGTTAAACTCCTGGGACATCTGTGAAACTATTGGGACATGGGTGAAACTATTGGGACATCTGTTAAACTATTGGGACATCTGAGAAACTACTGGTACATCTGTGAAACTATTGGGACATCTGTGAAACTATGGGGACATCTGTAAAAATAATGGGACATATGTGAAACTATTGGGGCGTCTGTGAAACTACTGGGACATCTTTGAAACTACTGGTACATCTGTAAAACTACTGGGACATCTGTGAAACTACTGGTACATCTGTGAAACTATTGGGACATCTGTGAAACTATGGGGACATCTGTCAAAATAATGGGACATATGTGAAACTATTGGGGCGTCTGTGAAACTACTGGTACATCTCTAACACTACTGGGACATCTGTTAAACTATTGGGACATCTGTGAAACTATGGGGACATCTGTGAAACTAATGGGACATCTGTGAAACTATTGGGACATCTGTGAAACTATTGGGACATCTGTGAAACTATTGGGACATCTGTGAAACTATGGGGACATCTGTGAAACTAATGGGACATATGTGAAACTATTGGGACATCTGTGAAACTAATGGGACATATGTGAAACTATTGGGACATCTGTGAAACTATTGGGACATCTGTGAAACTACTGGTACATCTGTGAAACTATGGGGACATCTGTGAAACTATGGGGACATCTGTGAAACTATGGGGACATCTGTTAACCTACTGGGATATCTGTAAAACTACTGGGACATCTATGAAACTATTGGGACATCTGTGAAACTATGGGGACATCTGTTAACCTACTTGGACATCTGTGAAACTAATGGGACATATGTGAAACTATTGGGGCGTCTGTGAAACTACTGGGACATCTTTGAAACTACTGGGACATCTGTAAAACTACTGGGACATATGTGAACCTATTGGGACATCTGTGAAACTATTGGGACATCTGTGAAACTATTGGGACATCTGTGAAACAACTGGGACATCTGTTAAACTATTGGGACATCTGTTAAACTCCTGGGACATCTGTGAAACTATTGGGACATGGGTGAAACTATTGGGACATCTGTTAAACTATTGGGACATCTGAGAAACTACTGGTACATCTGTGAAACTATTGGGACATCTGTGAAACTATGGGGACATCTGTAAAAATAATGGGACATATGTGAAACTATTGGGGCGTCTGTGAAACTACTGGTACATCTCTAACACTACTGGGACATCTGTTAAACTATTGGGACATCTGTGAAACTATGGGGACATCTGTGAAACTAATGGGACATGTGAAACTATTGGGACATCTGTGAAACTATTGGGACATCTGTGAAACTATTGGGACATCTGTGAAACTATGGGGACATCTGTGAAACTAATGGGACATATGTGAAACTATTGGGACATCTGTGAAACTAATGGGACATATGTGAAACTATTGGGACATCTGTGAAACTATTGGGACATCTGTGAAACTACTGGTACATCTGTGAAACTATGGGGACATCTGTAAAACTATGGGGACATCTGTGAAACTATGGGGACATCTGTTAACCTACTGGGATATCTGTAAAACTACTGGGACATCTATGAAACTATTGGGACATCTGTGAAACTATGGGGACATCTGTTAACCTACTTGGACATCTGTGAAACTAATGGGACATATGTGAAACTATTGGGGCGTCTGTGAAACTACTGGGACATCTTTGAAACTACTGGGACATCTGTAAAACTACTGGGACATATGTGAACCTATTGGGACATCTGTCAAACTATTGGGACATCTGTGAAACTATTGGGACATCTGTGAAACAACTGGGACATCTGTTAAACTATTGGGACATCTGTTAAACTCCTGGGACATCTGTGAAACTATTGGGACATGGGTGAAACTATTGGGACATCTGTAAAACTACTGGGAAATCTGTTAAACTATTGGACATCTGTGAAATTATTGGGACATCTGTGAAACTAATGGGACATCTGTGAAACTATTGGGACATCTGTGAAACTATGGGGACATCTGTAAAAATAATGGGACATATGTGAAACTATTGGGGCGTCTGTGAAACTACTGGTACATGTGTGAAACTACTGGGACATCTCTAAAACCACTGGGACATCTGTTAAACTATTGGGACATCTGTGAAACTATGGGGACATCTGTGAAACTAATGGGACATATGTGAAACTATTGGAACATCTGTGAAACTAATGGGACGTATGTGAAACTATTGGGACATCTGTGAAACTATGGGGACATCTGTGAAACTAATGGGACATATGTGAAACTATTGGAACATCTGTGAAACTAATGGGACATATGTGAAACTACTGGTACATCTGTGAAACTATGGGGACATCTGTTAACCTATTGGGATATCTGTAAAACTACTGGGACATCTGTGAAACTATTGGGACATCTGTGAAACTATGGGGACATCTGTTAACCTACTGGGACATCTGTGAAACTACTGGGACATCTGTTAAACTACTGGGACATCTGTTAAACTATTGGGACATCTGTGAAACTATGGGGACATCTGTGAAACTATGGGGACATCTGTTAACCTACTGGGATATCTGTAAAACTACTGGGACATCTATGAAACTATTGGGACATCTGTGAAACTATGGGGACATCTGTTAACCTACTTGGACATCTGTGAAACTAATGGGACATATGTGAAACTATTGGGGCGTCTGTGAAACTACTGGGACATCTTTGAAACTACTGGGACATCTGTAAAACTACTGGGACATATGTGAACCTATTGGGACATCTGTGAAACTATTGGGACATCTGTGAAACTATTGGGACATCTGTGAAACAACTGGGACATCTGTTAAACTATTGGGACATCTGTTAAACTCCTGGGACATCTGTGAAACTATTGGGACATGGGTGAAACTATTGGGACATCTGTTAAACTATTGGGACATCTGTGAAACTACTGGTACATCTGTGAAACTATTGGGACATCTGTGAAACTATGGGGACATCTGTGAAACTAATGGGACATTTGTGAAACTATTGGGGCGTCTGTGAAACTATTGGAATATCTGTGAAACTATGGGGTCATCTGTGAAACTAATGGGACATTTGTGAAACTATTGGGACATCTGTGAAACTATGGGGACATCTGTGAAACTAATGGGACATACGTGAAACTATTGGGACATCTGTGAAACTAATGGGACATATGTGAAACTATTGGGACATCTGTGAAACTATTGGGACATCTGTGAAACTACTGGTACATCTGTGAAACTATGGGGACATCTGTTAACCTATTGGGATGTCTGTAAAACTACTGGGACATCTGTGAAACTATTGGGACATCTGTGAAACTATGGGGACATCTGTTAACCTACTGGGACATCTGTGAAACTACTGGGACATCTGATAAACTACTGGGACATCTGTTAAACTATTGGGACATCTGTGAAACTATGGGGACATCTGTGAAACTATGGGGACATCTGTTAACCTACTGGGATATCTGTAAAACTACTGGGACATGGGTGAAACTATTGGGACATCTGTTAAACTATTGGGACATCTGTGACACTACTGGTACATCTGTGAAACTATTGGGACATCTGTGAAACTATGGGGACATCTGTGAAACTAATGGGACATATGTTAACTATTGGGGCGTCTGTGAAACTACTGGGAAATGTGTGAAACTACTGGGACATCTGTAAAACTACTGGGACATCTGTTAAACTATTGGACATCTGTGAAACTATTGGGACATCTGTGAAACTAATGGGACATCTGTGAAACTAATGGGACATCTGTGAAACTATTGGGACATCTGTGAAACTATGGGGACATCTGTAAAAATAATGGGACATATGTGAAACTATTGGGGCGTCTGTGAAACTACTGGTACATGTGTGAAACTACTGGGACATCTCTAACACTACTGGGACATCTGTTAAACTATTGGGACATCTGTGAAACTATGGGGACATCTGTGAAACTAATGGGACATCTGTGAAACTATGGGGACATCTGTGAAACTATTGGGACATCTGTGAAACTATGGGGACATCTGTGAAACTAATGGGACATATGTGAAACTATTGGGACATCTGTGAAACTAATGGGACATATGTGAAACTATTGGGACATCTGTGAAACTATTGGGACATCTGTGAAACTACTGGTACATCTGTGAAACTATGGGGACATCTGTGAAACTATGGGGACATCTGTGAAACTATGGGGACATCTGTGAAACTATGGGGACATCTGTTAACCTACTGGGATATCTGTAAAACTACTGGGACATCTATGAAACTATTGGGACATCTGTGAAACTATGGGGACATCTGTTAACCTACTTGGACATCTGTGAAACTAATGGGACATATGTGAAACTATTGGGGCGTCTGTGAAACTACTGGGACATCTTTGAAACTACTGGGACATCTGTAAAACTACTGGGACATATGTCAACCTATTGGGACATCTGTGAAACTATTGGGACATCTGTGAAACTATTGGGACATCTGTGAAACAACTGGGACATCTGTTAAACTATTGGGACATCTGTTAAACTCCTGGGACATCTGTGAAACTATTGGGGCATGGGTGAAACTATTGGGACATCTGTAAAACTACTGGGACATCTGTTAAACTATTGGACATCTGTGAAATTATTGGGACATCTGTGAAACTAATGGGACATCTGTGAAACTATTGGGACATCTGTGAAACTATGGGGACATCTGTAAAAATAATGGGACATATGTGAAACTATTGGGGCGTCTGTGAAACTACTGGTACATGTGTGAAACTACTGGGACATCTCTAAAACCACTGGGACATCTGTTAAACTATTGGGACATCTGTGAAACTATGGGGACATCTGTGAAACTAATGGGACATATGTGAAACTATTGGGACATCTGTGAAACTAATGGGACGTATGTGAAACTATTGGGACATCTGTGAAACTATTGGGACATCTGTTAAACTATGGGGACATCTGTGAAACTAATGGGACATATTTGAAACTATTGGGACATCTGTGAAACTAATGGGACATATGTGAAACTATTGGGACATCTGTGAAACTATTGGGACATCTGTGAAACTACTGGTACATCTGTGAAACTATGTGAAACTATGGGGACATCTGTTAACCTATTGAGATATCTGTAAAACTACTGGGACATCTGTGAAACTATTGGGACATCTGTGAAACTATGGGGACATCTGTTAACCTACTGGGACATCTGTGAAACTACTGGGACATCTGTTAAACTACTGGGACATCTGTTAAACTATTGGGACATCTGTGAAACTATGGGGACATCTGTGAAACTATGGGGACATCTGTTAACCTACTGGGATATCTGTAAAACTACTGGGACATCTATGAAACTATTGGGACATCTGTGAAACTATGGGGACATCTGTTAACCTACTTGGACATCTGTGAAACTAATGGGACATATGTGAAACTATTGGGGCGTCTGTGAAACTACTGGGACATCTTTGAAACTACTGGGACATCTGTAAAACTACTGGGACATCTGTAAAACTACTGGGACATATGTGAACCTATTGGGACATCTGTGAAACTATTGGGACATCTGTGAAACTATTGGGACATCTGTGAAACAACTGGGAAATCTGTTAAACTATTGGGACATCTGTTAAACTCCTGGGACATCTGTGAAACTATGGGGACATCTGTTAACCTACTGGGACATCTGTGAAACTACTGGGACATCTGATAAACTACTGGGACATCTGTTAAACTATTGGGACATCTGTGAAACTATGGGGACATCTGTGAAACTATGGGGACATCTGTTAACCTACTGGGATATCTGTAAAACTATTGGGACATGGGTGAAACTATTGGGACATCTGTTAAACTATTGGGACATCTGTGAAACTACTGGTACATCTGTGAAACTATTGGGACATCTGTGAAACTATGGTGACATCTGTGAAACTAATGGGACATATGTGAAACTATTGGGGCGTCTGTGAAACTACTGGGAAATGTGTGAAACTACTGGGAAATCTGTAAAACTACTGGGACATCTGTTAAACTATTGGACATCTGTGAAACTATTGGGACATCTGTGAAACTAATGGGACATCTGTGAAACTAATGGGACATCTGTGAAACTAATGGGACATCTGTGAAACTATTGGGACATCTGTGAAACTATGGGGACATCTGTAAAAATAATGGGACATATGTGAAACTATTGGGGCATCTGTGAAACTACTGGTACATGTGTGAAACTACTGGGACATCTCTAACACTACTGGGACATCTGTTAAACTATTGGGACATCTGTGAAACTATGGGGACATCTGTGAAACTAATGGGACATCTGTGAAACTATGGGGACATCTGTGAAACTATTGGGACATCTGTGAAACTATGGGGACATCTGTGAAACTAATGGGACATATGTGAAACTATTGGGATATCTGTGAAACTAATGGGACATATGTGAAACTATTGGGACATCTGTGAAACTATTGGGACATCTGTGAAACTACTGGTACATCTGTGAAACTATGGGGACATCTGTGAAACTATGGGGACATCTGTGAAACTATGGGGACATCTGTTAACCTACTGGGATATCTGTAAAACTACTGGGACATCTATGAAACTATTGGGACATCTGTGAAACTATGGGGACATCTGTTAACCTACTTGGACATCTGTGAAACTAATGGGACATATGTGAAACTATTGGGGCGTCTGTGAAACTACTGGGACATCTTTGAAACTACTGGGACATCTGTAAAACTACTGGGACATATGTCAACCTATTGGGACATCTGTGAAACTATTGGGACATCTGTGAAACTATTGGGACATCTGTGAAACAACTGGGACATCTGTTAAACTATTGGGACATCTGTTAAACTCCTGGGACATCTGTGAAACTATTGGGACATGGGTGAAACTATTGGGACATCTGTAAAACTACTGGGACATCTGTTAAACTATTGGACATCTGTGAAATTATTGGGACATCTGTGAAACTAATGGGACATCTGTGAAACTATTGGGACATCTGTGAAACTATGGGGACATCTGTAAAAATAATGGGACATATGTGAAACTATTGGGGCGTCTGTGAAACTACTGGTACATGTGTGAAACTACTGGGACATCTCTAAAACCACTGGGACATCTGTTAAACTATTGGGACATCTGTGAAACTATGGGGACATCTGTGAAACTAATGGGACATATGTGAAACTATTGGGACATCTGTGAAACTAATGGGACGTATGTGAAACTATTGGGACATCTGTGAAACTATTGGGACATCTGTGAAACTATGGGGACATCTGTGAAACTAATGGGACATATGTGAAACTATTGGGACATCCGTGAAACTAATGGGACATATGTGAAACTATTGGGACATCTGTGAAACTATTGGGACATCTGTGAAACTACTGGTACATCTGTGAAACTACGTGAAACTATGGGGACATCTGTTAACCTATTGGGATATCTGTAAAACTACTGGGACATCTTTGAAACTATTGGGACATCTGTGAAACTATTGGGACATCTGTGAAACTACTGGTACATCTGTGAAACTATGGGGACATCTGTGAAACTATTGGGACATCTGTGAAACTATGGGGACATCTGTTAACCTACTTGGACATCTGTGAAACTAATGGGACATATGTGAAACTATTGGGGCGTCTGTGAAACTACTGGGACATCTTTGAAACTACTGGGACATCTGTAAAACTACTGGGACATATGTGAACCTATTGGGACATCTGTGAAACTATTGGGACATCTGTGAAACTATTGGGACATCTGTGAAACAACTGGGACATCTGTTAAACTATTGGGACATCTGTTAAACTCCTGGGACATCTGTGAAACTATTGGGACATGGGTGAAACTATTGGGACATCTGTTAAACTATTGGGACATCTGAGAAACTACTGGTACATCTGTGAAACTATTGGGACATCTGTGAAACTATGGGGACATCTGTAAAAATAATGGGACATATGTGAAACTATTGGGGCGTCTGTGAAACTACTGGGACATCTTTGAAACTACTGGTACATCTGTAAAACTACTGGGACATCTGTGAAACTACTGGTACATCTGTGAAACTATTGGGACATCTGTGAAACTATGGGGACATCTGTCAAAATAATGGGACATATGTGAAACTATTGGGGCGTCTGTGAAACTACTGGTACATCTCTAACACTACTGGGACATCTGTTAAACTATTGGGACATCTGTGAAACTATGGGGACATCTGTGAAACTAATGGGACATCTGTGAAACTATTGGGACATCTGTGAAACTATTGGGACATCTGTGAAACTATTGGGACATCTGTGAAACTATGGGGACATCTGTAAAAATAATGGGACATATGTGAAACTATTGGGGCGTCTGTGAAACTACTGGTACATGTGTGAAACTACTGGGACATCTCTAAAACCACTGGGACATCTGTTAAACTATTGGGACATCTGTGAAACTATGGGGACATCTGTGAAACTAATGGGACATATGTGAAACTATTGGGACATCTGTGAAACTAATGGGACGTATGTGAAACTATTGGGACATCTGTGAAACTATTGGGACATCTGTTAAACTATGGGGACATCTGTGAAACTAATGGGACATATTTGAAACTATTGGGACATCTGTGAAACTAATGGGACATATGTGAAACTATTGGGACATCTGTGAAACTATTGGGACATCTGTGAAACTACTGGTACATCTGTGAAACTATGTGAAACTATGGGGACATCTGTTAACCTATTGAGATATCTGTAAAACTACTGGGACATCTGTGAAACTATTGGGACATCTGTGAAACTATGGGGACATCTGTTAACCTACTGGGACATCTGTGAAACTACTGGGACATCTGTTAAACTACTGGGACATCTGTTAAACTATTGGGACATCTGTGAAACTATGGGGACATCTGTGAAACTATGGGGACATCTGTTAACCTACTGGGATATCTGTAAAACTACTGGGACATCTATGAAACTATTGGGACATCTGTGAAACTATGGGGACATCTGTTAACCTACTTGGACATCTGTGAAACTAATGGGACATATGTGAAACTATTGGGGCGTCTGTGAAACTACTGGGACATCTTTGAAACTACTGGGACATCTGTAAAACTACTGGGACATCTGTAAAACTACTGGGACATATGTGAACCTATTGGGACATCTGTGAAACTATTGGGACATCTGTGAAACTATTGGGACATCTGTGAAACAACTGGGAAATCTGTTAAACTATTGGGACATCTGTTAAACTCCTGGGACATCTGTGAAACTATGGGGACATCTGTTAACCTACTGGGACATCTGTGAAACTACTGGGACATCTGATAAACTACTGGGACATCTGTTAAACTATTGGGACATCTGTGAAACTATGGGGACATCTGTGAAACTATGGGGACATCTGTTAACCTACTGGGATATCTGTAAAACTATTGGGACATGGGTGAAACTATTGGGACATCTGTTAAACTATTGGGACATCTGTGAAACTACTGGTACATCTGTGAAACTATTGGGACATCTGTGAAACTATGGTGACATCTGTGAAACTAATGGGACATATGTGAAACTATTGGGGCGTCTGTGAAACTACTGGGAAATGTGTGAAACTACTGGGAAATCTGTAAAACTACTGGGACATCTGTTAAACTATTGGACATCTGTGAAACTATTGGGACATCTGTGAAACTAATGGGACATCTGTGAAACTAATGGGACATCTGTGAAACTAATGGGACATCTGTGAAACTATTGGGACATCTGTGAAACTATGGGGACATCTGTAAAAATAATGGGACATATGTGAAACTATTGGGGCATCTGTGAAACTACTGGTACATGTGTGAAACTACTGGGACATCTCTAACACTACTGGGACATCTGTTAAACTATTGGGACATCTGTGAAACTATGGGGACATCTGTGAAACTAATGGGACATCTGTGAAACTATGGGGACATCTGTGAAACTATTGGGACATCTGTGAAACTATGGGGACATCTGTGAAACTAATGGGACATATGTGAAACTATTGGGATATCTGTGAAACTAATGGGACATATGTGAAACTATTGGGACATCTGTGAAACTATTGGGACATCTGTGAAACTACTGGTACATCTGTGAAACTATGGGGACATCTGTGAAACTATGGGGACATCTGTGAAACTATGGGGACATCTGTTAACCTACTGGGATATCTGTAAAACTACTGGGACATCTATGAAACTATTGGGACATCTGTGAAACTATGGGGACATCTGTTAACCTACTTGGACATCTGTGAAACTAATGGGACATATGTGAAACTATTGGGGCGTCTGTGAAACTACTGGGACATCTTTGAAACTACTGGGACATCTGTAAAACTACTGGGACATATGTCAACCTATTGGGACATCTGTGAAACTATTGGGACATCTGTGAAACTATTGGGACATCTGTGAAACAACTGGGACATCTGTTAAACTATTGGGACATCTGTTAAACTCCTGGGACATCTGTGAAACTATTGGGACATGGGTGAAACTATTGGGACATCTGTAAAACTACTGGGACATCTGTTAAACTATTGGACATCTGTGAAATTATTGGGACATCTGTGAAACTAATGGGACATCTGTGAAACTATTGGGACATCTGTGAAACTATGGGGACATCTGTAAAAATAATGGGACATATGTGAAACTATTGGGGCGTCTGTGAAACTACTGGTACATGTGTGAAACTACTGGGACATCTCTAAAACCACTGGGACATCTGTTAAACTATTGGGACATCTGTGAAACTATGGGGACATCTGTGAAACTAATGGGACATATGTGAAACTATTGGGACATCTGTGAAACTAATGGGACGTATGTGAAACTATTGGGACATCTGTGAAACTATTGGGACATCTGTGAAACTATGGGGACATCTGTGAAACTAATGGGACATATGTGAAACTATTGGGACATCCGTGAAACTAATGGGACATATGTGAAACTATTGGGACATCTGTGAAACTATTGGGACATCTGTGAAACTACTGGTACATCTTTGAAACTACGTGAAACTATGGGGACATCTGTTAACCTATTGGGATATCTGTAAAACTACTGGGACATCTTTGAAACTATTGGGACATCTGTGAAACTATTGGGACATCTGTGAAACTACTGGTACATCTGTGAAACTATGGGGACATCTGTGAAACTATGGGGACATCTGTGAAACTATGGGGACATCTGTTAACCTACTGGGATATCTGTAAAACTACTGGGACATCTATGAAACTATTGGGACATCTGTGAAACTATGGGGACATCTGTTAACCTACTTGGACATCTGTGAAACTAATGGGACATATGTGAAACTATTGGGGCGTCTGTGAAACTACTGGGACATCTTTGAAACTACTGGGACATCTGTAAAACTACTGGGACATATGTGAACCTATTGGGACATCTGTGAAACTATTGGGACATCTGTGAAACTATTGGGACATCTGTGAAACAACTGGGACATCTGTTAAACTATTGGGACATCTGTTAAACTCCTGGGACATCTGTGAAACTATTGGGACATGGGTGAAACTATTGGGACATCTGTTAAACTATTGGGACATCTGAGAAACTACTGGTACATCTGTGAAACTATTGGGACATCTGTGAAACTATGGGGACATCTGTAAAAATAATGGGACATATGTGAAACTATTGGGGCGTCTGTGAAACTACTGGGACATCTTTGAAACTACTGGTACATCTGTAAAACTACTGGGACATCTGTGAAACTACTGGTACATCTGTGAAACTATTGGGACATCTGTGAAACTATGGGGACATCTGTCAAAATAATGGGACATATGTGAAACTATTGGGGCGTCTGTGAAACTACTGGTACATCTCTAACACTACTGGGACATCTGTTAAACTATTGGGACATCTGTGAAACTATGGGGACATCTGTGAAACTAATGGGACATCTGTGAAACTATTGGGACATCTGTGAAACTATTGGGACATCTGTGAAACTATTGGGACATCTGTGAAACTATGGGGACATCTGTGAAACTAATGGGACATATGTGAAACTATTGGGACATCTGTGAAACTAATGGGACATATGTGAAACTATTGGGACATCTGTGAAACTATTGGGACATCTGTGAAACTACTGGTACATCTGTGAAACTATGGGGACATCTGTGAAACTATGGGGACATCTGTGAAACTATGGGGACATCTGTTAACCTACTGGGATATCTGTAAAACTACTGGGACATCTATGAAACTATTGGGACATCTGTGAAACTATGGGGACATCTGTTAACCTACTTGGACATCTGTGAAACTAATGGGACATATGTGAAACTATTGGGGCGTCTGTGAAACTACTGGGACATCTTTGAAACTACTGGGACATCTGTAAAACTACTGGGACATATGTGAACCTATTGGGACATCTGTGAAACTATTGGGACATCTGTGAAACTATTGGGACATCTGTGAAACAACTGGGACATCTGTTAAACTATTGGGACATCTGTTAAACTCCTGGGACATCTGTGAAACTATTGGGACATGGGTGAAACTATTGGGACATCTGTTAAACTATTGGGACATCTGAGAAACTACTGGTACATCTGTGAAACTATTGGGACATCTGTGAAACTATGGGGACATCTGTAAAAATAATGGGACATATGTGAAACTATTGGGGCGTCTGTGAAACTACTGGTACATCTCTAACACTACTGGGACATCTGTTAAACTATTGGGACATCTGTGAAACTATGGGGACATCTGTGAAACTAATGGGACATGTGAAACTATTGGGACATCTGTGAAACTATTGGGACATCTGTGAAACTATTGGGACATCTGTGAAACTATGGGGACATCTGTGAAACTAATGGGACATATGTGAAACTATTGGGACATCTGTGAAACTAATGGGACATATGTGAAACTATTGGGACATCTGTGAAACTATTGGGACATCTGTGAAACTACTGGTACATCTGTGAAACTATGGGGACATCTGTAAAACTATGGGGACATCTGTGAAACTATGGGGACATCTGTTAACCTACTGGGATATCTGTAAAACTACTGGGACATCTATGAAACTATTGGGACATCTGTGAAACTATGGGGACATCTGTTAACCTACTTGGACATCTGTGAAACTAATGGGACATATGTGAAACTATTGGGGCGTCTGTGAAACTACTGGGACATCTTTGAAACTACTGGGACATCTGTAAAACTACTGGGACATATGTGAACCTATTGGGACATCTGTCAAACTATTGGGACATCTGTGAAACTATTGGGACATCTGTGAAACAACTGGGACATCTGTTAAACTATTGGGACATCTGTTAAACTCCTGGGACATCTGTGAAACTATTGGGACATGGGTGAAACTATTGGGACATCTGTAAAACTACTGGGAAATCTGTTAAACTATTGGACATCTGTGAAATTATTGGGACATCTGTGAAACTAATGGGACATCTGTGAAACTATTGGGACATCTGTGAAACTATGGGGACATCTGTAAAAATAATGGGACATATGTGAAACTATTGGGGCGTCTGTGAAACTACTGGTACATGTGTGAAACTACTGGGACATCTCTAAAACCACTGGGACATCTGTTAAACTATTGGGACATCTGTGAAACTATGGGGACATCTGTGAAACTAATGGGACATATGTGAAACTATTGGAACATCTGTGAAACTAATGGGACGTATGTGAAACTATTGGGACATCTGTGAAACTATGGGGACATCTGTGAAACTAATGGGACATATGTGAAACTATTGGGACATCTGTGAAACTAATGGGACATATGTGAAACTACTGGTACATCTGTGAAACTATGGGGACATCTGTTAACCTATTGGGATATCTGTAAAACTACTGGGACATCTGTGAAACTATTGGGACATCTGTGAAACTATGGGGACATCTGTTAACCTACTGGGACATCTGTGAAACTACTGGGACATCTGTTAAACTACTGGGACATCTGTTAAACTATTGGGACATCTGTGAAACTATGGGGACATCTGTGAAACTATGGGGACATCTGTTAACCTACTGGGATATCTGTAAAACTACTGGGACATCTATGAAACTATTGGGACATCTGTGAAACTATGGGGACATCTGTTAACCTACTTGGACATCTGTGAAACTAATGGGACATATGTGAAACTATTGGGGCGTCTGTGAAACTACTGGGACATCTTTGAAACTACTGGGACATCTGTAAAACTACTGGGACATATGTGAACCTATTGGGACATCTGTGAAACTATTGGGACATCTGTGAAACTATTGGGACATCTGTGAAACAACTGGGACATCTGTTAAACTATTGGGACATCTGTTAAACTCCTGGGACATCTGTGAAACTATTGGGACATGGGTGAAACTATTGGGACATCTGTTAAACTATTGGGACATCTGTGAAACTACTGGTACATCTGTGAAACTATTGGGACATCTGTGAAACTATGGGGACATCTGTGAAACTAATGGGACATTTGTGAAACTATTGGGGCGTCTGTGAAACTATTGGAATATCTGTGAAACTATGGGGTCATCTGTGAAACTAATGGGACATTTGTGAAACTATTGGGACATCTGTGAAACTATGGGGACATCTGTGAAACTAATGGGACATACGTGAAACTATTGGGACATCTGTGAAACTAATGGGACATATGTGAAACTATTGGGACATCTGTGAAACTATTGGGACATCTGTGAAACTACTGGTACATCTGTGAAACTATGGGGACATCTGTTAACCTATTGGGATGTCTGTAAAACTACTGGGACATCTGTGAAACTATTGGGACATCTGTGAAACTATGGGGACATCTGTTAACCTACTGGGACATCTGTGAAACTACTGGGACATCTGATAAACTACTGGGACATCTGTTAAACTATTGGGACATCTGTGAAACTATGGGGACATCTGTGAAACTATGGGGACATCTGTTAACCTACTGGGATATCTGTAAAACTACTGGGACATGGGTGAAACTATTGGGACATCTGTTAAACTATTGGGACATCTGTGACACTACTGGTACATCTGTGAAACTATTGGGACATCTGTGAAACTATGGGGACATCTGTGAAACTAATGGGACATATGTTAACTATTGGGGCGTCTGTGAAACTACTGGGAAATGTGTGAAACTACTGGGACATCTGTAAAACTACTGGGACATCTGTTAAACTATTGGACATCTGTGAAACTATTGGGACATCTGTGAAACTAATGGGACATCTGTGAAACTAATGGGACATCTGTGAAACTATTGGGACATCTGTGAAACTATGGGGACATCTGTAAAAATAATGGGACATATGTGAAACTATTGGGGCGTCTGTGAAACTACTGGTACATGTGTGAAACTACTGGGACATCTCTAACACTACTGGGACATCTGTTAAACTATTGGGACATCTGTGAAACTATGGGGACATCTGTGAAACTAATGGGACATCTGTGAAACTATGGGGACATCTGTGAAACTATTGGGACATCTGTGAAACTATGGGGACATCTGTGAAACTAATGGGACATATGTGAAACTATTGGGACATCTGTGAAACTAATGGGACATATGTGAAACTATTGGGACATCTGTGAAACTATTGGGACATCTGTGAAACTACTGGTACATCTGTGAAACTATGGGGACATCTGTGAAACTATGGGGACATCTGTGAAACTATGGGGACATCTGTGAAACTATGGGGACATCTGTTAACCTACTGGGATATCTGTAAAACTACTGGGACATCTATGAAACTATTGGGACATCTGTGAAACTATGGGGACATCTGTTAACCTACTTGGACATCTGTGAAACTAATGGGACATATGTGAAACTATTGGGGCGTCTGTGAAACTACTGGGACATCTTTGAAACTACTGGGACATCTGTAAAACTACTGGGACATATGTCAACCTATTGGGACATCTGTGAAACTATTGGGACATCTGTGAAACTATTGGGACATCTGTGAAACAACTGGGACATCTGTTAAACTATTGGGACATCTGTTAAACTATTGGACATCTGTGAAATTATTGGGACATCTGTGAAACTAATGGGACATCTGTGAAACTATTGGGACATCTGTGAAACTATGGGGACATCTGTAAAAATAATGGGACATATGTGAAACTATTGGGGCGTCTGTGAAACTACTGGTACATGTGTGAAACTATTGGACATCTGTGAAATTATTGGGACATCTGTGAAACTAATGGGACATCTGTGAAACTATTGGGACATCTGTGAAACTATGGGGACATCTGTAAAAATAATGGGACATATGTGAAACTATTGGGGCGTCTGTGAAACTACTGGTACATGTGTGAAACTACTGGGACATCTCTAAAACCACTGGGACATCTGTTAAACTATTGGGACATCTGTGAAACTATGGGGACATCTGTGAAACTAATGGGACATATGTGAAACTATTGGGACATCTGTGAAACTAATGGGACGTATGTGAAACTATTGGGACATCTGTGAAACTATTGGGACATCTGTTAAACTATGGGGACATCTGTGAAACTAATGGGACATATGTGAAACTATTGGGACATCTGTGAAACTAATGGGACATATGTGAAACTATTGGGACATCTGTGAAACTATTGGGACATCTGTGAAACTACTGGTACATCTGTGAAACTATGTGAAACTATGGGGACATTTGTTAACCTATTGGGATATCTGTAAAACTACTGGGACATCTGTGAAACTTTTGGGACATCTGTGAAACTATGGGGACATCTGTTAACCTACTGGGACATCTGTGAAACTACTGGGACATCTGTTAAACTACTGGGACATCTGTTAAACTATTGGGACATCTGTGAAACTATGGGGACATCTGTGAAACTATGGGGACATCTGTTAACCTACTGGGATATCTGTAAAACTACTGGGACATCTATGAAACTATTGGGACATCTGTGAAACTATGGGGACATCTGTTAACCTACTTGGACATCTGTGAAACTAATGGGACATATGTGAAACTATTGGGGCGTCTGTGAAACTACTGGGACATCTTTGAAACTACTGGGACATCTGTAAAACTACTGGGACATCTGTAAAACTACTGGGACATATGTGAACCTATTGGGACATCTGTGAAACTATTGGGACATCTGTGAAACTATTGGGACATCTGTGAAACAACTGGGAAATCTGTTAAACTATTGGGACATCTGTTAAACTCCTGGGACATCTGTGAAACTATGGGGACATCTGTTAACCTACTGGGACATCTGTGAAACTACTGGGACATCTGATAAACTACTGGGACATCTGTTAAACTATTGGGACATCTGTGAAACTATGGGGACATCTGTGAAACTATGGGGACATCTGTTAACCTACTGGGATATCTGTAAAACTATTGGGACATGGGTGAAACTATTGGGACATCTGTTAAACTATTGGGACATCTGTGAAACTACTGGTACATCTGTGAAACTATTGGGACATCTGTGAAACTATGGTGACATCTGTGAAACTAATGGGACATATGTGAAACTATTGGGGCGTCTGTGAAACTACTGGGAAATGTGTGAAACTACTGGGAAATCTGTAAAACTACTGGGACATCTGTTAAACTATTGGACATCTGTGAAACTATTGGGACATCTGTGAAACTAATGGGACATCTGTGAAACTAATGGGACATCTGTGAAACTAATGGGACATCTGTGAAACTATTGGGACATCTGTGAAACTATGGGGACATCTGTAAAAATAATGGGACATATGTGAAACTATTGGGGCATCTGTGAAACTACTGGTACATGTGTGAAACTACTGGGACATCTCTAACACTACTGGGACATCTGTTAAACTATTGGGACATCTGTGAAACTATGGGGACATCTGTGAAACTAATGGGACATCTGTGAAACTATTGGGACATCTGTGAAACTATTGGGACATCTGTGAAACTATGGGGACATCTGTGAAACTAATGGGACATATGTGAAACTATTGGGATATCTGTGAAACTAATGGGACATATGTGAAACTATTGGGACATCTGTGAAACTATTGGGACATCTGTGAAACTACTGGTACATCTGTGAAACTATGGGGACATCTGTGAAACTATGGGGACATCTGTGAAACTATGGGGACATCTGTTAACCTACTGGGATATCTGTAAAACTACTGGGACATCTATGAAACTATTGGGACATCTGTGAAACTATGGGGACATCTGTTAACCTACTTGGACATCTGTGAAACTAATGGGACATATGTGAAACTATTGGGGCGTCTGTGAAACTACTGGGACATCTTTGAAACTACTGGGACATCTGTAAAACTACTGGGACATATGTCAACCTATTGGGACATCTGTGAAACTATTGGGACATCTGTGAAACTATTGGGACATCTGTGAAACAACTGGGACATCTGTTAAACTATTGGGACATCTGTTAAACTCCTGGGACATCTGTGAAACTATTGGGACATGGGTGAAACTATTGGGACATCTGTAAAACTACTGGGACATCTGTTAAACTATTGGACATCTGTGAAATTATTGGGACATCTGTGAAACTAATGGGACATCTGTGAAACTATTGGGACATCTGTGAAACTATGGGGACATCTGTAAAAATAATGGGACATATGTGAAACTATTGGGGCGTCTGTGAAACTACTGGTACATGTGTGAAACTACTGGGACATCTCTAAAACCACTGGGACATCTGTTAAACTATTGGGACATCTGTGAAACTATGGGGACATCTGTGAAACTAATGGGACATATGTGAAACTATTGGGACATCTGTGAAACTAATGGGACGTATGTGAAACTATTGGGACATCTGTGAAACTATTGGGACATCTGTGAAACTATGGGGACATCTGTGAAACTAATGGGACATATGTGAAACTATTGGGACATCCGTGAAACTAATGGGACATATGTGAAACTATTGGGACATCTGTGAAACTATTGGGACATCTGTGAAACTACTGGTACATCTGTGAAACTACGTGAAACTATGGGGACATCTGTTAACCTATTGGGATATCTGTAAAACTACTGGGACATCTGTGAAACTATTGGGACATCTGTGAAACTATGGGGACATCTGTTAACCTACTGGGACATCTGTGAAACTACTGGGACATCTGTTAAACTACTGGGACATCTGTTAAACTATTGGGACATCTGTGAAACTATGGGGACATCTGTGAAACTATGGGGACATCTGTTAACCTACTGGGATATCTGTAAAACTACTGGGACATCTATGAAACTATTGGGACATCTGTGAAACTATGGGGACATCTGTTAACCTACTTGGACATCTGTGAAACTAATGGGACATATGTGAAACTATTGGGGCGTCTGTGAAACTACTGGGACATCTTTGAAACTACTGGGACATCTGTAAAACTACTGGGACATCTGTAAAACTACTGGGACATATGTGAACCTATTGGGACATCTGTGAAACTATTGGGACATCTGTGAAACTATTGGGACATCTGTGAAACAACTGGGAAATCTGTTAAACTATTGGGACATCTGTTAAACTCCTGGGACATCTGTGAAACTATTGGGACATGGGTGAAACTATTGGGACATCTGTTAAACTATTGGGACATCTGCGAAACTACTGGTACATCTGTGAAACTATTGGGACATCTGTGAAACTATGGGGACATCTGTGAAACTAATGGGACATTTGTGAAACTATTGGGGCGTCTGTGAAACTATTGGAATATCTGTGAAACTATGGGGTCATCTGTGAAACTAATGGGACATTTGTGAAACTATTGGGACATCTGTGAAACTATGGGGACATCTGTGAAACTATGGGGACATCTGTGAAACTATTGGGACATCTGTGAAACTAATGGGACATATGTGAAACTATTGGGACATCTGTGAAACTATTGGGACATCTGTGAAACTACTGGTACATCTGTGAAACTATGGGGACATCTGTTAACCTATTGGGATATCTGTAAAACTACTGGGACATATGTGAAACTATTGGGACATCTGTGAAACTATGGGGACATCTGTTAACCTACTGGGACATCTGTGAAACTACTGGGACATCTGATAAACTACTGGGACATCTGTTAAACTATTGGGACATCTGTGAAACTATGGGGACATCTGTGAAACTATGGGGACATCTGTTAACCTACTGGGATATCTGTAAAACTACTGGGACATGGGTGAAACTATTGGGACATCTGTTAAACTATTGGGACATCTGTGAAACTACTGGTACATCTGTGAAACTAATGGGACATCTGTGAAACTAATGGGACATCTGTGAAACTATTGGGACATCTGTGAAACTATGGGGACATCTGTAAAAATAATGGGACATATGTGAAACTATTGGGGCGTCTATGAAACTACTGGTACATCTGTGAAACTAATGGGACATCTGTGAAACAACTGGGACATCTGTTAAACTATTGGGACATCTGTTAAACTCCTGGGACATCTGTGAAACTATTGGGACATGGGTGAAACTATTGGGACATCTGTGAAACTAATGGGACATCTGTGAAACTATGGGGACATCTGTGAAACTATTGGGACATCTGTGAAACTATGGGGACATCTGTGAAACTAATGGGACATATGTGAAACTATTGGGACATCTGTGAAACTAATGGGACATATGTGAAACTATTGGGACATCTGTGAAACTATTGGGACATCTGTGAAACTACTGGTACATCTGTGTAACTAATGGGACATTTGTGAAACTATTGGGGCGTCTGTGAAACTGTTGGAATATCTGTGAAACTATGGGGTCATCTGTGAAACTAATGGGACATTTGTGAAACTATTGGGACATCTGTGAAACTATGGGGACATCTGTGAAACTATGGGGACATCTGTGAAACTATTGGGACATCTGTGAAACTAATGGGACATATGTGAAACTATTGGGACATCTGTGAAACTATTGGGACATCTGTGAAACTACTGGTACATCTGTGAAACTATTGGGACATCTTTGAAACTATGGGGACATCTGTGAAACTAATGGGACATTTGTGAAACTATTGGGGCGTCTGTGAAACTATTGGAATATCTGTGAAACTATGGGGTCATCTGTGAAACGAATGGGACATTTGTGAAACTATTGGGACATCTGTGAAACTATGGGGACATCTGTGAAACTATGGGGACATCTGTGAAACTATTGGGACATCTGTGAAACTAATGGGACATATGTGAAACTATTGGGACATCTGTGAAACTATTGGGACATCTGTGAAACTACTGTTACATCTGTGAAACTATGGGGACATCTGTTAACCTATTGGGATATCTGTAAAACTACTGGGACATATGTGAAACTATTGGGACATCTGTGAAACTATGGGGACATCTGTTAACCTACTGGGACATCTGTGAAACTACTGGGACATCTGATAAACTACTGGCACATCTGTTAAACTATTGGGACATCTGTGAAACTATGGGGACATCTGTGAAACTATGGGGACATCTGTTAACCTACTGGGATATCTGTAAAACTACTGGGACATGGGTGAAACTATTGGGACATCTGTTAAACTATTGGGACATCTGTGAAACTACTGGTACATCTGTGAAACTAATGGGACATCTGTGAAACTAATGGGACATCTGTGAAACTATTGGGACATCTGTGAAACTATGGGGACATCTGTAAAAATAATGGGACATATGTGAAACTATTGGGGCGTCTGTGAAACTACTGGTACATCTGTGAAACTAATGGGACATCTGTGAAACAACTGGGACATCTGTTAAACTATTGGGACATCTGTTAAACTCCTGGGACATCTGTGAAACTATTGGGACATTTGTGAAACTATTGGGGCGTCTGTGAAACTATTGGAATATCTGTGAAACTATGGGGTCATCTGTGAAACTAATGGGACATTTGTGAAACTATTGGGACATCTGTGAAACTATGGGGACATCTGTGAAACTAATGGGACATATGTGAAACTATTGGGACATCTGTGAAACTAATGGGACATATGTGAAACTATTGGGACATCTGTGAAACTATTGGGATATCTGTGAAACTACTGGTACATCTGTGAAACTATGGGGACATCTGTTAACCTATTGGGATATCTGTAAAACTACTGGGACATATGTGAAACTATTGGGACATCTGTGAAACTATGGGGACATCTGTTAACCTACTGGGACATCTTTGAAACTACTGGGACATCTGTAAAACTACTGGGACATATGTCAACCTATTGGGACATCTGTGAAACTATTGGGACATCTGTGAAACTATTGGGACATCTGTGAAACAACTGGGACATCTATTAAACTATTGGGACATCTGTTAAACTCCTGGGACATCTGTGAAACTATTGGGACATGGGTGAAACTATTGGGACATCTGTAAAACTACTGGGACATCTGTTAAACTATTGGACATCTGTGAAATTATTGGGACATCTGTGAAACTAATGGGACATCTGTGAAACTATTGGGACATCTGTGAAACTATGGGGACATCTGTAAAAATAATGGGACATATGTGAAACTATTGGGGCGTCTGTGAAACTACTGGTACATGTGTGAAACTACTGGGACATCTCTAAAACCACTGGGACATCTGTTAAACTATTGGGACATCTGTGAAACTATGGGGACATCTGTGAAACTAATGGGACATATGTGAAACTATTGGGACATCTGTGAAACTAATGGGACGTATGTGAAACTATTGGGACATCTGTGAAACTATTGGGACATCTGTGAAACTATGGGGACATCTGTGAAACTAATGGGACATATGTGAAACTATTGGGACATCTGTGAAACTATTGGGACATCTGTGAAACTATTGGGACATCTGTGAAACTACTGGTACATCTGTGAAACTACGTGAAACTATGGGGACATCTGTTAACCTATTGGGATATCTGTAAAACTACTGGGACATCTGTGAAACTATTGGGACATCTGTGAAACTATGGGGACATCTGTTAACCTACTGGGACATCTGTGAAACTACTGGGACATCTGTTAAACTACTGGGACATCTGTTAAACTATTGGGACATCTGTGAAACTATGGGGACATCTGTGAAACTATGGGGACATCTGTTAACCTACTGGGATATCTGTAAAACTACTGGGACATCTATGAAACTATTGGGACATCTGTGAAACTATGGGGACATCTGTTAACCTACTTGGACATCTGTGAAACTAATGGGACATATGTGAAACTATTGGGGCGTCTGTGAAACTACTGGGACATCTTTGAAACTACTGGGACATCTGTAAAACTACTGGGACATATGTGAACCTATTGGGACATCTGTGAAACTATTGGGACATCTGTGAAACTATTGGGACATCTGTGAAACAACTGGGACATCTGTTAAACTATTGGGACATCTGTTAAACTCCTGGGACATCTGTGAAACTATTGGGACATGGGTGAAACTATTGGGACATCTGTTAAACTATTGGGACATCTGCGAAACTACTGGTACATCTGTGAAACTATTGGGACATCTGTGAAACTATGGGGACATCTGTGAAACTAATGGGACATTTGTGAAACTATTGGGGCGTCTGTGAAACTATTGGAATATCTGTGAAACTATGGGGTCATCTGTGAAACTAATGGGACATTTGTGAAACTATTGGGACATCTGTGAAACTGTGGGGACATCTGTGAAACTAATGGGACATATGTGAAACTATTGGGACATCTGTGAAACTAATGGGACATATGTGAAACTATTGGGACATCTGTGAAACTATGGGGACATCTGTAAAAATAATGGGACATATGTGAAACTATTGGGGCGTCTGTGAAACTACTGGTACATGTGTGAAACTACTGGGACATCTCTAAAACCACTGGGACATCTGTTAAACTATTGGGACATCTGTGAAACTATGGGGACATCTGTGAAACTAATGGGACATATATGAAACTATTGGGACATCTGTGAAACTAATGGGACGTATGTGAAACTATTGGGACATCTGTGAAACTTTTGGGACATCTGTGAAACTATGGGGACATCTGTGAAACTAATGGGACATATGTGAAACTATTGGGACATCTGTGAAACTAATGGGACATATGTGAAACTATTGGGACATCTGTGAAACTATTGGGACATCTGTGAAACTACTGGTACATCTGTGAAACTATGTGAAACTATGGGGACATCTGTTAACCTATTGGGATATCTGTAAAACTACTGGGACATCTGTGAAACTATTGGGACATCTGTGAAACTATGGGGACATCTGTTAACCTACTGGGACATCTGTGAAACTACTGGGACATCTGTTAAACTACTGGGACATCTGTTAAACTATTGGGACATCTGTGAAACTATGGGGACATCTGTGAAACTATGGGGACATCTGTTAACCTACTGGGATATCTGTAAAACTACTGGGACATCTATGAAACTATTGGGACATCTGTGAAACTATGGGGACATCTGTTAACCTACTTGGACATCTGTGAAACTAATGGGACATATGTGAAACTATTGGGGCGTCTTTGAAACTACTGGGACATCTTTGAAACTACTGGGACATCTGTAAAACTACTGGGACATATGTGAACCTATTGGGACGTCTGTGAAACTATTGGGACATCTGTGAAACTATTGGGACATCTGTGAAACAACTGGGACATCTGTTAAACTATTGGGACATCTGTTAAACTCCTGGGACATCTGTGAAACTATTGGGACATGGGTGAAACTATTGGGACATCTGTTAAACTATTGGGACATCTGCGAAACGACTGGTACATCTGTGAAACTATTGGGACATCTGTGAAACTATGGGGACATCTGTGAAACTAATGAGACATTTGTGAAACTATTGGGGCATCTGTGAAACTATTGGAATATCTGTGAAACTATGGGGTCATCTGTGAAACTAATGGGACATTTGTGAAACTATTGGGACATCTGTGAAACTATGGGGACATCTGTGAAACTAATGGGACATATGTGAAACTATTGGGACATCTGTGAAACTAATGGGACATATGTGAAACTATTGGGACATCTGTGAAACTATTGGGACATCTGTGAAACTACTGGTACATCTGTGAAACTATGGGGACATCTGTTAACCTACTGGGACATCTGTTAAACTACTGGGACATCTGATAAACTACTGGGACATTTGTTAAACTATTGGGACATCTGTGAAACTATGGGGACATCTGTGAAACTATGTGGACATCTGTTAACCTACTGGGATATCTGTAAAACTACTGGGACATGGGTGAAACTATTGGGACATCTGTTAAACTATTGGGACATCTGTGAAACTACTGGTACATCTGTGAAACTAATGGGACATCTGTGAAACTAATGGGACATCTGTGAAACTATTGGGACATCTGTGAAACTATGGGGACATCTGTAAAAATAATGGGACATATGTGAAACTATTGGGGCGTCTGTGAAACTACTGGTACATGTGTGAAACTACTGGGACATCTCTAAAACCACTGGGACATCTGTTAAACTATTGGGACATCTGTGAAACTATGGGGACATCTGTGAAACTAATGGGACATATGTGAAACTATTGGGACATCTGTGAAACTAATGGGACGTATGTGAAACTATTGGGACATCTGTGAAACTATTGGGACATCTGTGAAACGATGGGGACATCTGTGAAACTAATGGGACATATGTGAAACTATTGGGACATCTGTGAAACTATGTGAAGCTATGGGGACATCTGTTAACCTATTGGGATATCTGTAAAACTACTGGGACATATGTGAAACTATTGGGACATCTGTGAAACTATGGGGACATCTGTTAACCTACTGGGACATCTGTTAAACTACTGGGACATCTGATAAACTACTGGGACATTTGTTAAACTATTGGGACATCTGTGAAACTATGGGGACATCTGTGAAACTATGTGGACATCTGTTAACCTACTGGGATATCTGTAAAACTACTGGGACATGGGTGAAACTATTGGGACATCTGTTAAACTATTGGGACATCTGTGAAACTACTGGTACATCTGTGAAACTAATGGGACATCTGTGAAACTAATGGGACATCTGTGAAACTATTGGGACATCTGTGAAACTATGGGGACATCTGTAAAAATAATGGGACATATGTGAAACTATTGGGGCGTCTGTGAAACTACTGGTACATCTGTGAAACTAATGGGACATCTGTGAAACAACTGGGACATCTGTTAAACTATTGGGACATCTGTTAAACTCCTGGGACATCTGTGAAACTATTGGGACATGGGTGAAACTATTGGGACATCTGTAAAACTACTGGGACATCTGTTAAACTATTGGACATCTGTGAAATTATTGGGACATCTGTGAAACTAATGGGACATCTGTGAAACTATTGGGACATCTGTGAAACTATGGGGACATCTGTAAAAATAATGGGACATATGTGAAACTATTAGGGCGTCTGTGAAACTACTGGTACATGTGTGAAACTACTGGGACATCTCTAAAACCACTGGGACATCTGTTAAACTATTGGGACATCTGTGAAACTATGGGGACATCTGTGAAACTAATGGGACATATGTGAAACTATTGGGACATCTGTGAAACTAATGGGACGTATGTGAAACTATTGGGACATCTGTGAAACTATTGGGACATCTGTGAAACTATGGGGACATCTGTGAAACTAATGGGACATATGTGAAACTATTGGGACATCTGTGAAACTAATGGGACATATGTGAAACTATTGGGACATCTGTGAAACTATTGGGACATCTGTGAAACTACTGGTACATCTGTGAAACTATGTGAAACTATGGGGACATCTGTTAACCTATTGGGATATCTGTAAAACTACTGGGACATCTGTGAAACTATTGGGACATCTGTGAAACTATGGGGACATCTGTTAACCTACTGGGACATCTGTGAAACTACTGGGACATCTGTTAAACTACTGGGACATCTGTTAAACTATTGGGACATCTGTGAAACTATGGGGACATCTGTGAAACTATGGGGACATCTGTTAACCTACTGGGATATCTGTAAAACTACTGGGACATCTATGACACTATTGGGACATCTGTGAAACTATGGGGACATCTGTTAACCTACTTGGACATCTGTGAAACTAATGGGACATATGTGAAACTATTGGGGCGTCTGTGAAACTACTGGGACATCTTTGAAACTACTGGGACATCTGTAAAACTACTGGGACATATGTGAACCTATTGGGACATCTGTGAAACTATTGGGACATCTGTGAAACTATTGGGACATCTGTGAAACAACTGGGACATCTGTTAAACTATTGGGACATCTGTTAAACTCCTGGGACATCTGTGAAACTATTGGGACATGGGTGAAACTATTGGGACATCTGTTAAACTATTGGGACATCTGCGAAACTACTGGTACATCTGTGAAACTATTGGGACATCTGTGAAACTATGGGGACATCTGTGAAACTAATGGGACATTTGTGAAACTATTGGGGCGTCTGTGAAACTATTGGAATATCTGTGAAACTATGGGGTCATCTGTGAAACTAATGGGACATTTGTGAAACTATTGGGACATCTGTGAAACTATGGGGACATCTGTGAAACTAATGGGACATATGTGAAACTATTGGGACATCTGTGAAACTAATGGGACATATGTGAAAGTATTGGGACATCTGTGAAACTATTGGGACATCTGTGAAACTATGGGGACATCTGTAAAAATAATGGGACATATGTGAAACTATTGGGGCGTCTGTGAAACTACTGGTACATGTGTGAAACTACTGGGACATCTCTAAAACCACTGGGACATCTGTTAAACTATTGGGACATCTGTGAAACTATGGGGACATCTGTGAAACTAATGGGACATATGTGAAACTATTGGGACATCTGTGAAACTAATGGGACGTATGTGAAACTATTGGGACATCTGTGAAACTATTGGGACATCTGTGAAACTATGGGGACATCTGTAAAACTACTGGGACATATGTGAAACTATTGGGACATCTGTGAAACTATTGGGACATGGGTGAAACTATTGGGACATCTGTTAAACTATTGGGACATCTGTGAAACTATGGGGACATCTGTGAAACTATGGGGACATCTGTTAACCTACTGGGATATCTGTAAAACTATTGGGACATGGGTGAAACTATTGGGACATCTGTTAAACTATTGGGACATCTGTGAAACTACTGGTACATCTGTGAAACTATTGGGACATCTGTGAAACTATGGTGACATCTGTGAAACTAATGGGACATATGTGAAACTATTGGGGCGTCTGTGAAACTACTGGGAAATGTGTGAAACTACTGGGAAATCTGTAAAACTACTGGGACATCTGTTAAACTATTGGACATCTGTGAAACTATTGGGACATCTGTGAAACTAATGGGACATCTGTGAAACTAATGGGACATCTGTGAAACTAATGGGACATCTGTGAAACTATTGGGACATCTGTGAAACTATGGGGACATCTGTAAAAATAATGGGACATATGTGAAACTATTGGGGCATCTGTGAAACTACTGGTACATGTGTGAAACTACTGGGACATCTCTAACACTACTGGGACATCTGTTAAACTATTGGGACATCTGTGAAACTATGGGGACATCTGTGAAACTAATGGGACATCTGTGAAACTATTGGGACATCTGTGAAACTATTGGGACATCTGTGAAACTATGGGGACATCTGTGAAACTAATGGGACATATGTGAAACTATTGGGATATCTGTGAAACTAATGGGACATATGTGAAACTATTGGGACATCTGTGAAACTATTGGGACATCTGTGAAACTACTGGTACATCTGTGAAACTATGGGGACATCTGTGAAACTATGGGGACATCTGTGAAACTATGGGGACATCTGTTAACCTACTGGGATATCTGTAAAACTACTGGGACATCTATGAAACTATTGGGACATCTGTGAAACTATGGGGACATCTGTTAACCTACTTGGACATCTGTGAAACTAATGGGACATATGTGAAACTATTGGGGCGTCTGTGAAACTACTGGGACATCTTTGAAACTACTGGGACATCTGTAAAACTACTGGGACATATGTCAACCTATTGGGACATCTGTGAAACTATTGGGACATCTGTGAAACTATTGGGACATCTGTGAAACAACTGGGACATCTGTTAAACTATTGGGACATCTGTTAAACTCCTGGGACATCTGTGAAACTATTGGGACATGGGTGAAACTATTGGGACATCTGTAAAACTACTGGGACATCTGTTAAACTATTGGACATCTGTGAAATTATTGGGACATCTGTGAAACTAATGGGACATCTGTGAAACTATTGGGACATCTGTGAAACTATGGGGACATCTGTAAAAATAATGGGACATATGTGAAACTATTGGGGCGTCTGTGAAACTACTGGTACATGTGTGAAACTACTGGGACATCTCTAAAACCACTGGGACATCTGTTAAACTATTGGGACATCTGTGAAACTATGGGGACATCTGTGAAACTAATGGGACATATGTGAAACTATTGGGACATCTGTGAAACTAATGGGACGTATGTGAAACTATTGGGACATCTGTGAAACTATTGGGACATCTGTGAAACTATGGGGACATCTGTGAAACTAATGGGACATATGTGAAACTATTGGGACATCCGTGAAACTAATGGGACATATGTGAAACTATTGGGACATCTGTGAAACTATTGGGACATCTGTGAAACTACTGGTACATCTGTGAAACTACGTGAAACTATGGGGACATCTGTTAACCTATTGGGATATCTGTAAAACTACTGGGACATCTGTGAAACTATTGGGACATCTGTGAAACTATGGGGACATCTGTTAACCTACTGGGACATCTGTGAAACTACTGGGACATCTGTTAAACTACTGGGACATCTGTTAAACTATTGGGACATCTGTGAAACTATGGGGACATCTGTGAAACTATGGGGACATCTGTTAACCTACTGGGATATCTGTAAAACTACTGGGACATCTATGAAACTATTGGGACATCTGTGAAACTATGGGGACATCTGTTAACCTACTTGGACATCTGTGAAACTAATGGGACATATGTGAAACTATTGGGGCGTCTGTGAAACTACTGGGACATCTTTGAAACTACTGGGACATCTGTAAAACTACTGGGACATCTGTAAAACTACTGGGACATATGTGAACCTATTGGGACATCTGTGAAACTATTGGGACATCTGTGAAACTATTGGGACATCTGTGAAACAACTGGGAAATCTGTTAAACTATTGGGACATCTGTTAAACTCCTGGGACATCTGTGAAACTATTGGGACATGGGTGAAACTATTGGGACATCTGTTAAACTATTGGGACATCTGCGAAACTACTGGTACATCTGTGAAACTATTGGGACATCTGTGAAACTATGGGGACATCTGTGAAACTAATGGGACATTTGTGAAACTATTGGGGCGTCTGTGAAACTATTGGAATATCTGTGAAACTATGGGGTCATCTGTGAAACTAATGGGACATTTGTGAAACTATTGGGACATCTGTGAAACTATGGGGACATCTGTGAAACTATGGGGACATCTGTGAAACTATTGGGACATCTGTGAAACTAATGGGACATATGTGAAACTATTGGGACATCTGTGAAACTATTGGGACATCTGTGAAACTACTGGTACATCTGTGAAACTATGGGGACATCTGTTAACCTATTGGGATATCTGTAAAACTACTGGGACATATGTGAAACTATTGGGACATCTGTGAAACTATGGGGACATCTGTTAACCTACTGGGACATCTGTGAAACTACTGGGACATCTGATAAACTACTGGGACATCTGTTAAACTATTGGGACATCTGTGAAACTATGGGGACATCTGTGAAACTATGGGGACATCTGTTAACCTACTGGGATATCTGTAAAACTACTGGGACATGGGTGAAACTATTGGGACATCTGTTAAACTATTGGGACATCTGTGAAACTACTGGTACATCTGTGAAACTAATGGGACATCTGTGAAACTAATGGGACATCTGTGAAACTATTGGGACATCTGTGAAACTATGGGGACATCTGTAAAAATAATGGGACATATGTGAAACTATTGGGGCGTCTATGAAACTACTGGTACATCTGTGAAACTAATGGGACATCTGTGAAACAACTGGGACATCTGTTAAACTATTGGGACATCTGTTAAACTCCTGGGACATCTGTGAAACTATTGGGACATGGGTGAAACTATTGGGACATCTGTGAAACTAATGGGACATCTGTGAAACTATGGGGACATCTGTGAAACTATTGGGACATCTGTGAAACTATGGGGACATCTGTGAAACTAATGGGACATATGTGAAACTATTGGGACATCTGTGAAACTAATGGGACATATGTGAAACTATTGGGACATCTGTGAAACTATTGGGACATCTGTGAAACTACTGGTACATCTGTGTAACTAATGGGACATTTGTGAAACTATTGGGGCGTCTGTGAAACTGTTGGAATATCTGTGAAACTATGGGGTCATCTGTGAAACTAATGGGACATTTGTGAAACTATTGGGACATCTGTGAAACTATGGGGACATCTGTGAAACTATGGGGACATCTGTGAAACTATTGGGACATCTGTGAAACTAATGGGACATATGTGAAACTATTGGGACATCTGTGAAACTATTGGGACATCTGTGAAACTACTGGTACATCTGTGAAACTATTGGGACATCTTTGAAACTATGGGGACATCTGTGAAACTAATGGGACATTTGTGAAACTATTGGGGCGTCTGTGAAACTATTGGAATATCTGTGAAACTATGGGGTCATCTGTGAAACGAATGGGACATTTGTGAAACTATTGGGACATCTGTGAAACTATGGGGACATCTGTGAAACTATGGGGACATCTGTGAAACTATTGGGACATCTGTGAAACTAATGGGACATATGTGAAACTATTGGGACATCTGTGAAACTATTGGGACATCTGTGAAACTACTGTTACATCTGTGAAACTATGGGGACATCTGTTAACCTATTGGGATATCTGTAAAACTACTGGGACATATGTGAAACTATTGGGACATCTGTGAAACTATGGGGACATCTGTTAACCTACTGGGACATCTGTGAAACTACTGGGACATCTGATAAACTACTGGCACATCTGTTAAACTATTGGGACATCTGTGAAACTATGGGGACATCTGTGAAACTATGGGGACATCTGTTAACCTACTGGGATATCTGTAAAACTACTGGGACATGGGTGAAACTATTGGGACATCTGTTAAACTATTGGGACATCTGTGAAACTACTGGTACATCTGTGAAACTAATGGGACATCTGTGAAACTAATGGGACATCTGTGAAACTATTGGGACATCTGTGAAACTATGGGGACATCTGTAAAAATAATGGGACATATGTGAAACTATTGGGGCGTCTGTGAAACTACTGGTACATCTGTGAAACTAATGGGACATCTGTGAAACAACTGGGACATCTGTTAAACTATTGGGACATCTGTTAAACTCCTGGGACATCTGTGAAACTATTGGGACATTTGTGAAACTATTGGGGCGTCTGTGAAACTATTGGAATATCTGTGAAACTATGGGGTCATCTGTGAAACTAATGGGACATTTGTGAAACTATTGGGACATCTGTGAAACTATGGGGACATCTGTGAAACTAATGGGACATATGTGAAACTATTGGGACATCTGTGAAACTAATGGGACATATGTGAAACTATTGGGACATCTGTGAAACTATTGGGATATCTGTGAAACTACTGGTACATCTGTGAAACTATGGGGACATCTGTTAACCTATTGGGATATCTGTAAAACTACTGGGACATATGTGAAACTATTGGGACATCTGTGAAACTATGGGGACATCTGTTAACCTACTGGGACATCTTTGAAACTACTGGGACATCTGTAAAACTACTGGGACATATGTCAACCTATTGGGACATCTGTGAAACTATTGGGACATCTGTGAAACTATTGGGACATCTGTGAAACAACTGGGACATCTATTAAACTATTGGGACATCTGTTAAACTCCTGGGACATCTGTGAAACTATTGGGACATGGGTGAAACTATTGGGACATCTGTAAAACTACTGGGACATCTGTTAAACTATTGGACATCTGTGAAATTATTGGGACATCTGTGAAACTAATGGGACATCTGTGAAACTATTGGGACATCTGTGAAACTATGGGGACATCTGTAAAAATAATGGGACATATGTGAAACTATTGGGGCGTCTGTGAAACTACTGGTACATGTGTGAAACTACTGGGACATCTCTAAAACCACTGGGACATCTGTTAAACTATTGGGACATCTGTGAAACTATGGGGACATCTGTGAAACTAATGGGACATATGTGAAACTATTGGGACATCTGTGAAACTAATGGGACGTATGTGAAACTATTGGGACATCTGTGAAACTATTGGGACATCTGTGAAACTATGGGGACATCTGTGAAACTAATGGGACATATGTGAAACTATTGGGACATCTGTGAAACTATTGGGACATCTGTGAAACTATTGGGACATCTGTGAAACTACTGGTACATCTGTGAAACTACGTGAAACTATGGGGACATCTGTTAACCTATTGGGATATCTGTAAAACTACTGGGACATCTGTGAAACTATTGGGACATCTGTGAAACTATGGGGACATCTGTTAACCTACTGGGACATCTGTGAAACTACTGGGACATCTGTTAAACTACTGGGACATCTGTTAAACTATTGGGACATCTGTGAAACTATGGGGACATCTGTGAAACTATGGGGACATCTGTTAACCTACTGGGATATCTGTAAAACTACTGGGACATCTATGAAACTATTGGGACATCTGTGAAACTATGGGGACATCTGTTAACCTACTTGGACATCTGTGAAACTAATGGGACATATGTGAAACTATTGGGGCGTCTGTGAAACTACTGGGACATCTTTGAAACTACTGGGACATCTGTAAAACTACTGGGACATATGTGAACCTATTGGGACATCTGTGAAACTATTGGGACATCTGTGAAACTATTGGGACATCTGTGAAACAACTGGGACATCTGTTAAACTATTGGGACATCTGTTAAACTCCTGGGACATCTGTGAAACTATTGGGACATGGGTGAAACTATTGGGACATCTGTTAAACTATTGGGACATCTGCGAAACTACTGGTACATCTGTGAAACTATTGGGACATCTGTGAAACTATGGGGACATCTGTGAAACTAATGGGACATTTGTGAAACTATTGGGGCGTCTGTGAAACTATTGGAATATCTGTGAAACTATGGGGTCATCTGTGAAACTAATGGGACATTTGTGAAACTATTGGGACATCTGTGAAACTGTGGGGACATCTGTGAAACTAATGGGACATATGTGAAACTATTGGGACATCTGTGAAACTAATGGGACATATGTGAAACTATTGGGACATCTGTGAAACTATGGGGACATCTGTAAAAATAATGGGACATATGTGAAACTATTGGGGCGTCTGTGAAACTACTGGTACATGTGTGAAACTACTGGGACATCTCTAAAACCACTGGGACATCTGTTAAACTATTGGGACATCTGTGAAACTATGGGGACATCTGTGAAACTAATGGGACATATATGAAACTATTGGGACATCTGTGAAACTAATGGGACGTATGTGAAACTATTGGGACATCTGTGAAACTTTTGGGACATCTGTGAAACTATGGGGACATCTGTGAAACTAATGGGACATATGTGAAACTATTGGGACATCTGTGAAACTAATGGGACATATGTGAAACTATTGGGACATCTGTGAAACTATTGGGACATCTGTGAAACTACTGGTACATCTGTGAAACTATGTGAAACTATGGGGACATCTGTTAACCTATTGGGATATCTGTAAAACTACTGGGACATCTGTGAAACTATTGGGACATCTGTGAAACTATGGGGACATCTGTTAACCTACTGGGACATCTGTGAAACTACTGGGACATCTGTTAAACTACTGGGACATCTGTTAAACTATTGGGACATCTGTGAAACTATGGGGACATCTGTGAAACTATGGGGACATCTGTTAACCTACTGGGATATCTGTAAAACTACTGGGACATCTATGAAACTATTGGGACATCTGTGAAACTATGGGGACATCTGTTAACCTACTTGGACATCTGTGAAACTAATGGGACATATGTGAAACTATTGGGGCGTCTTTGAAACTACTGGGACATCTTTGAAACTACTGGGACATCTGTAAAACTACTGGGACATATGTGAACCTATTGGGACGTCTGTGAAACTATTGGGACATCTGTGAAACTATTGGGACATCTGTGAAACAACTGGGACATCTGTTAAACTATTGGGACATCTGTTAAACTCCTGGGACATCTGTGAAACTATTGGGACATGGGTGAAACTATTGGGACATCTGTTAAACTATTGGGACATCTGCGAAACGACTGGTACATCTGTGAAACTATTGGGACATCTGTGAAACTATGGGGACATCTGTGAAACTAATGAGACATTTGTGAAACTATTGGGGCATCTGTGAAACTATTGGAATATCTGTGAAACTATGGGGTCATCTGTGAAACTAATGGGACATTTGTGAAACTATTGGGACATCTGTGAAACTATGGGGACATCTGTGAAACTAATGGGACATATGTGAAACTATTGGGACATCTGTGAAACTAATGGGACATATGTGAAACTATTGGGACATCTGTGAAACTATTGGGACATCTGTGAAACTACTGGTACATCTGTGAAACTATGGGGACATCTGTTAACCTACTGGGACATCTGTTAAACTACTGGGACATCTGATAAACTACTGGGACATTTGTTAAACTATTGGGACATCTGTGAAACTATGGGGACATCTGTGAAACTATGTGGACATCTGTTAACCTACTGGGATATCTGTAAAACTACTGGGACATGGGTGAAACTATTGGGACATCTGTTAAACTATTGGGACATCTGTGAAACTACTGGTACATCTGTGAAACTAATGGGACATCTGTGAAACTAATGGGACATCTGTGAAACTATTGGGACATCTGTGAAACTATGGGGACATCTGTAAAAATAATGGGACATATGTGAAACTATTGGGGCGTCTGTGAAACTACTGGTACATGTGTGAAACTACTGGGACATCTCTAAAACCACTGGGACATCTGTTAAACTATTGGGACATCTGTGAAACTATGGGGACATCTGTGAAACTAATGGGACATATGTGAAACTATTGGGACATCTGTGAAACTAATGGGACGTATGTGAAACTATTGGGACATCTGTGAAACTATTGGGACATCTGTGAAACGATGGGGACATCTGTGAAACTAATGGGACATATGTGAAACTATTGGGACATCTGTGAAACTATGTGAAGCTATGGGGACATCTGTTAACCTATTGGGATATCTGTAAAACTACTGGGACATATGTGAAACTATTGGGACATCTGTGAAACTATGGGGACATCTGTTAACCTACTGGGACATCTGTTAAACTACTGGGACATCTGATAAACTACTGGGACATTTGTTAAACTATTGGGACATCTGTGAAACTATGGGGACATCTGTGAAACTATGTGGACATCTGTTAACCTACTGGGATATCTGTAAAACTACTGGGACATGGGTGAAACTATTGGGACATCTGTTAAACTATTGGGACATCTGTGAAACTACTGGTACATCTGTGAAACTAATGGGACATCTGTGAAACTAATGGGACATCTGTGAAACTATTGGGACATCTGTGAAACTATGGGGACATCTGTAAAAATAATGGGACATATGTGAAACTATTGGGGCGTCTGTGAAACTACTGGTACATCTGTGAAACTAATGGGACATCTGTGAAACAACTGGGACATCTGTTAAACTATTGGGACATCTGTTAAACTCCTGGGACATCTGTGAAACTATTGGGACATGGGTGAAACTATTGGGACATCTGTAAAACTACTGGGACATCTGTTAAACTATTGGACATCTGTGAAATTATTGGGACATCTGTGAAACTAATGGGACATCTGTGAAACTATTGGGACATCTGTGAAACTATGGGGACATCTGTAAAAATAATGGGACATATGTGAAACTATTAGGGCGTCTGTGAAACTACTGGTACATGTGTGAAACTACTGGGACATCTCTAAAACCACTGGGACATCTGTTAAACTATTGGGACATCTGTGAAACTATGGGGACATCTGTGAAACTAATGGGACATATGTGAAACTATTGGGACATCTGTGAAACTAATGGGACGTATGTGAAACTATTGGGACATCTGTGAAACTATTGGGACATCTGTGAAACTATGGGGACATCTGTGAAACTAATGGGACATATGTGAAACTATTGGGACATCTGTGAAACTAATGGGACATATGTGAAACTATTGGGACATCTGTGAAACTATTGGGACATCTGTGAAACTACTGGTACATCTGTGAAACTATGTGAAACTATGGGGACATCTGTTAACCTATTGGGATATCTGTAAAACTACTGGGACATCTGTGAAACTATTGGGACATCTGTGAAACTATGGGGACATCTGTTAACCTACTGGGACATCTGTGAAACTACTGGGACATCTGTTAAACTACTGGGACATCTGTTAAACTATTGGGACATCTGTGAAACTATGGGGACATCTGTGAAACTATGGGGACATCTGTTAACCTACTGGGATATCTGTAAAACTACTGGGACATCTATGACACTATTGGGACATCTGTGAAACTATGGGGACATCTGTTAACCTACTTGGACATCTGTGAAACTAATGGGACATATGTGAAACTATTGGGGCGTCTGTGAAACTACTGGGACATCTTTGAAACTACTGGGACATCTGTAAAACTACTGGGACATATGTGAACCTATTGGGACATCTGTGAAACTATTGGGACATCTGTGAAACTATTGGGACATCTGTGAAACAACTGGGACATCTGTTAAACTATTGGGACATCTGTTAAACTCCTGGGACATCTGTGAAACTATTGGGACATGGGTGAAACTATTGGGACATCTGTTAAACTATTGGGACATCTGCGAAACTACTGGTACATCTGTGAAACTATTGGGACATCTGTGAAACTATGGGGACATCTGTGAAACTAATGGGACATTTGTGAAACTATTGGGGCGTCTGTGAAACTATTGGAATATCTGTGAAACTATGGGGTCATCTGTGAAACTAATGGGACATTTGTGAAACTATTGGGACATCTGTGAAACTATGGGGACATCTGTGAAACTAATGGGACATATGTGAAACTATTGGGACATCTGTGAAACTAATGGGACATATGTGAAAGTATTGGGACATCTGTGAAACTATTGGGACATCTGTGAAACTATGGGGACATCTGTAAAAATAATGGGACATATGTGAAACTATTGGGGCGTCTGTGAAACTACTGGTACATGTGTGAAACTACTGGGACATCTCTAAAACCACTGGGACATCTGTTAAACTATTGGGACATCTGTGAAACTATGGGGACATCTGTGAAACTAATGGGACATATGTGAAACTATTGGGACATCTGTGAAACTAATGGGACGTATGTGAAACTATTGGGACATCTGTGAAACTATTGGGACATCTGTGAAACTATGGGGACATCTGTAAAACTACTGGGACATATGTGAAACTATTGGGACATCTGTGAAACTATGGGGACATCTGTTAACCTACTGGGACATCTGTGAAACTACTGGGACATCTGATAAACTACTGGGACATCTGTTAAACTATTGGGACATCTGTGAAACTATGGGGACATCTGTGAAACTATGGGGACATCTGTTAACCTACTGGGATATCTGTAAAACTACTGGGACATGGGTGAAACTATTGGGACATCTGTTAAACTATTGGGACATCTGTGAAACTACTGGTACATCTGTGAAACTAATGGGACATCTGTGAAACTAATGGGACATCTGTGAAACTATGGGGACATCTGTAAAAATAATGGGACATATGTGAAACTATTAGGGCGTCTGTGAAACTACTGGTACATGTGTGAAACTACTGGTACATCTGTGAAACTACGTGAAACTATGGGGACATCTGTTAACCTATTGGGATATCTGTAAAACTACTGGGACATCTGTGAAACTATTGGGACATCTGTGAAACTATGGGGACATCTGTTAACCTACTGGGACATCTGTGAAACTACTGGGACATCTGTTAAACTACTGGGACATCTGTTAAACTATTGGGACATCTGTGAAACTATGGGGACATCTGTGAAACTATGGGGACATCTGTTAACCTACTGGGATATCTGTAAAACTACTGGGACATGGGTGAAACTATTGGGACATCTGTTAAACTATTGGGACATCTGTGAAACTACTGGTACATCTGTGAAACTAATGGGACATCTGTGAAACTAATGGGACATCTGTGAAACTATGGGGACATCTGTAAAAATAATGGGACATATGTGAAACTATTAGGGCGTCTGTGAAACTACTGGTACATGTGTGAAACTACTGGGACATCTCTAAAACCACTGGGACATCTGTTAAACTATTGGGACATCTGTGAAACTATGGGGACATCTGTGAAACTAATGGGACATATGTGAAACTATTGGGACATCTGTGAAACTAATGGGACGTATGTGAAACTATTGGGACATCTGTGAAACTATTGGGACATCTGTGAAACTATGGGGACATCTGTGAAACTAATGGGACATATGTGAAACTATTGGGACATCTGTGAAACTATTGGGACATCTGTGAAACTATTGGGACATCTGTGAAACTACTGGTACATCTGTGAAACTACGTGAAACTATGGGGACATCTGTTAACCTATTGGGATATCTGTAAAACTACTGGGACATCTGTGAAACTATTGGGACATCTGTGAAACTATGGGGACATCTGTTAACCTACTGGGACATCTGTGAAACTACTGGGACATCTGTTAAACTACTGGGACATCTGTTAAACTATTGGGACATCTGTGAAACTATGGGGACATCTGTGAAACTATGGGGACATCTGTTAACCTACTGGGATATCTGTAAAACTACTGGGACATCTATGAAACTATTGGGACATCTGTGAAACTATGGGGACATCTGTTAACCTACTTGGACATCTGTGAAACTAATGGGACATATGTGAAACTATTGGGGCGTCTGTGAAACTACTGGGACATCTTTGAAACTACTGGGACATCTGTAAAACTACTGGGACATATGTGAACCTATTGGGACATCTGTGAAACTATTGGGACATCTGTGAAACTATTGGGACATCTGTGAAACAACTGGGACATCTGTTAAACTATTGGGACATCTGTTAAACTCCTGGGACATCTGTGAAACTATTGGGACATGGGTGAAACTATTGGGACATCTGTTAAACTATTGGGACATCTGCGAAACTACTGGTACATCTGTGAAACTATTGGGACATCTGTGAAACTATGGGGACATCTGTGAAACTAATGGGACATTTGTGAAACTATTGGGGCGTCTGTGAAACTATTGGAATATCTGTGAAACTATGGGGTCATCTGTGAAACTAATGGGACATTTGTGAAACTATTGGGACATCTGTGAAACTGTGGGGACATCTGTGAAACTAATGGGACATATGTGAAACTATTGGGACATCTGTGAAACTAATGGGACATATGTGAAACTATTGGGACATCTGTGAAACTATGGGGACATCTGTAAAAATAATGGGACATATGTGAAACTATTGGGGCGTCTGTGAAACTACTGGTACATGTGTGAAACTACTGGGACATCTCTAAAACCACTGGGACATCTGTTAAACTATTGGGACATCTGTGAAACTATGGGGACATCTGTGAAACTAATGGGACATATATGAAACTATTGGGACATCTGTGAAACTAATGGGACGTATGTGAAACTATTGGGACATCTGTGAAACTTTTGGGACATCTGTGAAACTATGGGGACATCTGTGAAACTAATGGGACATATGTGAAACTATTGGGACATCTGTGAAACTAATGGGACATATGTGAAACTATTGGGACATCTGTGAAACTATTGGGACATCTGTGAAACTACTGGTACATCTGTGAAACTATGTGAAACTATGGGGACATCTGTTAACCTATTGGGATATCTGTAAAACTACTGGGACATCTGTGAAACTATTGGGACATCTGTGAAACTATGGGGACATCTGTTAACCTACTGGGACATCTGTGAAACTACTGGGACATCTGTTAAACTACTGGGACATCTGTTAAACTATTGGGACATCTGTGAAACTATGGGGACATCTGTGAAACTATGGGGACATCTGTTAACCTACTGGGATATCTGTAAAACTACTGGGACATCTATGAAACTATTGGGACATCTGTGAAACTATGGGGACATCTGTTAACCTACTTGGACATCTGTGAAACTAATGGGACATATGTGAAACTATTGGGGCGTCTTTGAAACTACTGGGACATCTTTGAAACTACTGGGACATCTGTAAAACTACTGGGACATATGTGAACCTATTGGGACGTCTGTGAAACTATTGGGACATCTGTGAAACTATTGGGACATCTGTGAAACAACTGGGACATCTGTTAAACTATTGGGACATCTGTTAAACTCCTGGGACATCTGTGAAACTATTGGGACATGGGTGAAACTATTGGGACATCTGTTAAACTATTGGGACATCTGCGAAACGACTGGTACATCTGTGAAACTATTGGGACATCTGTGAAACTATGGGGACATCTGTGAAACTAATGAGACATTTGTGAAACTATTGGGGCATCTGTGAAACTATTGGAATATCTGTGAAACTATGGGGTCATCTGTGAAACTAATGGGACATTTGTGAAACTATTGGGACATCTGTGAAACTATGGGGACATCTGTGAAACTAATGGGACATATGTGAAACTATTGGGACATCTGTGAAACTAATGGGACATATGTGAAACTATTGGGACATCTGTGAAACTATTGGGACATCTGTGAAACTACTGGTACATCTGTGAAACTATGGGGACATCTGTTAACCTACTGGGACATCTGTTAAACTACTGGGACATCTGATAAACTACTGGGACATTTGTTAAACTATTGGGACATCTGTGAAACTATGGGGACATCTGTGAAACTATGTGGACATCTGTTAACCTACTGGGATATCTGTAAAACTACTGGGACATGGGTGAAACTATTGGGACATCTGTTAAACTATTGGGACATCTGTGAAACTACTGGTACATCTGTGAAACTAATGGGACATCTGTGAAACTAATGGGACATCTGTGAAACTATTGGGACATCTGTGAAACTATGGGGACATCTGTAAAAATAATGGGACATATGTGAAACTATTGGGGCGTCTGTGAAACTACTGGTACATGTGTGAAACTACTGGGACATCTCTAAAACCACTGGGACATCTGTTAAACTATTGGGACATCTGTGAAACTATGGGGACATCTGTGAAACTAATGGGACATATGTGAAACTATTGGGACATCTGTGAAACTAATGGGACGTATGTGAAACTATTGGGACATCTGTGAAACTATTGGGACATCTGTGAAACGATGGGGACATCTGTGAAACTAATGGGACATATGTGAAACTATTGGGACATCTGTGAAACTATGTGAAGCTATGGGGACATCTGTTAACCTATTGGGATATCTGTAAAACTACTGGGACATATGTGAAACTATTGGGACATCTGTGAAACTATGGGGACATCTGTTAACCTACTGGGACATCTGTTAAACTACTGGGACATCTGATAAACTACTGGGACATTTGTTAAACTATTGGGACATCTGTGAAACTATGGGGACATCTGTGAAACTATGTGGACATCTGTTAACCTACTGGGATATCTGTAAAACTACTGGGACATGGGTGAAACTATTGGGACATCTGTTAAACTATTGGGACATCTGTGAAACTACTGGTACATCTGTGAAACTAATGGGACATCTGTGAAACTAATGGGACATCTGTGAAACTATTGGGACATCTGTGAAACTATGGGGACATCTGTAAAAATAATGGGACATATGTGAAACTATTGGGGCGTCTGTGAAACTACTGGTACATCTGTGAAACTAATGGGACATCTGTGAAACAACTGGGACATCTGTTAAACTATTGGGACATCTGTTAAACTCCTGGGACATCTGTGAAACTATTGGGACATGGGTGAAACTATTGGGACATCTGTAAAACTACTGGGACATCTGTTAAACTATTGGACATCTGTGAAATTATTGGGACATCTGTGAAACTAATGGGACATCTGTGAAACTATTGGGACATCTGTGAAACTATGGGGACATCTGTAAAAATAATGGGACATATGTGAAACTATTAGGGCGTCTGTGAAACTACTGGTACATGTGTGAAACTACTGGGACATCTCTAAAACCACTGGGACATCTGTTAAACTATTGGGACATCTGTGAAACTATGGGGACATCTGTGAAACTAATGGGACATATGTGAAACTATTGGGACATCTGTGAAACTAATGGGACGTATGTGAAACTATTGGGACATCTGTGAAACTATTGGGACATCTGTGAAACTATGGGGACATCTGTGAAACTAATGGGACATATGTGAAACTATTGGGACATCTGTGAAACTAATGGGACATATGTGAAACTATTGGGACATCTGTGAAACTATTGGGACATCTGTGAAACTACTGGTACATCTGTGAAACTATGTGAAACTATGGGGACATCTGTTAACCTATTGGGATATCTGTAAAACTACTGGGACATCTGTGAAACTATTGGGACATCTGTGAAACTATGGGGACATCTGTTAACCTACTGGGACATCTGTGAAACTACTGGGACATCTGTTAAACTACTGGGACATCTGTTAAACTATTGGGACATCTGTGAAACTATGGGGACATCTGTGAAACTATGGGGACATCTGTTAACCTACTGGGATATCTGTAAAACTACTGGGACATCTATGACACTATTGGGACATCTGTGAAACTATGGGGACATCTGTTAACCTACTTGGACATCTGTGAAACTAATGGGACATATGTGAAACTATTGGGGCGTCTGTGAAACTACTGGGACATCTTTGAAACTACTGGGACATCTGTAAAACTACTGGGACATATGTGAACCTATTGGGACATCTGTGAAACTATTGGGACATCTGTGAAACTATTGGGACATCTGTGAAACAACTGGGACATCTGTTAAACTATTGGGACATCTGTTAAACTCCTGGGACATCTGTGAAACTATTGGGACATGGGTGAAACTATTGGGACATCTGTTAAACTATTGGGACATCTGCGAAACTACTGGTACATCTGTGAAACTATTGGGACATCTGTGAAACTATGGGGACATCTGTGAAACTAATGGGACATTTGTGAAACTATTGGGGCGTCTGTGAAACTATTGGAATATCTGTGAAACTATGGGGTCATCTGTGAAACTAATGGGACATTTGTGAAACTATTGGGACATCTGTGAAACTATGGGGACATCTGTGAAACTAATGGGACATATGTGAAACTATTGGGACATCTGTGAAACTAATGGGACATATGTGAAAGTATTGGGACATCTGTGAAACTATTGGGACATCTGTGAAACTATGGGGACATCTGTAAAAATAATGGGACATATGTGAAACTATTGGGGCGTCTGTGAAACTACTGGTACATGTGTGAAACTACTGGGACATCTCTAAAACCACTGGGACATCTGTTAAACTATTGGGACATCTGTAAAACTATGGGGACATCTGTGAAACTAATGGGACATATGTGAAACTATTGGGACATCTGTGAAACTAATGGGACGTATGTGAAACTATTGGGACATCTGTGAAACTATTGGGACATCTGTGAAACTATGGGGACATCTGTGAAACTAATGGGACATATGTGAAACTATTGGGACATCTGTGAAACTAATGGGACATATGTGAAACTATTGGGACATCTGTGAAACTATTGGGACATCTGTGAAACTACTGGTACATCTGTGAAAATATTGGAAACTATGGGGACATCTGTTAACCTATTGGGATATCTGTAAAACTACTGGGACATCTGTGAAACTATTGGGACATCTGTGAAACTATGGGGACAACACCAACCTGTAAACACCAACTCTTAAGCACCAACCCTTTAAACACCAACCTGTAAACACCACCTCTTAAGCACCAACCCTTAAACGCCAACCCTTAAATGCCAACCCTTAAACGCCAAACCTTAAACAACAACCCTTAATCGCTAACTTTTTAAATGCCAACCCGTAAACGCAAACCCTTAAACACCAATCCTTAAACGCAAACCCTTAAACACCAACCTTTAAACACCAACCCTAAAATGCCAACCATAAAACGCGAACCCTTAAACACCCACCTTAAACGTCAACCCTTAAAGGCCAAACTTACACGCCAAACCTTTAAACAGCAACCTGTAAACACCAACTCTTAAGCACCAACACTTAAACGAAAACGCTTAAACACCAACCCTTAAACACCAACCCTTAAATGCCAACCCTTAAACACCAACCCTAAATCGCCAACCCTTAAAAACAAACCTTAAAACACCAACCTTTAAACACCAACCGTTAAAGACAAACCTTAAACGCCAAACCCTTAAACACCAACCCTTAAACGCCATCCATTAAACACCAACCATTAAACGCCAACCCTTAAACGCCAAAACCTAAACACGCTTAAACGCCAACCCTTAAATGCCAACCCTTAAACGCCAAACCCTTAAACCCCAACCCTTAAACGTCAACGCTTAAACGCCAACCCTTAAACACCAACCCTTAAGCGCCAACCCTTAAACACCAAGCCTTAAACACCAACCGTTTGAACGCCAAACCATAAACGCCCACCCCTAAACACCAACCCTTAAACGCCAACCCTTAAACGCCAACCCTTAAATGCCAACGTTTAAATGCCAACCCTTAAACACCAACCCTTAAACACCAACCCTTAAGCGCCAACCCGTAAACGCAAACCCTTTAACGCCAACCCTTAAACACCAAGCCTTAAACACCAACCGTTTGAACGCCAACCCATAAACGCCCACCCCTAAACACCAACTCTTAAACGCCAACCCTTAAACGCCAACCCTTAAACGCCAACCCTTAAACGCCAACCCTTAAACGCCAACGTTTAAATGCCAACCCTTAAACACCAACCCTTAAACGTCAACCCTTAAACACCAAGCCGTAAACACCAACCGTTTGAATGCCAACCCATAAACGCCCACCCCTAAACACCAACCCTTAAACGCCAACCCTTAAACGCCAAACCTTAAACGCCATCCCGTAAACGCCAACCCTTAAAACGCCAACCCTTAAACGCCAACCCTTTAAACACCCACGCCTAAACATCAACACTGAAACGCCAACGCTTAATCGCCAACCCTTAAACGCCAACCCTTAAACGCCAACCCTTAAACGCCAACCCTTAAACGCCAACCCTTAAACGCCAACCCTTAAACGCCAACCCTTAAACACCAACCCTTAAACGCCAACCCTTAAATGCCATCCCTTAAACGCCAACCCTTAAATGCCAACCCTTAAACGCCAAACCTTAAACAACAACCCTTAATCGCTAACTCTTTAAATGCCAACCCTTAAACGCAAACTCTTAAACACCAATCCTTAAACGCAAACCCTTAAACACCAACCTTTAAACACCAACCCTAAAACGCCAACCCTAAAACGCGAACCCTTAAACACCAACCTTAAACGTCAACCCTTAAAGGCCAAACTTACACGCCAAACCTTGAAACACCAACCTGTAAACACCAACTCTCAAGCACCAACACTTAAACGAAAACGCTTAAACACCAACCCTTAAACACCAACCATTAAACGCCAACCCTTAAACGTCAACCATCATCCGGCAAACCTTAAACGCTAATACTTTAAAGACCAACCCTTAAACACCAACCCTTAAGTGCCAACCCTTAAACACCAACCCTAAATCGCCAACCCTTAAAAACAAACCTTAAAACACCAACCTTTAAACACCAACCGTTAAAGACAAACCTTAAACGCCAAACCCTTAAACACCAACCCTTAAACGCCATCCATTAAACACCAACCATTAAACGCCAACTCATAAACGCCAAAACATAAACACGCTTAAACACCAACCCTTAAAGGCCAACCCTTTAATGCCAACCTTTAAACACCAACCCTTAATGCCAACCCTTAAACGCCAACCCTTAAACACCAACCTTTAAACATCAACCCTAAAACGCCAACCCTTAAACGCCAACCCTTTAAAACGCCAACCCTTAAACGCCAACCCTTAAACCCCAACCCTTAAACGTCAACGCTTAAACGCCAACTATTAAAGACCAACCCTTAAACACTAAACCCTAAAACACCAACCCTAAAACGCCAACCCATAAACAAACCCTTTAACGCCAACCCTTAAACACCAACCCTTAAACGCCAACCCTTAAATGCCAACCCTTAAACGCCAACCCTTAAACACCAACCCTTAATCGCTAACTCTTCAAATGCCAACCCTTAAACGCCAACCCTTAAACACCAATACTTAAACGCAAACCCTTAAACACCAACCTTTAAACACCGACCCTAAAACGCCAACCCTTAAACGCCAACCCTTAAACACCAACCCCTTGAAGGCCAAACTTACACGCCAAACCTTTAAACACCAACCTGAAAACACCAACTCTTAAGCACCAACACTTAAACGAAAACGCTTAAACGCCAACCCTTAAACACCAACCATTGAACGCCAACCCTTAAACGTCAACCTTTAAACGCCAACCCTTAAACGCCAACCCTTAAACGCCAACCCTTAAACACTAACCGTTAAACGCCAACCCTTTAACGCCAACCCTTAAACGCCAACCTTTAAACACCAACCCTTAAACACCAACCCTTAAACACCAACCATTAAATGCCAATCCTTCAACACCAAACCTCATCCGGAAAACCTTAAACGCTAACTTTTTAAAGACCAACCCTTAAACACGAACCCTTGAAAGCCAACCTTTACAAACCGACGGTTAAACACCAACCCTTAAATGCCAACCATTGAGCACCAACCCTAAATCGCCAACCCTTAAAAACCAACCTTAAAACACCAACCTTTAAACACCTACCGTTAAAGCTAACCCTTAAACGCCAACCCGTAAACGCTAACCCTTAAACACCAAACCTTAAACGCCATCTCTTAAACACCAACCTTTAAACACCAACCCTTAAAGGCCAAACCTTACCCGCCAAACTATTAAACACCAACCTGTAAACACCAACTCTTAAGCACCAACCCTTTAAACACCAACCTGTAAACACCACCTCTTAAGCACCAACCCTTAAACGCCAACCCTTAAATGCCAACCCTTAAACGCCAAACCTTAAACAACAACCCTTAATCGCTAACTCTTTAAATGCCAACCCTTAAACGCAAACCCTTAAACACCAATCCTTAAACGCAAACCCTTAAACACCAACCTTTAAACACCAACCCTAAAACGCCAACCATAAAACGCGAACTCTTAAACACCCACCTTAAACGTCAACCCTTAAAGGCCAAACTTACACGCCAAACCTTTAAACACCAACCTGTAAACACCAACTCTTAAGCACCAACACTTAAACGAAAACGCTTAAACACCAACCCTTAAACACCAACCCTTAAACGCCATCCATTAAACACCAACCATTAAACGCCAACCCTTAAACGCCAAAACATAAACACGCTTAAACACCAACCCTTAAAGGCCAACCCTTTAATGCCAACCTTTAAACACCAACCCTTAATGCCAACCCTTAAACGCCAACCCTTAAACACCAACCTTTAAACACCAACCCTAAAACGCCAACCGTTAAACGCCAACCCTTTAAAACGCCAACCCTTAAACGCCAACCCTTAAACCCCAACCCTTAAACGTCAACGCTTAAACGCCAATTATTAAAGACCAACCCTTAAACACTAAACCCTAAAACATCAACCCTAAAACGCCAACCCATAAACAAACCCTTTAACGCCAACCCTTAAACACCAACCCTTAAACGCCAACCCTTAAATGCCAACCCTTAAACGCCAACCCTTAAACACCAACCCTTAATCGCTAACTCTTCAAATGCCAACCCTTAAACGCCAACCCTTAAACACCAATACTTAAACGCAAACCCTTAAACACCAACCTTTAAACACCGACCCTAAAACGCCAACCCTTAAACGCCAACCCTTAAACACCAACCCCTTGAAGGCCAAACTTACACGCCAAACCTTTAAACACCAACCTAAAAACACCAACTCTTAAGCACCAACACTTAAACGAAAACGCTTAAACGCCAACCCTTAAACACCAACCATTAAACGCCAACCCTTAAACGTCAACCTTTAAACGCCAACCCTTAAACGCCAACCCTTAAACACTAACCGTTAAACGCCAACCCTTTAACGCCAACCCTTAAACGCCAACCTTTAAACACCAACCCTTAAACGCCAACCCTTAAATACCAACCTGTAAACACAACCTCTTAAGCACCAACCCTTAAAGGACAACCCTTAAACGACAAAACCTAAACACGCTAAAATTTAAACCCTAAAACGTCAACCTTTAAACACCAACCCTTAAACACCAACCCTTAAACACCAACCATTAAACGCCAATCCTTCAACACCAAACCTCATCCGGAAAACCTTAAACGCTAACTCTTTAAAGACCAACCCTTAAACACGAACCCTTGAAAGCCAACCTTTACAAACCGACGGTTAAACACCAACCCTTAAATGCCAACCATTGAGCACCAACCCTAAATCGCCAACCCTTAAAAACCAACCTTAAAACACCAACCTTTAAACACCTACCGTTAAAGCTAACCCTTAAACGCCAACCCGTAAACGCCAACCCTTAAACACCAAACCTTAAACGCCATCTCTTAAACACCAACCTTTAAACACCAACCCTTAAAGGCCAAACCTTACCCGCCAAACTATTAAACACCAACCTGTAAACACCAACTCTTAAGCACCAACCCTTTGAACACCAACCTGTAAACACCACCTCTTAAGCACCAACCCTTAAACGCCAACCCTTAAATGCCAACCCTTAAACGCCAAACCTTAAACAACAACCCTTAATCGCTAACTCTTTAAATGCCAACCCTTAAACGCAAACCCTTAAACACCAATCCTTAAACGCAAACCCTTAGACACCAACCTTTAAACACCAACCCTAAAACGCCAACCATAAAACGCGAACCCTTAAACACCCACCTTAAACGTCAACCCTTAAAGGCCAAACTTACACGCCAAACCTTTAAACACCAACCTGTAAACACCAACTCTTAAGCACCAACACTTAAACGAAAACGCTTAAACACCAACCCTTAAACACCAACCCTTAAATGCCAACCCTTAAACACCAACCCTAAATCGCCAACCCTTAAAAACAAACCTTAAAACACCAACCTTTAAACACCAACCGTTAAAGACAAACCTTAAACGCCAAACCCTTAAACACCAACCCTTAAACGCCATCCATTAAACACCAACCATTAAACGCCAACCCTTAAACGCCAAAACATAAACACGCTTAAACACCAACCCTTAAAGGCCAACCCTTTAATGCCAACCTTTAAACACCAACCCTTAATGCCAACCCTTAAACGCCAACCCTTAAACACCAACCTTTAAACACCAACCCTAAAACGCCAACCGTTAAACACCAACCCTTTAAAACGCCAACCCTTAAACGCCAACCCTTAAACCCCAACCCTTAAACGTCAACGCTTAAACGCCAACTATTAAAGACCAACCCTTAAACACTAAACCCTAAAACACCAACCCTAAAACGCCAACCCATAAACAAACCCTTTAACGCCAACCCTTAAACGCCAACCCTTAAACGCCAACCTTTAAACACCAACCCTAAAACGCCAACCGTTAAACACCAACCCTTTAAAACGCCAACCCTTAAACGCCAACCCTTAAACCCCAACCCTTAAACGTCAACGCTTAAACGCCAACTATTAAAGACCAACCCTTAAACACTAAACCCTAAAACACCAACCCTAAAACGCCAACCCATAAACAAACCCTTTAACGCCAACCCTTAAACGCCAACCCTTAAACGCCAACCCTTAAACGCCAACCCTTAAATGCCAACCCTTAAATGCCAACCCTTAAACACCAACCCTTAATCGCTAACTCTTCAAATGCCAACCCTTAAACGCCAACCCTTAACACCAATACTTAAACGCAAACCCTTAAACACCAACCTTTAACCACCGACCCTAAAACGCCAACCCTTAAACGCCAACCCTTAAACACCAACCCCTTAAAGGCCAAACTTACACGCCAAACCTTTAAACACCAACCTGAAAACACCAACTCTTAAGCACCAACACTTAAACGAAAACGCTTAAACGCCAACCCTTAAACACCAACCATTAAACGCCAACCCTTAAACGTCAACCTTTAAACGCCAACCCTTAAACGCCAACCCTTAAACGCCAACCCTTAAACACTAACCGTTAAACGCCAACCCTTTAACGCCAACCCTTAAACGCCAACCTTTAAACACCAACCATTGAACGCCAACCGTTAAACGTCAACCTTTAAACGCCAACCCTTAAACGCCAACCCTTAAACGCCAACCCTTAAACGCTAACCGTTAAACGCCAACCCTTTAACGCCAATCCTTAAACGCCAACCTTTAAACACCAACCCTTAAACGCCAACCCTTAAATACCAACCTGTAAACACCACCTCTTAAGCACCAACCCTTAAAGGACAACCCTTAAACGCCAAAACCTAAACACGCTAAAATTCAAACCCTAAAACGTCAACCTTTAAACACCAACCCTTAAACACCAACCCTTAAACACCAACCATTAAACGCCAATCCTTCAACACCAAACCTCATCCGGCAAACCTTAAACGCTAACTCTTTAAAGACCAACTCTTAAACACGAACCCTTGAAAGCCAACCCTTACAAACCGACGGTTAAACACCAATCCCTTAAATGCCGACCATTGAACACCAACCCTAAATCGCCAACCCTTAAAAACCAACCTTAAAACACCAACCTTTAAACACCTACCGTTAAAGCTAACCCTAAAACGCCAACCCGTAAACGCCAACCCTTAAACACCAAACCTTAAACGCCATCTCTTAAACACCAACCTTTAAACACCAACCCTTAAAGGCCAAACCTTACCCGCCAAACTATTAAACACCAACCTGTAAACACCAACTCTTAAGCACCAACCCTTTAAACACCAACCTGTAAACACCACCGCTTAAGCACCAACCCTTAAACGACAACCCATGAACGCCAAAACCTAAACACGCTAAAACGCCAACGCTTAAACACCAACCCTTAAAGGCCAACCCTTAAACGCCAACCCTAAATCGCCAAACCTTAAAAACCAACCTTAAAACACCAACCCTAAACGCCATCTATTAAACACCAAGCTTTAAACACCAACACTTAAAGGCCAAACTTACACGCCAAACCTTTAAACACCAACCTGTAAACACCAACTCTTAAGAACCAAACCTTAAACGATAACCCTTAAATGCCAAAGCCTAAACACGATTAAACACCAACCCTTAAACACCAAGCCTTAAAAGCCAACCCGTAAACGCCAACCCTTTAACGCCAACCCTTAAACACCAACCCCTTAAAGGCCAAACTTACATGCCAAACCTTTAAACACCAACCTGAAAACACCAACTCTTAAGCATCAACACTTAAACGAAAACGCTTAAACGCCAGCCCTTAAACACCAACCATTAAACGCCAACCCTTAAACGCCAACCCTTAAACACTAACCGTTAAACGCCAACCCTTTAACGCCAACCCTTAAACGCCAACTTTTAAACACCAACCCTTAAACGCCAACCCTTAAATACCAACCTGTAAACACCACCTCTTAAGCACCAACCCTTAAAGGACAACCCTTAAACGCCAAAACCTAAACACGCTAAAATTCAAACCCTAAAACGTCAACCTTTAAACACCAACCCTTAAACACCAACCCTTAAACACCAACCATTAAACGCCAATCCTTCAACACCAAACCTCATCCGGAAAACCTTAAACGCTAACTCTTTAAAGACCAACCCTTAAACACGAACCCTTGAAAGCCAACCCTTACAAACCGACGGTTAAACACCAACCCTTAAATGCCAACCATTGAACACCAACCCTAAATCGCCAACCCTTAAAAACCAACCTTAAAACACCAACCTTTAAACACCTACCGTTAAAGCTAACCCTAAAACGCCAACCCGTAAACGCCAACCCTTAAACACCAAACCTTAAACGCCATCTCTTAAACACCAACCTTTAAACACCAACCTGTAAACACTACCTCTTAAGCACCAACCCTTAAACGACAACCCATGAACGCCAAAACCTAAACACGCTAAAACGCCAACACTTAAACACCAACCCTTAAATGCCAACCCTTAAACACCAACCCTAAATCGTCAAACCTTAAAAACCAAACCTTAAAACACCAACCCTAAACGCCATCTATTAAACCAAGCTTTAAACACCAACACTTAATGGCCAAACTTACACGCCAAACCTTTAAACACCAACCTGTAAACACCAACTCTTAAGAACCAAACCTTAAACGACAACCCTTAAACGCCAAAGCCTAAACACGATTAAACACCAACCCTTAAATGCCAAGCCTTAAAAGCCAACCCGTAAACGCCAACCCTTTAACGCCAACCCTTAAACTCCATCTCTTAAACACCAACCTTTAAACAGCAAACCTTAAAGGCCAAACTAACACGCCAAACCTTTAAACACCAACCTGTAAATACCAACTCTTAAGCACCAATCCTAAAAACTAAAACCCTTAAACGCCAACCCTTAAACACCAACCCTTATACGCCAACCCTTAAACGCCAACCCTTAAGCACCAACCCTTAAACACCAACCCTTAAATGCCAACCCTTAAACGCCAAACCTTAAACAACAACCCTTAATCGCTAACTCTTTAAATGCCAACCCTTAAACGCAAACCCTTAAACACCAATCCTTAAACGCAAACCCTTAAACACCAACCTTTAAACACCAACCCTAAAAAGCCAACCCTAAAACACGAACCCTTAAACACCAACCTTGAACGTCAACCCTTAAAGGCCAAACTTACACGCCAAACCTTTAAACACCAACCTGTAAACACCAACTCTTAAGCACCAACACTTAAACGAAAACGCTTAAACACCAACCCTTAAACACCAACTATTAAACGCCAACCCTTAAACGTCAACCATCATCCGGCAAACCTTAAACGCTAACACTTTAAAGACCAACCATTAAACACCAACCCTTAAATGCCAACCCTTAAACACTAACCCTAAATCGCCATCCCTTAAAAACAAACCTTAAAACACCAACCGTTAAAGACAAACCTTAAACGCCAAACCCTTAAACACCAACCCTTAAACGCCATCCATTAAACACCAACCATTAAACGCCAACCCCTAAACGCCAAAACATAAACACGCTTAAACACCAACCCTTAAAGGCCAACCCTTTAATGCCAACCTTTAAACACCAACCCTTAATGCCAACCCTTAAACGCCAACCCTTAAACACCAACCTTTAAACACCAACCCTAAAACGCCAACCCTTTAAAACGCCAACCCTTAAACGCCAACCCTTAAACCCCAACCCTTAAACGTCAACGCTTAAACGGCAACTATTAAAGACCAACCCTTAAACACTAAACCCTAAAACACCAACCCTAAAACGCCAACCCATAAACAAACCCTTTAACGCCAACCCTTAAACGCCAACACTTAAACGCCAACCCTTAAACGCCAACCCTTAAATGCCAACCCTTAAACGCCAACCCTTAAACACCAACCCTTAATCGCTAACTCTTCAAATGCCAACCATTAAACGCCAACCCTTAAACACCAATACTTAAACGCAAACCCTTAAACACCAACCTTTAAACACCGACCCTAAAACGCCAACCCTTAAACGCCAACCCTTAAACACCAACCCCTTAAAGGCCAAACTTACACGCCAAACCTGTAAACACCAACCTAAAAACACCAACTCTTAAGCACCAACACTTAAACGAAAACGCTTAAACGCCAACCCTTAAACACCAACCATTGAACGCCAACCCTTAAACGCCAACCCTTAAACGCCAACCCTTAAATACCAACCTGTAAACACCACCTCTTAAGCACCAACCCTTAAAGCACAACCCTTAAACGCCAAAACCTAAACACGCTAAAATTCAAACCCTAAAACGTCAACCTTTAAACACCAACCCTTAAACACCAACCCTTAAACACCAACCATTAAACGCCAATCCTTCAACACCAAACCTCATCCGGCAAACCTTAAACGCTAACTCTTTAAAGACCAACCCTTAAACACGAACCCTTGAAAGCCAACCCTTACAAACCGACGGTTAAACACCAACCCTAAATCGTCAAACCTTAAAAACCAAACCTTAAAACACCAACCCTAAACGCCATCTATTAAACACCAAGCTTTAAACACCAACACTTAAAGGCCAACCCTTTAATGCCAACCTTTAAACACCAACCCTTAATGCCAACCCTTAAACGCCAACCCTTAAACACCAACCTTTAAACACCAACCCTAAAACGCCAACCCTTAAACGCCAACCCTTTAAAACGCCAACCCTTAAACGCCAACCCTTAAACCCCTACCCTTAAACGTCAACGCTTAAACGCCAACTATTAAAGACAAACCCTTAAACACTAAACCCTAAAACACCAACCCTAAAACGCCAATCCATAAACAAACCCTTTAACGCCAACCCTTAAACGCCAACCTTTAAACGCCAACCCTTAAACGCCAACCCTTAAACGCCCACCCTTAAACGCCAACGTTTAAAGGCCAACCCTTAAACACCGACGCTTAAACGCCATCCCTTGAACACCAAGCCTTAAACACTTAACCATTTGAACGCCAACCCATAAACGCCCACCTCTAAACACCAACCCTTAAACGCCAACCCTTAAACGCAAACCCTTAAACTCCAACCCTTAAACGCCAACCCTTAAACGCCAACCAGTAAACGCCAACCCTTAAACGCCAACCCTTAAATGCCAACCCTTAAACGCCAACCCTTAATCGCCAACCCTTTAAACGCCAACCCTTAGACGCCAACCCTTTAACGCCAACCCTTAAACGCCAACCCTTAAATGCCAACCCTTAAACGCCAACCCTAAATCGCCAACCCTTAAAAACAAACCTTAAAACACCAACCTTTAAACACCACCTCTTAAGCACCAACCCTTAAACGCCAACCCGTAAACGCCAACCCTTTAACGCCAACCTTTAAACACCAACCCTTAAAGGCCGAACTTACACGCCAAACCTTTAAACACTAACCTGTCAACACCAACTCTTAAGCACCAACCCTTAAATGAAAACCCTTAAAACGCCAACCCTTAAACACCAATGTTTAAATGCCAACTCTTACACGCCAACCCTTTAACGCCAACCCTTAAACGCCAACCCTTAAACACCAACCTGTAAACACCAACTCTTAAGTACCAACCCTTAAACGACAACCCTTAAACGCAAAAACCTAAACACGCTTAAACATTAACCCTTAAACACCAACCCTTAAACGCCAACCTATTAAACACCAACCTTTAAACGCCATCTCTTAAACACCAACCTTTAAACACCAACCCTTAAAGGCAAAACTTACATGCTAAACCTTTAAACACCAACCTGTAATCACCAACTCTTAAGCACCAACCCTTAAACGAAAACCCTTAAACGCCAACCCTTAAATACCAATCTTTAAACACCAATCTTTTAACGCCAACCCTTAAACGCCAACCCTTAAACGCAAACCCTTAAACGCCAACCCTTAAATGCCAACCCTTAAACGCCAACCCTTAAATACCAACCCTTAGTCGCCAACCCTTTAAATGCCAACCCTTAAACGCCAACCCTTAAACACTAATCCTTAAACGCAAACCCTTAAACACCAACCTTTAAACACCAACCCTAAAACGCCAACCCTTATACGCCAACCCTTAAACACCAACCCTTAAACGCCAACCCTTTAAATGCCAACCCTTAAACGCCAACCCTTAAACACTAATCCTTAAACGCAAACCCTTAAACACCAACCTTTAAACACCAACCTTTAAACACCAACCCTTAAAGGCCAAACCTTACCCGCCAAACCTTTAAACACTAACCTGTAAACACCAACTCTTAAGCACCAACCCTTTAAACACCAACCTGTGAACACCACCTCTTAAGCACCAACCCTTAAACGACAACCCTTAAACGCCAAAACCTAAACACGCTAAAACACCAACCCTTAAACACCAACCCTTAAACGCCAACCCTTTAACGCCAACTCTTAAACACCAACCCTTTAACGCCAACTCTTAAACACCAACCCTTAAACGCCATCTCTTAAACACCAACCTTTAAACACCAACCCTTAAAGGCCGAACTTACACGCCAAACCTTTAAACACTAACCTGTCAATACCAACTCTTAAGCACCAACCCTTAAACGAAAACCCTTAAAACGCCAACCCTTAAACACTAACCCTTAAACGCCAACCCTTAAACGCCAACCTTTAAACGCCAACCCATAAATGCCAACCCTTAAATGCCAACCCTTAAACACCAACCCTTAAACGCCAACCCTTTAAAGCCAAGCCTTAAACACCAACGTTTAAATGCCAACTGTTACACGCCAAACCTTAAATGCCAACCCTTAAACACCAACTCTTAAACGCCAAACCCTTTAACGCCAACCCTTAAACGCCAACCCTTAAACACCAACCTGTAAACACCAACTCTTAAGCACCAACCCTTAAACGAAAACCCTTAAACGCCAACCCTTAAACACCAACCCTTTAACGCCAACCCTTAAACGCCAACCCTTAAACACGAACCTTTAAACACCAACCCTTATACGCCAACCCTTAAACACCAACCCTTAATAGCCAACCCTTAAATGCCAACCCTTTAACGCCAACCCTTAAACGCCAACCGTTAAACACCAACCTGTAAACACCAACACTTAAGTACCAACCCTTGACAACCTTTAAACGCCAAAACCTAAACACGCTTAAACACCAACCTGTAAACACCAACCCTTAAACGCCAACCCTCAAACGCCAACTCTTTAAACACCAACCTTTAAACGCCATCTCTTAAACACCAACCTTTAAACACCAACCCTTAAAGGCAAAACTTACACGCTAAACCTTTAAACAGCAACCTGTAAACACCAACTCTTAAGCACACATCCCTTAAACGAAAAACCTTAAACACCAACCCTTAAACACCAACCCTTATACGCCAACCCTTAAACGCCAACCCTTAAACGCCAACCCTTAAACACCAACCCTTAAACACCAACCCTTAACGCCAACCCTTAAACACCAACCTTTAAACACCAACCCTTAAACGCCAACCCTTAAATGCGCGAACTTGTACCAAAACGGTCAGGCCGATCTGCTACAGAGCAAACAAATCAGGGAGGCACATGGAAGGGGAGCTTTATTGACATTGGGACACTGCTTAAGAACTGGATAAAATGGTACAAAAGCGAAAACGATGTAAAAACTTCAGAAATAGCTACGCTGAACTCAGACCCTCTCGCACAGACAGACAAACAGAGATTATATAATGAGGAAAAATTCGGAAAAGAAACGGGTGGGGCTGACAACCCCGATGTCAGAGGGGGACAGAATATTAAAACTAAGTCACCAGGGGATTCTGTACTGATAACGCGAGAAAGGGCGGAGCCGAAGCTCCGAGGCAACTCTCCAGGAAAACGCACACCACGCACAGACGGCCGACACAAACATCGCGACAGGCACGACGCACCAGACAAATATAAATCAAACACCCCACAAAAACCACATAAGTATGAGCCATGGGATAAACAGGAGTCAACGAGCAAAGCTGACCCACGTTACAGGCGCAAAAGACACTGCAAAAATCATGTTAAGCAACGCCACCGTGATATTAATAACTCATCCGAATCTGACTCGGATGACGATGATCAACTTTCCGATTACTTGTTCAGTAGTAAAACTCTGAAATCGATGGACAAAGCTCTCGCCAGAATTCCCTATTTTGATCGACACAATAAGAACAGAGACATACACACTCACATTGCAATGGTAGAAGCAGAAGCAATGATCAGGGGTAAAGTTGCTACCATACGAGGTTCGGAACGATTTTAAAAAGCTGAGCTTGGCAGTGATTCGGAAGTTTGCACAATATCTAACACTGTCTGAGGGAATTAACGCTGCAAAATCTATGACCCAGTGCGCAGATGAGGATCCTCGAGAGTACCTCATACGATTTAAAAGAGCGTACTATGCGGGCGATGTGGATCAGTATCACGAAGGTGACAAAAGATTAAAAATTATGTTTTTCGGATCCTTGGGTCCAGAGATTACAAAAATCGTGGGAATGGTTTTGGATCCAGAGACGGCCTCCTTACACCACATAGTGAATAAGGCTCACATGGCTTGGCTGTACAGGGATAAGAACAATAATTCCACAACACACAGTGAACGAGGCAAGGCAACCAGTATTTCAGAAGGCAATAAAAATCAGGGGGGCAGAAACAAAACATCACCTGCGAGGCACTCAAGACACGCAGGCCCACAGTGCAGGAAACAAAAAGCACCCGCGAATTACCAACGTAATTACATAGCCAGGTGGCCAGATAGCAATTACACGAGACAATGGCACACAGACCAGGAGCGATCGCAGTGTGCAGGGACGCGTATTTGCGAGAATCGCAATGTGTGAAGACCACGAGCAAAGTCAGACCAGTTCCCAATTCCACGGCACACAGACCGAAAGCGTTCGCAGCATGCAGGCACGCGTATTTGCGAAAATCGCCACGGGTAGAAGCCAATAGCAGGACCAATGCCACGGCACACAGCTAGCCAAAATTACCCACACAGATGGCGAGATAATAATTCCACAATTCCACGGCACAGAGGCCGGGAGCGTCCGAAGCGTGCAAGGACGCGTATTTGCGAAAATCGCCACGGGTGGAAGCCAAGAGCAGGACCATATCTATACCCAATGCCACGGCACACTGCTGGCCAAAATTACCCACACAGATGGCGAGATAACAATTACGATCGACAGTGGCACATAAATAATGGGCGATCGCAACACACAAAGACACAATCACGAGAATCACGGCGCGTATAGGCCAAGAGCAGAATCACGCCGATTCCCAACTGCTGTGACAAAGAGGGTGACATGGGCACGTGATGAATCGCTCACAGGGGTTGAGAGGAAAATGACAGGAAGAGCAGTGTCCGCTGAGCTGGAAAAAAATTCACAGCCCTTGAAAAAAATCAAGCAGGCTGGAGGTGACGAACAAAACCAGGAGGGTAACCATGATTGTGGAAAACTAAATGCACCATGCACCCGTTCTGATAATGTGGTGGAGAACGCGAGAGTCGCTCCCGTGGTGAACACACCTATTGAACAGGGAAAAATAACAATGAAGTGTGATCCAACGAGAAATGATAAGCAACAGGATCGGGGGGGAGAAACCTGCTTGTTTGGTAAATGGAAACGCGATCAATTGTGTCGCGAAATTGCGTGAGAGTACTGCGAATGTGGCAGAGAAAGATGCTACGGAGACAGAAATCCATGATGGATCGGGGAATGTGTTGAAATCCAGCACATGCAAAAACATGGAATCGAATCGTGGTACGGAGTCATCAAATCAGCACATGGCTGCGGAGAAGGCAAATGACCCCAACAGTCGAGCACGGAAACTCGTGGTGTGTACTAATCCTGGTGGCGCACGACATCACTTCACGCCACATAAACCCACAGGGAAGGCGAGGGATAAAAAAAATTACCGATACGAACCAAGGAACCGTGCTCATTTGGCTAAAGCCATACCGACGATGAACCAAAACGACGATGTGATGATGTTGCATGGAAAGGTCACAGGTTACTCTAAAATACCTGGCCATGAGAAAAAATTATTCTGCACTCTTGACCAAAGGTGGCGGTAAGGTTGCCAATAACTTGGTAAACTTTGATTTAAAGCTTTCGTGACTGCAGTAATTCATATTCTTAGTTTTTTCGGTAAAGTCACGTTGAAGATAAACAACATGACTTTACCGAAAAAACTAAGAATATGAACTTGGTAAACATTAAACAAAGAGATGCCAGGAGGGAAACGGTGTACCACCGGGCTCGAAACCGCTATCCAGTGTTTCCCAGGAACTGAAACAAAAATCAAAGTAGCAATAATTGATAAGAACCGATGTAACATGTTGCCTTAATTTTTTTTATTTTTCCTGTTCTTTTATTTTCTTATTTCAAATGTAATCATGCTAAGTTGTGACACGTACGTGCGCGTTGTAAGGAAAATCACAAACTCGAAGACAATCAATGCTTATGATGGGAAAAGGCATTTTTCTTTTATTTTAAAAATAATCCGTGGCAGACCACAGATCATTTTTAAAAGGGTGGTGTGTTGGATATGGGCCTTTTTCCAAAATTGATATTAACAATAATATCTGCCGATATATAATTTTTAAAAATAATAACAAAGAGAAATAATGCATAAAACGCATCAACCCAAAAACACGCAAACACAGATGGAGATCATAAACAGGCCATAAATAAAAAAAGAAATAATAAAACTCTCGAGGCGAGGATGTTAACAGCTGTCTGCGAAGATCTCCAGATGAACAAGAGTTTGATGTGCCCCTTTGGAAAGGTCACCCAGAGGCGAGCCTCAGGAAGACAGACGCGAGTTAAACCAATTTTTTTATTTTCCTTATTTGCCATTAAAACAACGGTTTTAATTTAAAATGCAACAACAAGAATAAGCTAAAATTAGCGATCCTCACGATCACTCCAATTAAGACCAGGCCACCAGATGCATCAGTGAATCCTTATCCAATTATTAATTCGATATCAAATTATTTTCACCTTTAATACGTTTTACTGTTAAAACAAAGCTTGGAGACAGAAATACCGAGTCACATCAAAGATTTTCGAGAAGGAATGAGACAACGGGCAAACTTACGAAACGAGTTAAACAATACTCCAAGAAACCCCGACCACCTTTGTCTCTCTCGCAGCGCGGAGAAACAGGAATTCCACCCTGGCAAGGGGCCATCTGGAAGCAGCCGGGTTTAATGAGAAAACAAAGATCCCCCATATAGCCTTAACAGACTGTAGGGGCAAGTGCTGTTAGCGAGCACCTATGAAGGCCACCTATGTAAAAACTTCAGAAATAGCTACACTGAACTCAGACCCTCTCGCACAGACAGACAAACAGAGATTATATAATGAGGAAAAATTCGGAAAAGAAACGGGTGGGGCTGACAACCCCGATGTCAGAGGGGGACAGAATATTAAAACTAAGTCACCAGGGGATTCTGTACTGATAACGCGAGAAAGGGCGGAGCCGAAGCTCCGAGGCAACTCTCCAGGAAAACGCACACCACGCACAGACGGCCGACACAAACATCGCGACAGGCACGACGCACCAGACAAATATAAATCAAACACCCCACAAAAACCACATAAGTATGAGCCATGGGATAAACAGGAGTCAACGAGCAAAGCTGACCCACGTTACAGGCGCAAAAGACACTACAAAAATCATGTTAAGCAACGCCACCGTGATATTAATAACTCATCCGAATCTGACTCGGATGACGATGATCAACTTTCCGATTACTTGTTCAGTAGTAAAACTCTGAAATCGATGGACAAAGCTCTCGCCAGAATTCCCTATTTTGATCGACACAATAAGAACAGAGACATACACACTCACATTGCAATGGTAGAAGCAGAAGCAATGATCAGGGGTCTGAGAAAAACGGATGAGAAAGCCAGTTTGCTGAAACGCAGCTTGCATGGACAGTCCATATCATGGGTAAAGTTGCTACCATACGAGGTTCGGAACGATTTTAAAAAGCTGAGCTTGGCAGTGATTCGGAAGTTTGCACAATATCTAACACTGTCTGAGGGAATTAACGCTGCAAAATCTATGCGCAGATGAGGATCCTCGAGAGTACCTCATACGATTTAAAAGAGCGTACTATGCGAGCGATGTGGATCAGTATCACGAAGGTGACAAAAGATTAAAAATTATGTTTTTCGGATCCTTGGGTCCAGAGATTACAAAAATCGTGGGAATGGTTTTGGATCCAGAGACGGCCTCCTTACACCACATAGTGAATAAGGCTCACATGGCTTGGCTGTACAGGGATAAGAACAATAATTCCACAACACACAGTGAACGAGGCAAGGCAACCAGTATTTCAGAAGGAAATAAAAATCAGGGGAGCAGAAACAAAACATCACCTGCGAGGCACTCAAGACACGCAGGCCCACAGTGCAGGAAACAAAAAGCACCCGCGAATTACCAACGTAATTACATAGCCAGGTGGCCAGATAGCAATTACACGAGACAATGGCACACAGACCAGGAGCGATCGCAGTGTGCAGGGACGCGTATTTGCGAGAATCGCAATGTGTGGAGACCACGAGCAAAGTCAGACCAGTTCCCAATTCCACGGCACACAGACCGAAAGCGTTCGCAGCGTGCAGGGACGCGTATTTGCGAAAATCGCCACGGGTAGAAGCCAATAGCAGGACCAATGCCACGGCACACAGCTAGCCAAAATTACCCACACAGATGGCGAGATAACAATTCCACAATTCCACGGCACAGAGGCCGGGAGCGTCCGAAGCGTGCAAGGACGCGTATTTGCGAAAATCGCCACGGGTGGAAGCCAAGAGCAGGACCATATCTATACCCAATGCCAGGGCACACTGCTGGCCAAAATTACCCACACAGATGGCGAGATAACAATTACGATCGACAGTGGCACATAAATAATGGGCGATCGCAACACACAAAGACACAATCACGAGAATCACGGCGCGTATAGGCCAAGAGCAGAATCACGCCGATTCCCAACTGCTGTGACAAAGAGGGTGACATGGGCACGTGATGAATCGCTCACAGGGGTTGAGAGGAAAATGACAGGAAGAGCAGTGTCCGCTGAGCTGGAAAAAAATTCACAGCCCTTGAAAAAAATCAAGCAGGCTGGAGGTGACGAACAAAACCAGGAGGGTAACCATGATTGTGGAAAACTAAATGCACCATGCACCCGTTCTGATAATGTGGTGGAGAACGCGAGAGTCGCTCCCGTGGTGAATACACCTATTGAACAGGGAAAAATAACAATGAAGTGTGATCCAACGAGAAATGATAAGCAACAGGATCGGGGGGAGAAACCTGCTTGTTTGGTAAATGGAAACGCGATCAATTGTGTCGCGAAATTGCGTGAGAGTACTGCGAATGTGGCAGAGAAAGATGCTACAGAGACAGAAATCCATGATGGATCGGGGAATGTGTTGAAATCCAGCACATGCAAAAACATGGAATCGAATCGTGGTACGGAGTCATCAAATCAGCACATGGCTGCGGAGAAGGCAAATGACCCCAACAGTCGAGCACGGAAACTCGTGGTGTGTACTAATCCTGGTGGCGCACGACATCACTTCACGCCACATAAACCCACAGGGAAGGCGAGGGATAAAAAAAATTACCGATACGAACCAAGGAACCGTGCTCATTTGGCTAAAGCCATACCGACGATGAACCAAAATGACGATGTGATGATGTTGCATGGAAAGGTCACAGGTTACTCTAAAATACCTGGCCATGAGAAAAAAATTATTCTGCACTCTTGACCAAAGGTGGCGGTAAGGTTGCCAATAACTTGGTAAACTTTGATTTAAAGCTTTCGTGACTGCAGTAATTCATATTCTTAGTTTTTTCGGTAAAGTCACGTTGAAGAGAAACAACATGACTTTACCGAAAAAACTAAGAATATGAACTTGGTAAACATTAAACAAAGAGATGCCAGGAGGGAAACGGTGTACCACCGGGCTCGAAACCGCTATCCAGTGTTTCCCAGGAACTGAAACAAAAATCAAAGTAGCAATAATTGATAAGAACCGATGTAACATGTTGCCTTAATTTTTTTTTATTTTTCCTGTTCTTTTATTTTCTTATTTCAAATGTAATCATGCTAAGTTGTGACACGTACGCGCGCGTTGTAAGGAAAATCACAAACTCGAAGACAATCAATGCTTATGATGGGAAAAGGCATTTTTCTTTTATTTTAAAAATAATCCGTGGCAGACCACAGATCATTTTTAAAAGGGTGGTGTGTTGGATATGAGCCTTTTTCCAAAATTGATATTAACAATAATATCTGCCGATATATATTTTTTTAAAATAATAACAAAGAGAAATAATGCATAAAACGCATCAACCCAAAAACATGCAAACACAGATGGAGATCATAAACAGGCCATAAATAAAAAAAGAAATAATAAAACTCTCGAGGCGAGGATGTTAACAGCTATCTGCGAAGATCTCCAGATGAACAAGAGTTTGATGTGCCCCTTTGGAAAGGTCACCCAGAGGCGAGCCTCAGGAAGACAGACGCGAGTTAAACCAATTTTTTTATTTTCCTTATTTGCCATTAAAACAACGGTTTTAATTTAAAATGCAACAACAAGAATAAGCTAAAATTAGCGATCCTCACGATCACTCCAATTAAGACCAGGCCACCAGATGCATCAGTGAATCCTTATCCAATTATTAATTCGATATCAAATTATTTTCACCTTTAATACGTTTTACTGTTAAAACAAAGCTTGGAGACAGAAATACCGAGTCACATCAAAGATCTTCGAGAAGGAATGAGACAACGGGCAAACTTACGAAACGAGTTAAACAATACTCCAAGAAACCCCGACCACCTTTGTCTCTCTCGCAGCGCGGAGAAACAGGAATTCCACCCTGGCAAGGGGCCATCTGGAAGCAGCCGGGTTTAATGAGAAAACAAAGATCCCCCATATAGCCTTAACAGACTGTAGGGGCAAGTGCTGTTAGCGAGCACCTATGAAGGCCGGAACGGTAGACGAGGGGGTGGGTGGCCAGCACCACGTCCGACCGCCTTTGTCTCCCTAGTGGCAATGTTTACACACCGCACCAGGTACTCATTTGAGGCTGAGTCGACCTAGGGGAGGCCCGGGACCGGTTCAGATAATCGTCACTGGTGTTGGCCGTGAGCGGGAATCGAACCCGGGTCACCCCACACACAAACTCACCCCCCCCCCCCCCTCCACGATACCCTTCGGAAACAAAGGAAGATGAGGGTGGGGGGGAACAACTCCCAAAGCCATAACCGCCAGCAAACAATTTTTTTTAAGAAAATTGTTTAACAGGTTTTCCCTGCCAGGGATCTGAACACAATTAATTAAAAGATTGGTCCAAGATAAGAATCTCAAAGGAATACATTGCGGCCATTTGAGTTACGTGGTTACGGTCACTTGGGGGTATTTGAGTGGTTCGTTTTTTTTCTATTGCATAATCTTGCTGGTATCCGTGAATGAACAAGACGAATCTATGAACGCATATTTGTGCCTTTAGGAATAATAATGGTTTGAGTGTCTTTCCATATGAACAGCGTTGCATAATAATCAATCGTCCTACTGTTAACAACGTGACAAGAATCTGCATTAAGGGTCGCATATGATCAATGACCGAATGCCGTGTTGTGTAACAATTTAAATACGAATTACATATTATAAGGTTAAGGTTTTGATAGAATAGTTTGCATGTTTTAATCTCTCTCTCTCAACAACCGATCAATTGCGTTACGCGTCGGGAATTAAACACAGGTGCCATTATCGAAGTGAAACAACGCAATCGTGATGTGTACCTTGTTAATGCTGTGTTGAAATTCCGAGGTTGAGAGTTCTCATATTATCCAAAAATTAAAGTTTAGCTAGAAAATAAAATTGATTAAAGCAGAAGAGTTGTGTGTGATTCTTTCCGTGATACTGCATAGAATTGTTCTGCGAATGAGATCTGAATCTTGGGGACCTATCATAAGCACACTAATCACTAATCCAGCACATAATCAATAAGCGTTAAATCGAAGATAATTGTATCCTTATTGAAAACACGGAATTAAATAACAAGTCGAGTCGACTCTCTCTCATTCACGCTCACAATACCTGCACAACTGCATACGATTAATTGCGTTGTTCCAATTAATAACCAACCTTCGTCACCGAGGCTGGACCTAATTATCATAACGACCTGCATCATAACCACGCCCACTCGCATAAATTAATACGGTTATCTCGAATTAGCATAGTTCATGCACATAATTACACCAATTCGGATAAATTATGCAGATTTAAAATGTAATCAAATTTTCATTATTTTCATCAAATTTTCATAACCTACATAAACAACAACCTTCGAGCACCCATATCTCACAGAGCGGGCCCTAACCTATAACAGCTGGCAGTTCACCAGCATTGCTTCAAGTGAGCTGGAGCGTGCTGATGAATATAAAAACCGGACCAGAGCTTGGTTTGTGTACAACCAATACTGCTGAAATGATGCACTCCCAGCAGGAAAGCCGTGTGGCTAATGGGATGTGTACAAATACTTGTATTTTTTAAGTGGAAAGACAGATATGTGAAGGAGGGGAATCATCGTTTGCGTGTTAATTTTGTTACTCATATCCACGATGTAAGCGAATTATTATATTGAAACTTCGCAGAGCTTTCATGAGTAAGAAAGTTGTACCAACAATAATTATTATCGGTTCTATTGCGATCGAGGGCTGCACGTTTCAACGGGCACACATGTGTCATGCTGCGATGGTGACGGTGCTCCCGGTTTTTTAAGACCGGGAGGAAGTGAGGGCTTCACCTTTCTGGCAAATTGCCCGATGATGCTGGATGTAATTACCAGCGAAACGTCGTACTCAAAAATTGTAAATGTTGTGGATTCACTCTTCAACACACCGGTGGGCTGAAGGAGTGATCTATTTCTCTTTTGTCAATGTGACACTTTTTTACTGATTGGCCGTGTCGGGTAGTGGAGGGTTACGACACATTTATGAATAATGCGATCTAACCCAAAAACGTTTATTATGAATAATATTGGTCGTGAAAGCCTACGGCCTTTCTGGCCGTGATTTTTATTTCAGCAGCATTGGTTCAACACGAGCAAACGTCAGAATGGTTTTCAGCTCTGCAAAGCTCATGATGACTTTTTGTGAAGTATTCCACAGTTTTGCATAGAACTAGGACCTGTAACTAACAGAGAGCATCCTTGCCTGCAAATATCTGGCAGTTCACCAGCGTCGGTTTGAGACACTGAATGCTCAAACGAACGCAAATGTGGTAATGATTATTTTGTGTTATCTCCATATATATAAAAGTTGTGAATGTGTGCCTGTTCAAAATGTTTAGCGTACTTACCGACATGCAACAAACTTGAAATTTGCCATGTGGGTACTTTCCAGACTGTACACCATGCAAAAGTTATGAAAACACACTTTTTTGTGTGTGGGGGGGGGGGGGGAGCTCAATAATGCATTTATTTTTTGTACGGCAAGTGAGCTGTGACGTCAAATCTGTTACGTGACCCGCACATGTGGAAGCGTAACGCATTGTGTAGTGGTTAGCGCGCTGCGCTGCGAATCCGGCCACCCGAGTTCGATTCCCGCTCACGGCCACTACCAGTGACGATTAGTTTAACCGGTCCTGGGCCTCCCCTACGTCGACTCAGCCTCAAAACGAGTAACTGCTGTGGTGTGTAAACATCGCCACTGGGGAGACAAAGGCGGCCGGGCGTGGTGGATCCAAGTCCCAGGAGAAGCTGGGTAGTACAGCTAGTGTATTCATACTCTTTGGTTCTATTGGGTAAAGTCACGTAGGTGAAAATAAAATAACAAAAAATCACGACGTTTTGGCCACAACACAAGCGGCCTTCATCAGGTGAAGGGACGAGACTGTCTGGAGGACAGCGCTGGAGTGGAAGAAGCCACGCTTAGATCACGACCTTTAAGCTGTGTGACAAGAAAAACACCAAGCACCTTGACAAAGGAATTAGCATAAAATTTAGCATTGAAATGGCTCATTGAAATAGCTAAGTTAAAGTATACACATCCGCAGAGGTACCCCTTGACGAAGGAATTAGCATAGAATTCAGCATGGAAATAGCTGAGTGATTAGCTTGTAACTGGTCACAGAAATAGCTATGTTAAAGATAGAGCATATACATTCACCGAGGCACCTAGTACTCATGAAACAGGAGAATTTAGCGAAACACAACCACGCTCAGACAGCGGACCTTTAAACTGTGTGCGAGCAAACAAGGTGTTCTGACAAAAAAAATAGCATAAAAATTAGCATTTGATTGGCGGATTTTAGGAAAGAGGTGGTGTACGTGCCGATGGACTTGCCGTTTGGCACGGGGGGGGGGGGGGGGGGGGAAGGGGGGAGGGGGAGTTTACCTATTGATGGTGTGAAAAGGGAATTTATAGCTGCGAAAGTTTGGGGTACCACTACTTGAAAAATATACTGTACAATTGAAATTAGTTTAATGTTTAGTTCGATTTAGAACATCTTTCCAATGGTTGCTTAATTTGAAACCATTCTCTCGGTTGAAATTGTGTCTGTGTTTGTAGATCTGAATTGCTTCATGAACAAATCTCTGATAAAAGCCCGTGGGTTTGCAAAGAACCTTGGTATCGGAGAAAATTATATCGTGATCCCCCACAGCGTTGTAACAGTGATCAGCCACGGCAGAAGAATTCGTTTTGCCGTGTTTCAAATCTGATTTGTGCTCGCGAATTCGGTCAGAGACATGTCGCTTTGTCTCACCGATATAGCAATCACCGCAGGTACAACTCAATTTGTAAATCCCGGGGTACTGTAAATCAGGAATGACATCCTTCACGGATGGGATCAGATCACAAATTTTGTGTACTGTATTGAACCGGACCTGGATCTTGTGTTTGTTTAGAATTTTGGAAATCTTTTTAGTAACGCCTGCTATATATGGAAGTGTGATGGTTTTGACCGGAGTATCAAGTGGTTGTTTCTGTATGGAGGGAGAGACAGCTTGGCGGATGGTACGGTTAGAGTAACCATTCCTTTTGAGGGCCAGGTGTACATGTTTTAATTCACTGGTCAGGTGGTGTTGGTTCGAAATGCAATGAGCCCTATGGTATAAAGTTTTGATGAGATAATTCTTTTGGGCTGGGTGGTGGTGGGAATCAGGTTTCAAGTAGGAATCTGTGTGGGTGGGTTTCCTGTAGACAGAATGCCCCAATGAGCCATCAGGTCTCCTCTCAAACATAACATCTAAGAATGATAGCTTGCCATCTTTCTCCACTTCCATGGTGAATTTGATGGCGGGATGTCTGGAATTGATGTGTCTGGAATTGATGTGGTGTAGGAAAAGGTTCAGAGCTGGGAGGCCATGTGGCCAAATGACGAAAGTGTCATCCACATATCTCTTCCACAGGGAAGGTCTGAGGGTGGAAGTCTGGATGGCGTCTGATTCATATTTCTCCATGAAAATATTGGCTATCACTGGTGATGAGGGGGATCCCATGGGGGTACCCTCATTTTGTTTGTAGAAGGAGCCATTCCAAGTAAAGTAGGTATTATAATCTTAGTTCTTTCGGTAAAGTCACGTTGAAGGGAAACAACAAAATATATATTATATATATTTCACTGGCAAGACCGCCTCAGCAGTACTTAACTCAGCCCAATTGGTCTCTATGGTCAAAGACGTTGTACTGTCCCCTGACGATATCCTTGTCAGCTTCGATGTGCTTTCTTTGTTCACCAAGGTCCCAGTACCTGATACCATTGAAATAATTTAAAATTTGGTCCAACATGGACTAGACCCCGACACACCTGCACTGGTTAGGCACTGCCTCAACAATACCTACTTTACTTGGAATGGCTCCTTCTACAAACAAAATGAGGGTACCCCCATGGGATCCCCCTTATCACCAGTGATAGCCAATATTTTCATGGAGAAATTTGAATCAGATGCCATCCAGACTTCCACCCTCAGACCTTCCCTGTGGAAGAGATATGTGGATGACACTTTCGTCATTTGGCCACATGGCCTCCCAGCTCTGAACCTTTTCCTACACCACATCAATTCCAGACATCCCGCCATCAAGTTCACCATGGAAGTGGAGAAAGATGGCAAGCTACCATTCTTAGATGTTATGTTTGAGAGGAGACCTGATAGCTCATTGGGGCATTCTGTCTACAGGAAACCCACCCACACATATTCCTACTTGAAACCTGATTCCCACCACCACCCAGCCCAAAATAATTCTCTCATCAAAACTTTATACCATAGGGCTCATTGCATTTCGGACCAACACCACCTGACCAGTGAATTAAAACATGTACACCTGGCCCTCAAAAGGAATGGTTACTCTGACCGTACCATCCGCCAAGCTGTCTCTCCCTCCATACAGAAACAACCACTTGATACTCCGGTCAAAACCATCACACTTCCATATATAGCAGGCGTTACTAAAAAGATTTCCAAAATTCTAAACAAACACAAGATCCAGGTCCGGTTCAATACAGTACACAAAATTTGTGATCTGATCCCATCCGTGAAGGATGTCATTCCTGATTTACAGTACCCCGGGGTTTACAAATTGAGTTGTACCTGCGGTGATTGCTATATCGGTGAGACAAAGCGACATGTCTCTGACCGAATTCGCGAGCACAAATCAGATTTGAAACACGGAAAAACGAATTCTTCTGCCGTGGCTGATCACTGTTACAACGCTGTGGGGGATCACGATATAATTTTCTCCGATACCAAGGTTCTTTGCAAACCCACGGGCTTTTATCAGAGATTTGTTCATGAAGCAATTCAGATCTACAAACACAGACATAATTTCAACCGAGAGGATGGTTTCAAATTGAGCAACCATTGGAAAGATGTTCTAAATCGAACTAAACATTACACTAATTTCAATTGTACAGTATATTTTTCAAGTAGTGGTACCCCAAACTTTCGCAGCTCTTATAAATTCCCTTTTCACACCATCAATAGGTAAACTCCCCCTCCCCCCTTCCCCCCCCCCCCCCGCGCCAAACGGCAAGTCCACCGGCACGTACACCACCTCTTTCCTAAAATCCGCCAATCAAATGCTAATTTTTATGCTAATTTTTTTTGTCAGAACACCTTGTTTGCTCGCACACAGTTTAAAGGTCCGCTGTCTGAGCGTGGTTGTGTTTCGCTAAATTCTCCTGTTTGATGAGTACTAGGTGCCTCGGTGAATGTATATGCTCTAACTTTAACATAGCTATTTCTGTGACCAGTTACAAGCTAATCACTCAGATATTTCAATGCTAACTTCTATGCTAATTCCTTTGTCAAGGGGTACCTCTGCGGATGTGTATACTTTAACTTAGCTATTTCAATTAGCCATTTGAATGCTAAATTATATGCTAATTCCTTTGTCAAGCGTGGCTTCTTCCACTCCAGCGCTGTCCTCCAGACAGTCTTGTCCCTTCACCTGATGAAGGCCGCTTGTGTTGTGGCCGAAATGTCGTGATATTTTGTTATTTTATTTTCACCTACGTGACTTTACCCAATAGAACCAAAGAGTATGGATCCTAGCAGTCACGAAAGCTTTAAATCTAGAATAGCTAGTGTATTATATGCGCGAGTACTAAAGCTGGAACGATTCGATTACCAAGTCGATTATAACCGATTCCTTGTGTATGGTCAATTACTCAGACCCCTTTAAAAATGACAGCCATCCCCACATCTTACTTCCTGTGACGCGGCTGATGTGATCAAGTCCCTCCCATCAGGTGGGACAACCACAGCAAGAAAAAACTGCTGAAGTAGGCGAGAGATCTGCCGTGGCACGAGGTTATAGAGGCCTCGGCAGTAGGGGGGAGAGAGAAGGGGGGGGGGGGGAAGGAGGCGGGGCAGAAAGTGGACCCCGCAGCAGCACCCGGGTCACTGGAGTAAAGTGGGCCACCACTCATTGATCCGTACATTTAACTCGATGAGTCGATTCGATTCCGTGCCCCGTTGGGTCCTCCCCACTTTTGTGCTTTTGGGTGTGCTGGGTTTCAACATAATTCCCGATCCATTGTGAATCTTCCCTCCCCCCATTTCAGCACTCCGATCTACATCCGACAGGAGATGATAAACCACAGGGAGGGGGAGTAAAACCTAATCGCCAGGTAATTGGAAAAGTCGCCCATTGTCTCGCGGATTTGCATGATTGTACGATGGATGGGGCAGAGGAACGTGCTACAGGGACACGCCCTGAGGAATGCAGGCATCGGCCTTTGGATGAAAAACAATTTTTCAGTAATTCAGTGGGCAGTGCTCTCACTGGCAGCTCATTCTCAATTAATGTGGGTGATTCACCACGTGTTTGTGCCACATTTTGTATCTGAGTTGAGTCCATTTTTGTTTCCTTTCCTGTTTCTCTACTCCCTCCTGGTATAGCCGGGTGGGGGTATCGAAGGGGGAATGAGCAGATTGTGTTTAACCTTGAGTTTGTCGTGGCATGGGGTGCTGGTATGATTCCGCTCTTGGCTTCCACACCCAGACATTCCAATAATTACCTGTCTTTGTGTGCTGTGGTTGCTTCGGATTGGTGTGCCACTCTCTCGCTGGATTGTTACCTTGCCATCTCTGCGTGTAATTATGTTGGTAGTTCGTGGGTGCTTGCTCCTCTCTGTATTGTGGGGCTTGGTGTGAGGTGCTGTAGCTGCTCACGTGATTTTTACTTCCCCCTAGATGGCGGGGTGCATTATCTCTCTCCCTGTGTTTTGTCCGAATGATATATATATAGCCATGCCGTGTGAACCCTATTCTGTATGTGGTGTAAGGAGGCCGTCTCTGGGTCCAAAACCATTCCCACAATTTCTGTAATCTCTAGACTCAAGGATTAAAAAAAACAATCTTGAACTTTTTGTCACCTTCGTGGTATTGATCAACATCACCTGCGTAATACACTCCTCATTTACGCACTGGGTCATAAATTTGACAGCATTAAACCACTCAGTGTTGAATATTCTCCAAACTTCGTAATCACTGTTAGGCTGAGTTTTTTTAATAATTCCTAACCTTGTATGGCAGCGACTTTACCCATGGTATAGAATGTTCATGTAACCTTCTTTTCAGCACTTGTTTTCTCGTCCAACTTCCTCAGACCTCTGATCATTGCCTCCACTTCTACTGTTGTGATATGATTGTGTATGTCTCTGTTCCAATTGTGTGGATCAAAATAGGGGATTCTGACGAGAGCTTTCTCCGTCAATTTAAGAGTCTTACTACTGAATGAGTATTCGAAAAGTTGGTCGTTGTGAGAGGAGTCAGTGTCAGATGAGCTATCACTCAAACTTTGCCGCTGCTTAACATAACTTCTGTAATGTATTTTGCGTCTGTGTTGTGGGTATGAACGTAGAGCGAGACTTCTCTTGGAGGCAATGCGTTTATTACAATAAACGATAACAACACCAATAGCCGTAACACGACTGGTGTCTGTTAAAAACACTGCTGCAGTCAATCACAGTTGGTTTTGAGTGATTACATTGGGGTGGGGGGGGGATGGCAAGTGATGGGTGATGGGAGGAGACCAGGGACGCAACGTGACCGTCCATGTACGAGGATAAGAGTTGCCATCTGTGACGTACACAACCTGGGGACACATCATGGGAAGAAGGATCTCTCAAAACCCGAAGAGGGGAGAACTACATGGAAACGCATTGTCTTGAGCAATGAATTAGCACAAGGGGACGAACAGGGGTTGGAGTCATGTTCTTCGTATGGTCGACGTTTATGTAGAGCAACAACTATATTGGATTGAGGTGGTTGAGCCAGATCATTGTGTAAGAAGTAGAGTTGGTGCATCGCTGTGATGATGCCTCCGAATTTGTGAATTGGACATTGAGTTTTCATATATTCCATAGTCTATTCAGGCTTGGAGTTAGGGATAGGGCTACCGATTTGCTGCAGAAATATTTTTCAGAGCGTCAGTGTTTGGCACTACATGTAGGGCAGTTCCACATATTAGGCAAACATCACAATTTCAGCATCATCTTAATTTTATATATTTATATGGGATATAATATAGAAGGTAATTATTGCTTTAGAAATGACATTATTCACACAGATGATTTCTATCTGAATCTCTTGGTTGAAATACTTTGCCCAAGGTAAGATAACTGTGCGATTATGGTAATGAGTATCCACGTCTGTCTGAGACCGTGGAACTGCCCTCCAGCACTGCCGCTCACATCAGGGGACGTAGGAACGACTATGGTTGCTGGCTTCACCGTGGCCAACTAGTTTATTGATGGGCATCTCCTCCTTGCCATCCTCCTAAATTTCCACCACCATCACCACCTCCACAACCTTGTGCTTGTCGCCCCCAACTCAAGCTCAGTGCAAACCCCTTGGAGGGCTGGCATAACCCAAGGGACACAGAACTCTGCCTCACATTTGGTTTCTAGAAGCTCCGCAACAGCCACACTGTGGATGTAGACAGCCCTTAGCGTTATAAATGTGAGCCACTCGCATGTCCCAAACACTCAAAAGAATTGAGACGAGGCGATAGTATTAGATACAAATATTTATTATTAAAACGCGACGCCTTGTAAGGAAGGGGAGGTGCTGGTGGGGGTGGGTGGTGCTGGAAGTGTGGGGGGCTGTGAGATGCTCAGAGGGTGTTCGAGGCCTGGGGGGGCAGGTCTTGGGAGGCTTCTTGAATGCCGGGCTCCAGTGAGCAGCCAGAGATGTCCTCTTCCTCCTCAACCGTGACAAGCTGTGGACATACTGACCCATTAGACACTACACACAACTCAGTACTTCTACCAGCTCAACTGGGATTACACACAACAATCAGCACCCCCTACTGGCAGACAAATGCCAATTGCACACCAGGTGCTGAGTCACCTTGTGCCCACAGGGACATCTGTCATTGGGGGTGCCCTTTCACACGTGTTGAGATGAGATGTAAAGCGCTCTGAGATGCCCCGGTGTACAGAAAGGTGCTAAATCATTCTCATCATTATCACTGTATCCAGCAATAATGAAATTGTATATAGATAGATAATCTGTATTTGTAAACGGGGACCATGACGGCTTAACGTGATGGTTAGACCAGCTCATCATTATCATAATACACTGAATCGTGTGTGCATGAATCTATTATTTACGTTAAACGCAAATTATATACGTGTGTGTGTGTGCGATGCGCGAGTGCTGTACACTCACCTCCACCTCGCTCTGCAGACGCTGCTGCTCCGAGTGTCCACTCTGCTCGTTGTCGCGGTAGGGCGCCAGCTCAGCGTGCAGCTCCGCCACTACACGCTGATACCACTGAATCTCTGCCTGCAGAGATTCCAGTTGCCAGTTCCTGTCAATGAGCTGCGTGGGCCACGGGCAAATGGCGGCAGAGGGACACAGGAAAGCATTTTAACGACTGCGTGAGGTTATTGCAGAACATACAGGTATAATAACACACACACAACCAGGATCTTCATTTATAATTGAGTAATGTAATGAGCTACGAAGCTCTTTTACACAGATGTCCATACACCACCTTTGACCAAATAAACCGAAATGCATCCAATCATCTCAGATCTTGGAAGAAAAGCATGGTTGAACCTCAAGTGCTTGGATGGGCAACCACCATCAATACAAACCAAGATAACACCTATAAAAGCATGATGAAGACCGCTTGTGTTGCAATCGAAACGTCGTGGGTTTTTTTTATATTATAAAAAAAAGTACGTGACTTTACCGAAAGAATCAAGAATATGAATTCCTGCAGTCACGAAAGTTTTATGTTAAACATTTTTTAGGAATTAATTAACCCAAAATCTGGATTAAAATAATAGATTAAGATCGCTTCCCAACCAAAAAGAGGGAGGGGATGGAGATGCATGTAGCAAAGGGGAGCAGATGGTCTAGTAGTCGTAGGTACTTCTACTAGAGGTGGGATGGTGGATCGTAACGTGGTACAGTCCCTAAACAGAGAATGCTCAGTAACCTAGTGCGCATCCATTCTGTACAACCATCAGTGTGAAAAATAAGTGTATACATACAGTCCTCGACTTAGGAACACCATACTTACGGAGACCCGACTTACGGATACCCGACTTCCGAATCTGTTTCTATGAAATGTATTAATTTTTGGTTACCATTGACTTTAAAACGCGAACTTGCACTTCCAAACTGAACCACAGAACTATTTTGTTCAGTGCTGCGATCCTCCACGAGATGTCATGAGTCAGCCTCGTGCACGCGCACATGTGCGTATATGTGAAAGTGATTGTGTGGGGAGCGGTAGTGTTGCAGTTCACGCGCTGCGCTACAAACCCACCGACCCAAGTTCAATTCCAACTCACGGCCAACACCAGTGACGATTATCTGAACCATTCCTGGGCCTCCCGTTGGTCAACTCGGCCTCAAATGAGCACCTAGCGCGCTGTATAAACATCACCACTCGGGACACAAATGCAGCTGGGTGTGGTGCTGGCACACAACCCCTCGCATGCCGTGCTGGCTTTCATAGGCTATCGCTAACAGCACGTGCCCCAACAGCCTATTAAAGCTACACGGTGGATCTTTGTGCGGATCAGAAGTGTAGCGGTGAGCACGCTTGTGATTTGAAAGCGGTGAGTGAAAATAAAAAATATTTTTACTACATTTTACGTATTACTTACGATACACTATAATTTTAGTGTTAATGCAAATGTACATGATTTCTTATTTACGAGTTTAACAATGCTTGACTCTTTTGTTGAACCTTAACACATTTTATAACACTGACAATATGGGAATTTAAATATCGCACATTATTGTATTCCGACTTACGAACCGTTCCGACTTATGAATGGGCCTCAGGAACTAAATGCATTCGTAAGTCGAGGACTGCCATATTATTGATATATTTGTCTATTATACTATGTGTATTATTAGTTGTTTATCATGTAAAATTAGTTTACACTTGAAAAATATTCACCATAAATCCGGTATGTGGGGAAAAAATATTGATAGAGTATGTGTAGTGGCATAGCACTGGCTGCTGGTAAAAAAGGGTAACTGCGGTGTATGGTAGTACCCACGTCAGCAGGCCACGATAGACACGAGAGGGGGACATCTAGGGGAAAGGTCACAGAGGGGGGCCATCGGGAACCCGCTAGTAGGTTCCAGAGAGGGGGCGTGGCCGTGGCGGAGCGAGGCCACGCTGAGAGTATAAGAAGGGCCCCTGTGAGGGACCTTGTGGCTGTTGCTCGAAGTGGGATCCTCGTCGTGCTGTTCGTATATTTAAGATAGTCGTCGTCACCATCTCGTCATCGTCGTTGTTGTCTCGTCGCTGTCGTCTTGTCGCCATCGTCGCTGCCGTCTTCACTCGATATTACGCTGCTAGATAGGTGTTCGCTGTCTCCGTTCAGTGCTGTCACTGTTAGATGGTTAGTGTTTTGTATAGGCAAGCAACGGTAATAGTGTGTACCCACGTAGGGTGTCTGTATTATCCCAATGGTGCTCGTTAAATAAAAGAAGCGCCTAAAAGTCTTACTGTCTCTGAGTTAGTCACTACACATGTACACATGAAAGTGACTACTGTAGTCAGAGATGCAAACGCTTGGGCGTCATCTGGTGCCTTACTGTCGCCATCCAGCGTAAACTATTTGGGTCTTTATAGTAAAGTTCGTAAATCTCAAGTACGCTATGGCAAGGTACCACAGTACATAACATGTGATTGGCTATCAATGACTTGAGTACGTTAATAGTGAAAGTACGTACAACGGGAGGGCGTAAATAATGGTATTACTGTATATATGTGCGTTTGTGCCATGCCGGACTTCATAGGTGCTCGCTAACAGCACTTGCTCACCTTCGCCTCACTCTGCTGGTGCAGCACTTGCAGATCCTGGAGCTGACAGTGAATGCTCTGCAGGTTTTCTTGGCATGGCGCCAGCTCAGCGTGCAGCTCTGCCACCACACGCTGGTAACCCAAAATCCCCACCTGCAGGGATCCCAGATGCTCATTCTTTTCGATGAGCTGCATGGGCCACGGACAAACGGCAGCAGAAGGACATGGCTAAGCATTTTAACGACTGCGTGCAGTTGTTAAAGAACATACAAATGCAACAAACACATACAGAACCAGTATCTTTATTTTAAATGAAGGAATCTGATAAGCTATGAAACTCTTTTTCACAGATGTCCATACACCACACCACCTATGACCAAATGACCCGGAATGCACCCAATATTATAAGATCTTGGAAGAAAAGCAGGGTTGAACTTTGATGGTACTTGGATGGGTGACCACCATCCATACAACCCAAGATAACACCTATAAAAGCCCAGATATATGGATTAATTAACCCAAAAGCTACTTTAAAATGTCCGATTATAATTGCTTCCCAACCAAAAATAGGAAGGGGATGGAGATGCACGTAGCAGAGGGGAGCAGATGTTCTAGTAGTAGTAGGTACTTTTACTAGAGGTGGGATGGTGGATTGTAATGTGGTACAGTCCCTAAACAGAGGATGCTCAGTAACCCAGTGCGCATATACACATCTGTGTGAAAAATACGTGTATATATAGGCAGTCCTCAACTTACAAACACCTGCACTTACGAACCTGCTTCCATCAAATATATATTTTATAACATTGGCTTTAAACGCGAACTCGCACTTGAAAATTGAACCGCGTCACTATTTTGTTCAGTGGAGCAATCCTCCGCGACATGTAATAATTCAGGATGGCGCTTGGAGCAAGTGTTTGCCTATAAGTGTGTGTGTGTGCACGCGCACGTGTCTATGTGTATGAAAGTGAATGTGTGGGGAGCGGTAGTGTAGCGATTAGCCTTCGAAAGCGGCGACCCGAGTTCGATTCCCGTTCATGGCCAACACCAGTGACGATTATGTGAACCGGTCCTGGGCGTCCCCTAGATCGACCCAGCCTCAAATGAGTACCTGGTGCGATGTGTAAACACCACCACTGGAGAGACAAAGGCAGCGAGGCATGGTGCTGGCCAATCACCCCCTTGTGTGCCATGCCGGCCTTCATAGGTGCTGCTCACTAACAGTACTTTCCCCAACAGTCTATTAAGGCTATACGGGGAGTCTTTGTCTGCGACGTGCGAATGCAGTGTACTCACCTCCGCCTCGCTCTGCTGGCGCAGCATGTCCAAATGCTGCAGCTGTGAGCGTCCGATCTGTGCGTTTTCGCGGTACTGCTCCAGCTCTGTGTGCAGCTCGGCCAGCATACGCTGATACCAAAGAATCCCCGCATGCAGGGATCCCAGCTCCTGGCTCCTCTCGAACAGCTGCTTGGGCCACAGGCAGAGGGACAGAGAAAAGCATTTTAACGACTGTGTGCGGTTATTGTAGAACATACAGATGCAACAACAGACACATTTAGAACCAGAATCTTTATTCATATTGGAGGAGTCTGATGAGCTGTGAAAATATTTTTCACAGATGTCCATACCCCATGTTTGACCAAATCACCCAGGATGCACCCAATCTTGTCAGACCATCATGCACACAACCCATGATTACGCCTATAAAAGCCCACATATATGGATTAAGTAACCCAAAATCTGCAGTAAAAGGTCAGATTAAAATCGCTTCCCAAACCAGGACAGGGAGGGCATGGACATGCACATAGCAGAGGGGAGCAGATGGTCAGACCCTACACAGCCTGACGACTCAAGTGCTGTGTCACGGTCAGACCTGGGCCGTTCCGGGGCCAGGAGAGCCTGGGTTCTCAGCGGCCGTGGGAACGAGGCTGGGAGCATTACCTGACGCAGAGTGTCCTCATTCTCAGCTTGGGACGTGGTCAGCTGATCCTGCAGCGCCGACAGTCCCTGTTGGGGGGTGGAGAGCTCCGGCTGGGCACTGGCGCGCTCCGCCTCACTCGCTGCGAGCTCCTCCTTGCTCGCCTTGAGCTCCTCCCTCAGCCGAGTGATTGTGTCCTCGTCCTCCTGAGCCTTAATACAGGCAACGTTCGTTTTACCATCGTAATCATCACCATTATCATCATGAACAGCCATGATCCGTCCACCGCTGAATGTGTTTTTGTGATACTGCTGGATGAAAGTTTCCCTGAGCCATACCGGTCATGGGAATTAATTGATCATACTTCATCACACTGGTCAGCATGAAGTGGTACACCCAAGACTGGGTCAGATTTCACTGGCCACCAATGCTAGCCATGGTTGGTAATCAAACTCGGACAGCTTGGTTCAGAGTGCAGAAGGCTCATCACAGTAAATTAATACGTTGTATATCATCATAAATATTTCGTCGCACAAGGGTCTCCTCCTCTTGTGAACGCTGCCACAAATGTATTAAAACTCAAACTTGAATTATCTTTATTTTACCAGCTAAGGCCTACTGAACTATATAGCTCTTTTTCAGAAGCGACCTGCCCACAAATGAAAGTTCAACGAAGTGGCGTATCATGTGGAAATGTATTGCAGCTATAGAATCTAAACGCACGTTTCTAAATGTGGAGGAAGAACCGGAGGACCCGGAAAAAATCCACGTGACCACAGGGAGAACATGCAAACTCCAAATATACAGGTGTCGGGGTTGGGATCAAACCCACAACCTCCTGCATACAGGTGAGGTAGTTAACATCTCGCCACCGTGGCGCCCCTCTTCAGTGCCAATCGCGGCTTCACCACGGGTGCCCTTGCGAGCCGATACCTTCTTGGAGTTGCGCTCGAACTGCTTAAAAGCATCGGCGAGGGTGAGCCGGACCTCCTCCAGCCCTGTCGCCAGCTCGCAGGCCTCTTTCCGATGCACGTCCTGCTGCTGCGCCTTCTCCATCCCAAGTGCCTGGACGTGCCCCTCCGACTCCTTCAGCTACAGGCACGCACACGTTCCACAATGTTGGATTCATGTCTGGGGAAGTATACTGAATATGGTGTGCAGAATGTGGAAATATTTTCTGGGTTGGAAAAGACCCAGCTGTAATTAAGCCCGGCTTGCAAACAGATAAATAATTACCACTTAAGTCATTTAAACTCTGTGGTGTGCATATAGCTGTGTGTCTGCAAGCCTATATTGTTTCTCTAACAAATGCAAGCCAATCACATTTTAGAAAAAGTCCTGTAAACTGCAGCTGACTTTATAATTAAATTGTATTTATTCTAACTGAAAGTATTAAAATGTGAGAAAATACATTCGCAACTCTGAATCATGACAAATTATGAAAGGGAGTGAATTAGTTAAAGGCCTAGTCAGGGATTGCCTTGTCTAGTGTAATTACCTCATCCAACATTCACCTATCTGCAGACAAAATTAAGAGCCATGAGGGGAGGACCGATCCTGCGGTCACAATTATACCTTTTGCCATATAGAAATGCATGATCATACTACATTCGAAAAAAAAAACATTCTGGCTGTCTGCCTTCCTGGCTGCATCCATATTACTTATATAACCACTTCAGGTTTCAGCCACCTGTGATTAAGCCAGGTTCACATGTGCAGTGAGTTAATGATCTCAGCCTGATCATCAATGACTTCACAGAAAAGCCCATGAAAACAATGTCGGCTTTACACTAAATCGAGCTAAGTTCCAGCTCTGAAAACCAAAGATCAGACTGTTTTGTGATGAACATTACTCATTACTCTCCATAGCAGGGCAGATATCAAAGTATTTCCTCCTATTGTGTGGGTACCAGAGGGCACTTAAATATTTCTCAGAAGTAGTTATGTGATTTATGCTTCTGCAAACCATTCTCTAACATGAAACTTGAACTATCTTCTTTGGTTCTTTCGGTAAAGTCACGTAGAATGAGAATAAAATAATAAATTGATAAAATAAAATAACTCAATAATATTCTCATGACGTTTCGGCCACAACACAAGCGGCCTTCATCAGGTTGTTGTGGCCGAAACGTCGTGAGAATATTATTGTGTTATTTTATTTTATCAATTTATTATTTTATTCTCATTCTACGTGACTTTACCGAAAGAACCAAAGAAGATGAATCATTGCAGTCACGAAAGCTTTAAATCGAAATGAAACTTGAATTTGGAGCTTTCGTGACTGCAGGAATTATTCTTTGGTTTTTTATTATTAATTTTATTATTTCTTATTTCTACGTGACTTTACCTAAAAAAACATTCTCTAACATGCGATGGTGCACTGCTCAGGCGATGAGGACAGGCCTCATGCACACACATGGAGGTGGGGGGGCTGCCGCATAAGGCTCTGGTTACCTGGTGCTGCAGCCCGGCGATCTGGCCGTGCATGCACTCCATCTCAGCATCCGTGTGCTGAAGTGTGTGCTGCAGCTGCACCACCTCCTGTGCCCTCGCGGCCTCCTCTGCCCTGGAGACTCCCAGCTCGGCCTTGAGAAAGTCCGTCTGTTGCTCCAGAGAATTGCCTGTCGGAAGGGACACAAAACCATGGCGATGAAGACAGTACAGCCACCAGTGGCAGCAGACAGAGAAGGAGCAGCAGCTCAGGAGGAAGAGTACCAGCAGCGGGAGTAGTAGCAGACAGAATAGGTCTGAGGTCCCTCAGACCTATTCACCAGCTTGCATGCAAACACAGGGTCCAGAATAATAATATATGCACAGGAAGGGCCTAGTGAGAGAGCAGTTAGTAAACCCAGTGCAGTCCTATGTTAGACAGCGGAAGTGGTCCACGTGGGAAATGAAGTAAAAACGAGGAATTACTCGTTTTAACTCGTAAAAAGAAGTTATTGGTGCACAGTGCTCGACAAAAATTAGTGTTCAATGAGTCCGTGGATTCAGAAAGATTTTGGAGCACAGGCCCCTACCCACCGGTCTCCTCGCAGCAAGCGTTAGCCTCCTGCAGTCGTTGCTGCAGCTCCAGTACTTCATGCCGCAGGTTGTCCACCTCGGTCTGCTGCACCTCTTGGTTGGTAAAGAGGTCGCGCATGTTCGCTCTCAGCTCCGCGGCCTCGGTGCCCAGCCGCTCGGTTTCAGTCCCGCGCTCTCGCGCCTCTTCCCGCGCCGCCACCAGGTCTGCCTCTGAGCGCCGCAGCAGCTCGTCACGCTCCTTCAGCGCCTGCGGGCGGAGACGGGCAGCATCTAAATTACACGTAATTACAACATGTAATTTGAATATATTAATAAATTGTTTAGCATTCATCCAAAATATTGAGAAAATAAGTGGGCTTGGGCAGGACACATTGCTGTTGCAAGAAGGGGGGTGGCTGTTGCGAGAGTGGAGGCCTCACCTTCTGGAGGACCGTGATGTGCACAACGTGAGCGTCGTACTCTGAATTGTCGTGCATATGTGATGCACGATATTCGGCCAGCTCTATGTATGCCAGATGCAGAGTCGCATCGTGCTCACGCCTCAGCTGCTCCTCGCGCTCGCCCCACCGCACTGCCTCCAACTCCACCTGCAGGCTGTTGATGGCCTGCGAGTGTGCCATTAGCTGCTCACGGGCAGAAGGGCACAGTGTCACAGGCACGTGCATGCATAGGTGGGCAGCCCTTCATCACAGACACATGCAGCGTGCAGATGAGGACAGGTACAGACATACAGACACACGGAGCATGTAATTGTACAGAGAGATAAGAGACTATAGACATGGGCAGGAGGCACAAGAAAATAAATTACAGATGCAGAGACATACACACAAAGACACAAGCAAGTCATACAAATTTGGACACATTATGGAAAGACAGTGCATGTGGAGAGAGATGTACATAGCCCAAGGCAGAACATGCAGAGGGAGACAAGATAAGAATGCGGAGACACGGGCATTGAGTACAGAGACGCACATACAGGCGCCTCGCATGCAGACGGACGCACACGTGCAGTGGATGCTTTTCAAGATGAAAATAAGAAATTGAGATTCTATTGTAAACAAATCAAGAACTACAAAAATATGCAAGGTAAACACCTGTGGTCTTATTGAACATACCACAATCACGTTTAAAATATTTAGAATGATAATAGAAAGTCAAAAAATAGAACCATGATACTTGTATACATCAATCAACGATTGGTAAGCATGCATACAACATGGCAACGTTCTTCATCATAAGATAATGAAGAAACTCGTTGCACCCAAATGTTCATCTTCAAATTGAGTCAATATTCAAAACAAATAACTCACAACGCCTCCTCACACCATGTCGGTCATGGGAATGTGTTTGACTATACTTCCCCATGCTGGTCAGCACCGTACAGATGTATTAATCAATAAAACATAATACATGCACATTATGTGGGGAGATGCTATGATACAAAAATTTAGTTTGATCTGCTTTTATCTTTCATTTTCAACATTATTGGGAATAAAACCATGGACCACTCGCTACAGTGAATTTAGCAAAATTTATTACGGAACCAAAATATAATTCGATGGGTTTTTTGTGCACTCATTAGCAACTAGGCTGAGACCACTATGCTTGAGAATCCGGTTTAATCACTGTGGTTGGGCAGCTGTAATCCACATTCAATCCTGGCATCTCAGCCATGCTGGCACAGCATGTCTGACCCCTGGGGCACCTAGCTACCTCCCAGAATGCACTCATTTAATGTGCCATTTCCTTGACGTTCAGATCCTAACTCTGAATAAAAACTCAACGCATGAATCAATAATGATGCACTTAATAGGGCAGAGCTTCTAAAAGGTGATGTTTCAGGCAATGGGCCTTCATCACATCAGAGAAGTCAAAGCAATATCCATTGCAGCGTTATTGACGAATATGTTGAGGTTTTGTTATCTCTGCTTGTGTGCCACGCAGCTTCACAACGTGAACACATTATTTGGGTCTTTCGGTAAGGCCATGTAGATACAAAAATAATAATAACAATATCACGACGTTTCGATCGCAACACAAGCAATCGTCATCAAGTGAAGGATATGGCAGGAGAGCTGCCGAGGCAGGAAAAAATATATGGCGGGAGCGCTGCTAAGGTAGGGAGTTAAAAAGGTTTGAGATGGGTGTAGCTCAAGGGTCAGTGGGCAGGGCTTGATGAAATTTGCATGTAAATGTAAGATCGGCGAAATCTTGACAAACGAAGTTTCACTTTAGCCGTGCTCCGTGTAACAAGGGGACAGGGGGGTTGGTGGTGGCCACAGTACCTCCTCAGCATGGTTTTTCTTGAGTTGGTGCAGCATCTCGTGGAGACTCTTCTCTGTCTGGCTCAGTGCGCCACGCAGGGTGGCGAACTGCGCTCTTGCCCTGCTCAGATTGTCCCGCAGGGTCGACACCTCCCGGGACAGGTGGTGCATTTCCTTTTCCGGCATTTCCAACTGCGACGGGAGCAAGGGCACATGGCACGGGCACGTTAGCTCCTCCCAGCGTAAATCCTGCCTTCAATCGCATCGTGACATGCCATTCGCCATCGGATGGTGGAGACAACACCATGGCACATGGCAAGTGAGGTGCCTAATACACAGGTAGACACACATAGGACAGATGGGCTGACACCCACACACCCAAGCAAAGGCAACACCACGATTCCCCGCACAGCCTAAACAGAGTGGTAGAATGCGCAGCAGCGCTGGCCCAGGAAATGCACCCACACCATCTTCATTTACATTCGCTCAGCCAATGAGAGTGACAAACGCTCCAAGACAACCAGCATTCATGGCCATGAGTACTTAAAAAAAATCAATAATTTCGTCAATGTTAATACAATATTTGAACCTTATGGGGTCCCATAAGCCCCCGGCTCTCGCATAAACTGCGTTGCGACGTCATTTTGTCTGTTGAAGGCGAATGAAACGGCAATCTATTCCTCTCGACGAGCTCTACACGATGCGCTAATCAAAGTTTCAAAGTTTGGTTTCTTCTGCGCATTCGTCCTCGCTGCGCTTGGACGGCATGACAACAGAATGATCCTCGCCAGGTAGGTCGCGTCGTTTATGTGCGCGGTGTGACGGAGTCACCAAAAATGTATTCATTACGATTTTGACTTACGTTTATTCGGGACCTCGGGGTCCCGCCATAAGGTTAATTTGTTGTTCAGTTTTATCACAGTACGCTCTGAGCCACACAGCGCTCGCCAATTTTTAAAAGACAAACTCGTCCGTCGATGTGTTTGCTCCTCCTTGGTCTCTCTGCCTTAGCCCCAAAATGTCTGGGAATGTCAACATGCCAGTGATAAGGCCGGTCGAGGTGAGTGAGCATATGGCGGTTACACTGGTGAGTACAGTACATAATACTTCCTGATGCTATTAAAAAAAAAATTCGTTTTGATGGAATGTTTACCATCTGTTTTATTACTCTTATAAAATAGCGCTGATACTCCAATGAAGCCCTCATTTATTGTTCATAAGAGATAACGCTGTCGAGAAGTCATCCCCATATATAATGGTATAACCCTTTTCGCGCTGATTTCCTGAATGCTCACTTCTCCACATAGGCATCTTGAGCGCTAAGCGAGACTGCCTGTATTCATTTCAGCCTAAGTCGACATAGGGGAGTCCCAACACTGGCTCAGATATCCCTCGCCACTGGTGTTAGCAGGTATTTGTGGTTCATGCGGACTTGCTGCCTTGTAAAAGGTGTCAATCTGGTGTTGGGGCAAAGCTTTTTTTTATCATTCCATACACGTTTGCATTTTAGCTGGTAAGTGGCAGAGTGGTGGCCTCCACTCCAGCCTAGATTTGTGTCTGTCCCCTACCTCTCTTACCGAGTACAACTCCTCTGACATCAAAACACAAGGGGCCGTCCATAAATGACGTCACGCGATTTTGGACCCCTCCCCCTTTGTCACACGGTGTCACAAAAAGTCAGACCCCCCAAAAAAAACATGCTTCAAATCGCTTTAGTTCACAGTTCCATTTATTTGGTATAGCCCTGTGAGCCATTCAGCTCTTGATTCGGGTGCACCCGCAACAAACAAAAACATGAACAAGAAAACATCTTAAACTATTGTCATTGTAGTGCGTATTAATGTGGTGCTGCACTCTGATGTTGTAGAACATTTATTAAAAAGTCTATTTAATTAAGTGGAACGTGTTGTCTATTTTTATTTAAAATTGCGCATTTTGATGTGACATCACATTTCTCAAACCCCCCCCCCCGTCACACATCGTCACAAATGTCTGCCCCCCCCCCCAAGTGCGTGACGTCATTTATGGACGGCCCCCAAGAGGTGGCACTACGCACCTACACTGTTGACACATTCATTGTCTCATGTGTTGCTTTCTCAACTGTGGTCTGTTGAAGAATATCATGTATATTCTTGCCGACGCAGATAAAGAAACACAGGTGCTCAGATCGCTGGCTTTGCCCGAATTACAGGCCACCACGCAGCGATAAGGAGCCCGCAGCGCTGGCGTAATCAAATGCAGCGATGACGTCATCATAGGCAGCGATTACGCCATCGACCACAGCGATGACGACATCGATTAGTAATGACGTCATCAATTACAGTGACGACGTCAATTTCAGTGAAGAAAGCATCGAATACAGTGATGACGTCATCAATGGCAGTGATTACGTCACTGGCTTTACCCAAAAAGGGCGGAGCCAATGGCTCGGGCCTTATTGCGTCACCAAACGTCACGTGACCCCCAGGCACAGCTGCTGGGAAATGGCAGTTGACACGAGATGCTATCACCTTGGCAACGCAAACAAGGACCAACTGCCCAGAGAAAGCTTTTTCCGACTAAAATCCTTGATGAAACTCTCAATCTGTGATCTTAAACTATGAACCTCGTTACCCACGCATCAAGCGCTCAATTTAAAGTAAAATTTAAATATTTTAAAAAATAATATTTTTTCTCGATGTGATCACAGTACTATATTTGTTACTTCGTAAAACTCCAACGCAAGAGGTGGCGCCACTCACCTCCACTGTTGACGAATTTGGAGTCTCCAGCGTCGCTTGCATCTGCTGCCGTCTCTTGAAGAACTTCATGGCTCCTGTTGGGGGCGCAAGAGACAAACGCAGCCGCTCAGCTCGCTCGCCCTGCCGGAGTGACGTAACGCCATTGGGGTCGGAGGTGAGAGCGCAGGAAGTTACGCAATTGGCCCCGCCTACCATGGGCGGAGCCAGATCACGTGCCCCCAGGCACCCTATGGGGGCAGAGGAAGCTGCCTCCGTATCAGCCAGGGCTCAAAGTTCTCGACGCGGCTTTTGCGTCTGCGATTTGAAACTCGGAACCTCTTCACCCACGTGTCGAGAGTTCAATGTTTGAATGCAATTTAATCGAGGCCACTGTCTTGGTATGGTCCTTTGACTGTTGGTGTTTTGCCATCTTGCCCAAGCTTGGATTTGATGTTGACAAATCTACAAGAAGGTATGAGCTTGCACAGTTTGATTTTACATGACATTTATTCGTGACTTGACTACATTTTCTCAATCCTTACTCGAGTATCTTTAATTGCATTTTGTTGTTGATGCAACTGGCTAACCCGACCCTTCTGGACGTGTGTGAAAGAGAACGTCAAAACTCATGTAAAATACAGATTCTGATTTATCTACACGCACACGCAGAAGGCAAACGCGGGTACCTGGCCTCTATGCAGCAGACACGAGTAATTTATTATCTTTCAGGATGTTATTTAGAACTTTATTGAATGTTATGTCACCAACCAAACATCGAGCATAGCAACAAATATCATGCAACTCTCCGGAGACGGACACCTCCCTTACCGACCTCACCTCATCCTCCTCACCCCTAACCCCTCACCTCGCCCTCCTCACCCCTCGTTCTCCTCACCCCTCGTTCTCCTCACCCCTCGTTCTCCTCACCCCTCGTTCTCCTCACCCCTCGCCTCGTCCTCACCCCCGTTCTACTCACCTCGTCCTCACCGCTCGCCTCATCCTCACCCCTCGCCTCATCCTCACCCCTCGACTCATCCTCACCCCTCGACTCATCCTCACCCCTCGACTCATCCTCACCCCTCGACTCATCCTCACCCCTCGACTCATCCTCACCCCTCGACTCATCCTCACCCCTCACCTCGTTCACCTCACCCGTCGTCCTCAACCCTCACCTCGTTCTCACCCCTCGCCTCTCGTTCTACTCACCCCGTCGTTACCCCTCACCTCGTTCTCACCTCATCCTCACACGGCTACCTGCACTCTATGTAGTAGACGTGAATAATTGACTATAATTCAGATTGTTATTAACTTTATTACATGTTTTGTCACGAATCAAACATCACCTCCTCCTCACCCTTCACCTCGTCCTCACCCCGTCCTCGCATCTCGCCTCGTCCTCCTCACCCCGTTCTCCTTCACCCCTCGTTCTCACCCCTCACCTCGTCCTCCTCACCCCTCACCTCGTTCTTCTCATCCCTCAGCTCGTATTCCTCACCCCTCACCTCGCCCTCACTTCGTCCTCCTCACCCCTCACCTCGTCCTCGCCTCGTCATCTTTACCCCTTAGCTCATCCTCCTCACCCTCACCTCGTCCTTCTCTAACCCCTCGCTCTTCTCACCTCATTCTCACCCATCACCTCGTCCTCCTCACCCATCGCCTCGTCCTCCTCACCCATCGCCTCGTCCTCCTCAACCCTCGTTCTCACCCCTCGCCTCCTCCTCACCCCTCGCCTCGTCCTCCTCACCCGTCGTTCTCCTCACCCCTCGCCTCGTACTCACCCCTCGCCTCGGCCTCCTCAACCCTCGTTCTCACCCCTCGTCTCCTCACCCCTCGCCTCGGCCTCCTCACCCCTCGTTCTCCTCACCCCTCGTTCTCCTCACCCCTCGCCTCGTACTCACCCCTCACTTCGTCCTCCTCACCCCTCACCTCGTCCTCGCCTCGTCCTCACCCCTTGCCTCGTCATCTTTACCCCTCAGCTCATCCTCCTCACCCTCACCTCGTCCTCCTCACCCCTCACCTCGTCCTCCTCAGCTCGTCCTCTTCACCCCTCGTCCTCCTCACCCCTCACCTCGTCCTCCTCACCCCTCAGCTCGTCTTCCTCACCTCGTCCTCACCCCTCACGTCGTCCGCTTGACCTTTCACCTCGTCCACACCCCTCACCTCATCCTCACCCATCACCTCGTCTTCCTCACCCCTCACCTCATCCGCTTTACCCCTCAGCTCGTCCTCCTCACCCCGCGTCCTCCTCACCCCTCAGCTCGTCTTCCTCACCCCTCACCTCGTCCTCCTCACCCCTCGACTCGTCCTTCTCACCCCTCATCCTCCTCACCCCTCGTCCTCCTCACCCCTCGTCCTCCTCACCCCTCGCCTCATCTTTCTCACCCATCGTCCTCCTCACCCCTCGTCTGCCTCACGTTTTACCTCGTCCTCCTCACCCCTCGACTCATCCTCACCCCTCACCTCGTCCACCTCACCCGTCGTCCTCAACCCTCACCTCGTTCTCACCCCTCGCCTCTCGTTCTACTCACCTCGTCGTTACCCCTCACCTCGTTCTCACCTCATCCTCACACGGCTACCTGCACTCTATGTAGTAAACGTGAATAATTGACTATAATTCAGATTGTTATTAACTTTATTACATGTTTTGTCACGAATCAAACATCACCTCCTCCTCACCCATCGCCTCATCCTCCTCACCCCTCGTCCTCCTCACCCCTCGTCCTCCTCACCCCTCGTCCTCCTCACCCCTCGTCCTCCTCACCCCTCGCCTCATCTTTCTCACCCATCGTCCTCCTCACCCCTCGTCTGCCTCACGTTTTACCTCGTCCTCCTCACCCCTCGACTCGTCCTCGCCTCGTCCTCACCCCTTGCCTCGTCATCTTTACCCCTCAGCTCATCCTCCTCACCCTCACCTCGTCCTCCTCACCCCTCACCTCGTCTTCCTCACCTCGTCCTCACCCCTCACGTCGTCCGCTTGACCTTTCACCTCGTCCACACCCCTCACCTCATCCTCACCCATCACCTCGTCTTCCTCACCCCTCACCTCATCCGCTTTACCCCTCAGCTCGTCCTCCTCACCCCGCGTCATCCTCACCCCTCAGCTCGTCTTCCTCACCCCTCACCTCGTCCTCCTCACCCCTCGACTCGTCCTTCTCACCCCTCATCCTCCTCACCCATCGTCCTCCTCACCCCTCGTCCTCCTCACCCCTCGCCTCATCTTTCTCACCCATCGTCCTCCTCACCCCTCGTCTGCCTCACGTTTTACCTCGTCCTCCTCACCCCTCGACTCATCCTCACCCCTCACCTCGTCCACCTCACCCGTCGTCCTCAACCCTCACCTCGTTCTCACCCCTCGCCTCTCGTTCTACTCACCTCGTCGTTACCCCTCACCTCGTTCTCACCTCATCCTCACACGGCTACCTGCACTCTATGTAGTAGACGTGAATAATTGACTATAATTCAGATTGTTATTAATAACTTTATTACATGTTTTGTCACGAATCAAACATCACCTCCTCCTCACCCTTCACCTCGTCCTCACCCCGTCCTCGCATCTCGCCTCGTCCTCCTCACCCCGTTCACCTTCACCCCTCGTTCTCACCCCTCACCTCGTCCTCCTCACCCCTCACCTCGTTCTTCTCATCCCTCAGCTCGTATTCCTCACCCCTCACCTCACCCTCACTTCGTCCTCACCCCTCGCCTCGTCCTCACCCCTTGCCTCGTCATCTTTACCCCTTAGCTCATCGTCCTCACCCTCACCTCGTCCTTCTCTAACCCCTCGCTCTCCTCACCTCGTCCTCACCCATCACCTCGTCCTCCTCACCCATCGCCTCGTCCTCCTCACCCCTCGTTCCCCTCACCCCTCATTCTCCTCACCCCTCACTTCGTCCTCCTCACCCCTCACCTCGTCCTCCTCACCCCTCACCTCGTCCTCCTCACCCCTCACCTCGTCCTCCTCAGCTCGTCCTCTTCACCTCACCCCTCGCCTCGTCCTCCTCACTCCTCGTTCTCCTCACCCCTCGCCTCGTACTCACCCCTCACTTCATCCTCCTCACCCCTCACTTCGTCCTCCTCACCTCGTCCTCGCCTCGTCCTCCTCACCCCTTGCCTCGTCATCTTTACCCCTCAGCTCATCCTCCTCACCCTCACCTCGTCCTCCTCACCCCTCACCTCGTCCTCCTCAGCTCGTCCTCTTCACCCCTCGTCCTCCTCACCTCGTCCTCCTCACCTCGTCCTCCTCACCTCGTCCTCCTCACCCCTCAGCTCGTCTTCCTCACCTCGTCCTCACCCTTCAGGTCGTCCGCTTGACCTTTCACCTCGTCCACACCCCTCACCTCATCCTCACCCATCACCTCGTCTTCCTCACCCCTCACCTCATCCGCTTTACCCCTCAGCTCGTCCTCCTCACCCCTCGTCCTCCTCACCCCTCAGCTCGTCTTCCTCACCCCTCACCTCGTCCTCCTCACCCCTCGACTCGTCCTTCTCACCCCTCATCCTCCTCACCCATCGTCCTCCTCACCCCTCGTCCTCCTCACCCCTCGCCTCATCTTTCTCACCCATCGTCCTCCTCACCCCTCGTCTGCCTCACGTTTTACCTCGTCCTCACTCCTCGTCCTCCCCTCCCCTTGCTGTTCTCACCATTTGCCTCGTCCTCCTCACTCCACACCTCGTTCTTCTTACCCCTCATCTTGTCCTCACCACTCGACTCGTCCTACTCACCCCTCACCTCACCCTCCTCACCCCTCGTCCTCCTCACCCCTCGTCCTCCTCACCCATTGTCCTCCTCACCCATTGTCCTCCTCACACATTGTCCTCCTCACCGCTCGTTCTCCTCACCCCTCGTTCTCCTCACCCCTCAGCTCGTCTTCCTCACCCCTCACCTCACCTCGTCCACCGCACCCCGCGCCTCGTCATCCTCACGCCTCGCCCACCTCACCCCTCACCTCGTCCTTCTCACCCACACCGCGTTCTTCTTACCCCTCACCTCTTCCTCCTCACCCCTCGACTCGTCCTCCTCACCCCTCGTCCTCCTCACCCCTCGTCCTCCTCACCCCTCGCTCTCCTCACCCCTCGCTCTCCTCACCCCTCGGCCTCCTCACCCCTCGCTCTCCTCACCCCCACACCTCGTTCTTCTTACTTCTCACCCCCCGTCTTCCTCGCCCCTCGTCCTCCTCACCCCTCGCTCGTCCACCGCACCCAGCTCCTCATCCTCCTCACCCCTCACCTCGTCCTCCTTACCCCTCACGTCGTCCGCTTGACCCCTCACCTCGTCCTCTTGACCCCTCACCTCATTCTCACCCCTCACCTCGTCCACCTCACTTGTCCTCAACCCTCACCTCGTTCTCACCCCTCACCTCGTCCTCACCCCCACAGCTCGTTCTTCTTACTCCTCACCCCTCACTCTCCTCACCCCTCGTCCTCCTCACTCTCGTCCTCCTCACCCTCGTCCTCCTCACCCCTCGTCCTCCTCACCCCTCGTCTTCCTCACCCCTCACTCTCCTCACCCCTCGTCCTCCTCACCCCTCGTCTTCCTCACCCCTCACTCTCCTCACCCCTCGTCCTCCTCACTCCCGTCCTCCTCACCCCTCGTCTTCCTCACCCCTCGTCTTCCTCACCCCTCGTCTTCGGCACCCCTCGACCTCCTCACCCCTCGTCCTCCTCACCCCTCGACCTCCTCACCCATCGTCCTCCTCACCCCTCGTCCTCCTCACCCCTCGTCCTCCTCACCCCTCGTTCTCTTCACTCCTCGTTCTCCTCACCCCTCTCCTCGTCCTCCTCACACCTCATCTCGTCCTCCTCACCCCTCACCTCCTGACCTCGTTCTTCTTACCCTTCACCTCGTCCTCCTCACCCCTTGCCTCGTCCTCCTCACCCGCTCCTGACACGGCCAACACACACGCCCATGGCAACCTCACTTAGGGCACGGCACACCGACTTAGCATCACCCTCATTTATACCTCCACGTTTATCGGCCTCGTTCTATCGTGACGGCCAAGACGCTGGACGTTTGTGATAAAGAACTTCGTAGCTCATCGGATTCCTCCTCCAGTGTACAAATAAATAAATATCACGGCTCTGATCTCTTTGCGGCGCCGCAGTGGCGTTCATCACTCGCCGCCTCCCCATGGCACGACTACGACGCCCTCTGTTGGACGCTGTGTGTCATCAACATTGTTGCCTGTGATTACACTCAACACAACGTTGTTGTTGTAAGTGATTACACTCAACACAACATCGTTGTTAGTGATTACACTAAGCACAATGTCGTTTTGAGTGATTACACTAAACACAACGTCGTTGCGTGTGATTACACACAACGTCGTTGTGTGTAATTACACTCAACACAACGTCGTTGTGAGTGATTACACTCAACACAATGTCGTTTTGAGTGATTACACTCAACACAACGTTGTTGTTTGTGATTACACTCAACACAACGTCGTTGCGTCTCATCAATATTTTGTGTGTGATTACGCACACAACAACGTTGTGTTTAATCACACAACAGTGTTGCGTGTAATCACTCACATATTGAGTGATTACACATTCGGCGTGTGTCTGTAGCAGTTGTACGTGTGCCGCTTGTCGTAGATGTTCGCGGTTTGAATCCAGCGGCCGTCCTGTTTAATGCTACAGGCGTGTTCACCGCAAAGACACCATGTGCCGTCTGCTTCAGTGGACGTTGAAGATCCCAGCGTCATGGACCAGATTAACCGAATTAAATACAATTGCCCGCAAATTACCCAGTTGGAATATACTGTGCCTAGTTATCATTGCTGGGAAATGTGGTAGATCCCTCCTGTAAAGAGCCAGTAGGGCTATCCTGGGTAAAACTGACCAGCCACCCCCTCGTGTGGCATGCTAGCCTTAATAGGTGCTCGCTAACAGCACTTATTTATCGAACAGACTGTTAAATGAAGGGACTGTGTCTTCATTTGAGTCCGTGACTGTGTAACCTGGTACATAAGGGTGCCGCGGTGGTGGGATGTTAACTCCTTCACCTGGTATGCAAGAGGTCGTGGGTTCGATCCGGACCCTGACGCCTGTATATTTGGAGTTTGCATGTCTCTCTCTCTTCCGTGGTCGCGTGGATTGTTCTCCAGGTCTTCCAGTTTTTCCCTCCATATTTAGAAACATGCGTTCAGAGCAGGAGTCTCAAACTCAACTTACCTGGGGGCCGCTGGAGGTAGAGTCTGGGTGAGGCTGGGCCGCATCAAGTATTCCAAAAAAAAGTGCAACTGATCCAATCTTCTCAATCTTTATTAATAACAGTTCAGAACATGAACGGTTCTTCAGAACATAGGCTTCTCTTACCTACTCCATGCTTCCAGAGACCTGGCAGCGCTTCCTCTTCTTACACAGCTGAGCCACATTTGGCTTGAGGGAGGAAGCAATTGAGACCCTCAGTATGGCTTGAAATGCTCATCAGTAAGTTTGGACCTGTACTTTGACTTATTAAAGTTCATGGTGCAAAAGAGCTTTTCACACAGATATGTGCTCCCAAAAAGGCACATGGTCCACTTGAACATCCTGGAAAGCTCAGGGAAGGTGGGGGTGATATATTTACATGTTTTTATCCCAATACCTGAGTATTTGGGATCTTATTTAGTATGCCCTTTCTATATATTCTGAGAGGTATTTGAAAACGTTATCATTGTTCATGCTTTTTTTGAGCACTTCGTTTTTCTTATCATTATTAAATTCATCAATCGTGTTCTCTCTCAGGTGTTTATACCTTTCACATTCATAAATAAAGTGATCTAGATTTTCTTCTTTTTGTTCACATCCTACATATCCTTCTGCTCTAACGAATCTCTCTGGATGCCATTGAGCTAACTCTGGTGTCCATGTTACTCCACCTGTCTTAATTCTTAACATCAAGAGCATTGTCTCATGTTTTATATCTTTTAATTTCTTGCTCTTTTTGATTAAATTGTTCTTGGTAAATTATTTTCTTTTGCGATTGCACATATCTGTCCTTTTTCCTTTTCTTTGTTTCTCTTGTAATAATAATCTATAACTTCTTTATAATATTCAGGTTCTAACCACCATTTGGCTTTTGTTCTTGCCACCCATCTCATGCTATTTGCTATCCATGTAATTATTTTCCCTTTCCTATTGCAACACTCTGTTGTCTTTATTAGGTCACTGATTACACTTGTTGAGTCCGCCCACTTCCTAAGTCCTCTGTACCTTGCACTGGGTGACAGGATATATTTTCCTTCCACTTGGTGTCACTCCGGAATCACGTTTCAACCAAGTGACTAACGTTGCTAATTCGCGTTGGCTAACTTGTCAACAAACACCGGAAGCTGTCACGAGCCTGAGCTATGGTAAAAAATATAATAATTAAAAAATAAATAATAAATTGGTGTCAAATAGTGGGCCACAAAATATCGTTCCGCGGGCCACAATTGGCCTGCGGGCCGCGAGTTTGAGACCCCTGGTTTAGAGTATTTTACTGCTATAAATTTCCACAAGATGAGCCACTCCGTTAAAACTAACATTTGTGACCAGATCGCTTCTTAAAAAGAGCTATATGGCTCACTTACCTGGTAAAATAAAAAGTTACATTTCGAATAATCACCACGGTAATGTGTCACCCACACGACCTTGAACTTGAGGCATCGCGCAGAACGCGGCATGCAGTGTGGGGTTAGCTGGGTGGTGCAGGGAGCTGCTACTACTTGCAGAGGGGGGCGGGGCAGGGGGGGACTGAGTCCTCTTGCATAATTGACTTGTGGATTGACCGATGCATAGACGAAAAGATAGCACGTGAATGAATGAGTGTACGGCTGGACTGCAAATGAATGGACAATATTCTTCATCGCCATTTTAAAAAAAACTTAACATTGTAATCCATCACCCTGTACATCTGCTGAACCAACGTATCCTACAGCAGCATATGAGTGTGTTTTCATACTTTGCCTGAGTGTGTGTTTCTTGCGTATGATCGGTATGTGTTTTACGCATGATCCATATTTGATATCACACAAGATATTTGCCTGTTTTTCTAATGATCTGCACGTGTTTCACGCATAATCTCTGGATTTCACACATGTTCTGTGTGGGTGGCCCGGACCACCCTCAGCTGCCTTTTTCTCCCGAGTTGCGATGTGTACACATCGTACCAGATACTAATTTAAGGCTGAATCGACCTCTCGAGATCCAGGACGCAGTGGTGATGGTGGCTGTAAGCGGGAATCGAGCTCGGGTCGCCTCGTCCTCCTCACCCCGTCCTTCTCATCCCTCAGCTCGTATTCCTCAGCCCTCACCTCGCCCTCACTTCGTCCTCATCACCCCTCACCTCGTCCTCGCCTCGTCCTCACCCCTTGCCTCGTCATCTTTACCCCTTAGCTCATCCTCCTCACCCTCACCTCGTCCTTCTCTAACCCCTCGCTCTCCTCACCTCGTCCTCACCCATCACCTCGTCCTCCTCACCCATCGCCTCGTCCTCCTCAACCCTCGTTCTCACCCCTCGCCTCCTCCTCACCCCTCGCCTCGTCCTCCTCACCCCTCGTCCTCCTCATCCCTCACCTCGTCCTTCTCATCCCTCAGCTCGTATTCCTCACCCCTCACCTCGCCCTCACTTCGCCCTCCTCACCCCTCACCTCGTCCTCGCCTCGTCATCTTTACCCCTTAGCTCATCCTCCTCACCCTCACCTCATCCTTCTCTAACCCCTCGCTCTCCTCACCTCGTCCTCACCCATCACCTCGTCCTGCTCAACCCTCGTTCTCACCCCTCGCCTCCTCCTCACCCCTCGCCTCGTCCTCCTCACCCCTCGTCCTCCTCATCCCTCACCTCGTCCTTCTCATCCCTCAGCTCGTATTCCTCAGCCCTCACCTCGCCCTCACTTCGTCCTCATCACCCCTCACCTCGTCCTCGCCTCGTCCTCACCCCTTGCCTCGTCATCTTTACCCCTTAGCTCATCCTCCTCACCCTCACCTCGTCCTTCTCTAACCCCTCGCTCTCCTCACCTCGTCCTCACCCATCACCTCGTCCTCCTCACCCATCGCCTCGTCCTCCTCAACCCTCGTTCTCACCCCTCGCCTCCTCCTCACCCCTCGCCTCGTCCTCCTCACCCCTCGTCCTCCTCATCCCTCACCTCGTCCTTCTCATCCCTCAGCTCGTATTCCTCACCCCTCACCTCGCCCTCACTTCGCCCTCCTCACCCCTCACCTCGTCCTCGCCTCGTCATCTTTACCCCTTAGCTCATCCTCCTCACCCTCACCTCGTCCTTCTCTAACCCCTCGCTCTCCTCACCTCGTCCTCACCCATCACCTCGTCCTCCTCACCCATCGCCTCGTCCTCCTCACCCATCGCCTCGTCCTCCTCAACCCTCGTTCTCACCCCTCGTCTCCTCCTCACCCCTCGCCTCGTCCTCCTCACCCCTCGTTCTCCTCACCTCTCGTTCTCCTCACCCCTCGTCTCGTACTCACCCCTCACTTCGTCCTCCTCACCCCTCACCTCGTCATCGCCTCGTCCTCCTCACCCCTTGCCTCGTCATCTTTACCCCTCAGCTCATCCTCACCCTCACCTCGTCCTCCTCACCCCTCACCTCGTCCTCCTCAGCTCGTCCTCTTCACCCCTCGTCCTCCTCACCTCATCCTCCTCACCCCTCAGCTCGTCTTCCTCACCTCGTCCTCACCCCTCACGTCGTCCGCTTGACCTTTCACCTCGTCCACACCCCTCACCTCATCCTCACCCATCACCTCGTCTTCCTCACCCCTCACCTCATCCGCTTTATCCCTCAGCTCGTCCTCCTCACCCCTCATCCTCCTCACCCCTCAGCTCGTCTTCCTCACCCCTCACCTCGTCCTCCTCACCTTTCGACTCGTCCTTCTCACCCCTCATCCTCCTCACCCCTCGTCGTCCTCACCCCTCGTCGTCCTCACCCCTCGTCGTCCTCACCCCTCGTCCTCCTCACCCCTCGCCTCATCTTTCTCACCCATCGTCCTCCTCACCCCTCGTCCGCCTCACCTTTTACCTCGTCCCCCTCACCCCTCGACTCGTCCTCTCACCTCAGCTCGTCCTCCTCACCCGTCGTCGTCCTCACCGCTCACCTCGTCCTTCTCACCCTTCACCTCTCCCTCGCCTCGTCCTCCTCACCCTTAGCTCGTCCTCACTCCTCGTCCTCCCCTCCCCTCGCTGTCCTCACCATTTGCCTCGTCCTCCTCACCCCACACCTTGTTCTTCTTACCCCTCATCTTGTCCTCACCACTCGACTCATCCTACTCACCCCTCACCTCACCCTCCTCACCCCTCGTCCTCCTCACCCCTCGTCCTCCTCGACCCATTGTCCTCCTCACACATTGTCCTCCTCACACATTGTCCTCCTCACCGCTCGTTCTCCTCACCCCTCGTTCTCCTCACCCCTCAGCTCGTCTTCCTCACCCCTCACCTCACCTCGTCCACCCCACCCCGCGCCTCGTCATCCTCACGCCTCGCCAACCTCACCCCTCACCTCGTCCTTCTCACCCACACCGCGTTCTTCTTACCCCTCACCTCTTCCTCCTCACCCCTTGTCCTCTTCACCCCTCGCTCTCCTCACCCCTCGTCTTCCTCACCCCTCGCTCTCCTCACCCCTCGCTCTCTTCACCCCTCGCTCTCCTCAACCCTCGTCCTCACCTCGTTTTTCTTCTCACCCCCCGTCCTCACCCCTCGCTCGTCCACCACACCCTGCTCCTCACCTCCTCATCCCTCGTCCTCCTCACCCCTCGTCCTCCTCACCCCTCGTCCTCCTCACCCCTCGCTCTCCTCAGCCCTCGCCTCGTCCTCCTCACCCCCACACCTCGTTCTTCTTACTTCTCACCCCCCGTCCTCCTCACTTCTCGTCCTCCTCACCCCTCACCCCTCGTCCTCCTCACCCCTCACGCCTCATCTTCCTCACCCATCGTCCTCCTCACCCCTCGTCCGCCTCACCTTTCACCTCGTCCTCCTCACCCCTCGACTCATCCTCACCTCTCACCTCAGCTCGTCCTTTTCACCCGTCGCCGTCCTCACCGCTCACCTCGTCCTCCTCACCCCTCACCTCTCCCTCGCCTCGTCCTCCTCACCCTTAGCTCGTCCTCCTCGTCCTCCCCTCCCCTCGCTGTCCTCACCATTTGCCTCGTCCTCCTCACCCCACACCTCGTTCTTCTTACCCCTCATCTTGTCCTCCTCACCACTCGACTCGTCCTACTCACCCCTCACCTCACCCTCCTCACCCCTCGTCCTCCTCACCCATTGTCCTCCTCACCCATTGTCCTCCTCACCCATTGTCCTCCTCACCGCTCGTTCTCCTCACCCCTCGTTCTCCTCACCTCTCAGCTCGTCTTCCTCACCCCTCACCTCGTCCACCCCACCCCGCGCCTCGTCATCCTCACGCCTCGCCCGCCCCACCCCTCACCTCGTCCTTCTCACCCACACCGCGTTCTTCTTACCCCTCACCTCTTCCTCCTGACCGCTCGACTCGTCCTCCGCACCCCTCACCTCCTCACCCCTCGCTCTCCTCACCCCTCGTCCTCCTCACCCCTCGTCCTCCTCACCCCTCGCTCTCTTCACCCCTCGCTCTCCTCAACCCTCGTCTTCACCCCCACACCTCGTTTTTCTTCTCACCCCCCGTCCTCACCCCTCGCTCGTCCACCGCACCCTGCTCCTCACCTCCTCACCCCTCGTCCTCCTCACCCCTCGTCCTCCTCACCCCTCATCCTCCCCACCCCTCGTCCTCCTCACCCCTCACTCTCCTCACCCCTCGCTCTCCTCACGCCTCGCTCTCCTCAGCCCTCGCCTCGTCCTCCTCACCCCCCGTCCTCCTCACTTCTCGTTCTCCTCACCCCTCGCTCGTCCACCGCACCCTGCTCCTCATCCTCCTCACCCCTCACCTCGTCCTCCTTACCCCTCACGTCGTCCGCTTGACCCCTCACCTCGTCCTCTTGACCCCTCACCTCGTTCTCACCCCTCACCTCGTCCACCTCACTTGTCCTCAACCCTCACCTCGTTCTCACGCCTCACCTCGTCCTCCTCACCCCCACAGCTCGTTCTTCTTACTCCTCACCCCTCACTCTCCTCACCCCTCGTCCTCCTCACTCTCGTCATCGTCACCCCTTGTCCTCCTCACCCCTCGCCTCATCTTCCTCACCCATCGTCCTCCTCACCCCTCGTCCGCCTCACCTTTTACCTCGTCCTCCTCACCCCTCGACTCGTCCTCACCTCAGCTCGTCCTTCTCACCCGTCGTCGTCCTCACCGCTCACCTCGTCCTCCTCACCCTTAGCTCGTCCTCACTCCTCGTCCTCCCCTCGCTGTCCTCACCATTTGCCTCGTCCTCCTCACCCCACACCTCGTTCTTCTTACCCCTCATCTTGTCCTCCTCACCACTCGACTCATCCTACTCACCCCTCACCTCACCCTCCTCACCCCTCGTCCTCCTCACCCCTCGCCTCGTACTCACCCCTCACTTCGTCCTCCTCACCCCTCGTTCTGCTCACCCCTCGTCCTCCTCAACCCTCGTTCTCACCCCTCTCCTCCTCCTCACCCCTTGCCTCGTACTCACCCCTCACTTCGTCCTCCTCACCCCTCACCTCGTCCTCCTCACCCCTCACCTCGTCCTCGCCTCGTCCTCCTCACCCCTTGCCTCGTCATCTTTACCCCTCAGCTCATCCTCCTCACCCTCACCTCGTCCTCCTCACCCCTCACCTCGTCCTCCTCAGCTCGTCCTCTTCACCCCTCGTCCTCCTCACCCCTCACCTCGTCCTCCTCACCCCTCAGCTCGTCTTCCTCACCTCGTCCTCACCCCTCACGTCGTCCGCTTGACCTTTCACCTCGTCCACACCCCTCACCTCACCCATCACCTCGTCTTCCTCACCCCTCACCTCATCCGCTTTACCCCTCAGCTCATCCTCCTCACTCCTCAGCTCGTCCTCCACACCCCTCGTCCTCCTCACCCCTCGTCCTCCTCACTCCTCAGCTTGTCTTCCTCACCTCTCACCTCGTCCTCCTCACCCCTCGACTCGTCCTTCTCACCCCTCATCCTCCTCACCCCTCGTCCTCACCTCTCATCCTCACCCCTCGTCCTCCTCACCCCTCGCCTCATCTTCCTCACCCATCGTCCTCACCCCTCGTCCGCCTCACCTTTCACCTCGTCCTCCTCACCCCTCGACTTGTCCTTCTCACCCCTCATCCTCCTCACCCCTCGTCCTACTCACCCCTCACCTCACCCTCCTCACCCCTCGTCCTCCTCACCACTCGTTCTCCTCACCCCTCGTTCTCCTCACCCCTCAGCTCGTCTTCCTCACCCCTCACCTCACCTCGTCCACCGCACCCCGCGCCTCGTCATCCTCACGCCTCGCCCGCCTCACCCCTCACCTCGTCCTTCTCACCCACATCGCGTTCTTCTTACCCCTCACCTCACCCCTCGACTCGTTGTCCTCACCCCTCGTCCTCCTCACCCCTCGTCCTCCTCACCCCTCGTCCTCCTCACCCCTCGCTCTCCTCACCCCTCGCTCTCTTCACCCCTCGCTCTCCTCACGCCTCGCTCTCCTCAGCCCTCACCTCGTCCTCCTCACCCCTCGTCCTCCTCACCCCCACACCTCGTTCTTCTTACTTCTCACCCCCGTCCTTTTCGCCCCTCGTCCTCCTCACCCTTCGCTCGTCCACCGCACCCTGCTCCTCATCCTCCTCACCCCTCACCTCGTCCTCCTTACCCCTCACGTCGTCCGCTTGACCCCTCACCTCGTCCTCTTGACCCCTCACCTCATTCTCACCCCTCACCTTGTCCACCTCACTTGTCCTCAACCCTCACCTCGTTCTCACCCCTCACCTCGTCCTCACCCCCACAGCTCGTTCTTCTTACTCCTCACCCCTCACTCTCCTCACCCCTCGTCCTCCTCACCACTCGTCCTCCTCACCCCTCGTCCTCCTCACCCCTCGTCCTCCTCACCCCTCGTCCTCCTCACCCCTCGTCTTCCTCACCCCTCGTCCTCCTCACCACTCGTCCTCCTCACCTCTCGTCCTCCTCACCCCTCGTCCTCCTCACCCCTCGTCCTCCTCACCCCTTGTCCTCCTCACCCCTCGTTCTCTTCACTCCTCGTTCTCCTCACCCCTCTCCTCGCGTTCCTCACACCTCATCTCGTCCTCCTCACCCCTCACCTCCTGACCTCGTTCTTCTTACCCTTCACCTCGTCCTCCTCACCCCTTGCCTCGTCCTCCTCACCCGCTCCTGACACGGCCAACACACACGCCCATGGCAACCTCACTTAGGGCACGGCACACCGACTTAGCATCACCCTCATTTATACCTCCACGTTTATCGGCCTCGTTCTATCGTGACGGCCAAGACGCTGGACGTTTGTGATAAAGAACTTCGTAGCTCATCGGATTCCTCCTCCAGTGTACAAATAAATAAATATCACGGCTCTGATCTCTTTGCGGCGCCGCAGTGGCGTTCATCACTCGCCGCCTCCCCATGGCACGACTACGACGCCCTCTGTTGGACGCTGTGTGTCATCAACATTGTTGCCTGTGATTACACTCAACACAACGTTGTTGTTGTTGTTGTAAGTGATTACACTCAACACAACGTTGTTGTTGTAAGTGATTACACTCAACACAACGTCGTTGTGAGTGATTACACTCAACACAATGTCGTTTTGAGTGATTACACTCAACACAACGTTGTTGTTTGTGATTACACTCAACACAACGTCGTTGCGTCTCATCAATATTTTTGTGTGTGATTACACACACAACAACGTTGTGTTTAATCACACAACAATGTTGCGTGTAATCACTCACATATTGAGTGATTACACACTCGGCGTGTGTCTGTAGCAGTTGTACGTGTGCCGCTTGTCGTAGATGTTCGCGGTTTGAATCCAGCGGCCGCCCTGTTTAATGCTACAGGCGTGTTCACCGCAAAGACACCATGTGCCGTCTGCTTCAGTGGACGTTGAAGATCCCAGCGTCATTGACCAGATTAACCGAATTAAATACAATTGCCCGCAAATTACCCAGTTGGAATATACTGTGCCTAGTTATCATTGCTGGGAAATGTGGTAGATCCCTCCTGTAAAGAGCCAGTAGGGCTATCCTGGGTAAAACTGACCAGCCACCCCCTCGTGTGGCATGCTAGCCTTAATAGGTGCTCGCTAACAGCACTTATTTATCGAACAGACTGTTAAATGAAGGGACTGTGTCTTCATTTGAGTCCGTGACTGTGTAACCTGGTACATAAGGGTGCCGCGGTGGTGGGATGTTAACTCCTTCACCTGGTTTGCAAGAGGTCGTGGGTTCGATCCGGACCCTGACGCCTGAATATTTGGAGTTTGCATGTCTCTCTCTCCCGTGGTCGCGTGGATTGTTCTCCAGGTCTTCCAGTTTTTCCCTCCATATTTAGAAACATGCGTTCAGAGCAGGAGTCTCAAACTCAACTTACCTGGGGGCCGCTGGAGGTAGAGTCTGGGTGAGGCTGGGCCTCATCAAGTATTCAAAAAAAAAGTGCAACTGATCCAATCTTCTCAATCTTTATTAATAACAGTTCAGAACATGAACGGTTCTTCAGAACATAGGCTTCTCTTACCTACTCCATGCTTCCAGAGACCTGGCAGCGCTTCCTCTTCTTACACAGCTGAGCCACATTTGGCTTGAGGGAGGAAGCAATTGAGACCCTCAGTATGGCTTGAAATGCTCATCAGTAAGTTTGGACCTGTACTTTGACTTATTAAAGTTCATGGTGCAAAAGAGCTTTTAACACAGATATGTGCTCCCAAAAAGGCACATGGTCCGCTTGAACATCTTGGAAAGCTCAGGGAAGGTGGGGGTGATATATTTACATGTTTTTATCCCAATACCTGAGTATTTGGGATCTTATTTAGTATGCCCTTTCTATATATTCTGAGAGGTATTTGAAAACTTTATCATTGTTCATGCTTTTTTTGAGCACTTCGTTTTTCTTATCATTATTAAATTCATCAATCGTGTTCTCTCAGGTGTTTATAACTTTCACATTCATAAATAAAGTGATCTAGATTTTCTTCTTTTTGTTTACATCCTACATATCCTTCTGCTCTACCGAATCTCTCTGGATGCCATTGAGCTAACTCTGGTGTCCATGTTACTCCACCTGTCTTAATTCTTAACATCAAGTGCATTGTCTCATGTTTTATATCTTTTAATTTCTTGCTCTTTTTGATTAAATTGTTCTTGGTAAATTATTTTCTTTTGCGATTGCACATATCTGTCCTTTTTCCTTTTCTTTGTTTCTCTTGTAATAATAATTATAACTTCTTTATAATATTCAGGTTCTAACCACCATTTGGCTTTTGTTCTTGCCACCCATCTCATGCTATTTGCTATCCATGTAATTATTTTCCCTTTCCTATTGCAACACTCTGTTGTCTTTATTAGGTCACTGATTACACTTGTTGAGTCCGCCCACTTCCTAAGTCCTCTGTACCTTGCACTGGGTGACAGGATATATTTTCCTTCCATTTGGTGTCACTCCGGAATCACGTTTCAACCAAGTGACTAACGTTGCTAATTCGCGTTGGCTAACTTGTCAACAAACACCGGAAGCTGTCACGAGCCTGAGCTATGGTAAAAAAATATAATAATAAAAAATAAAAAATTGATGCCAAATAGTGGGCCACAAAATATCGTTCCGCGGGCCACAATTGGCCTGCGGGCCGCGAGTTTGAGACCCCTGGTTTAGAGTATTTTACTGCTATAAATTTCCACAAGATGAGCCACTCCGTTAAAACTAACATTTGTGACCAGATCGCTTCTTAAAAACAGCTATATGGCTCACTTCCCTGGTAAAATAAAAAGTTACATTTCAAATAATCACCACGGTAATGTGTTACCCACACGACCTTGAACTTGAGGCATCGCGCAGAACGCGGCATGCAGTGTGGGGTTAGCTGGGTGGTGCAGGGAGCTGCTACTACTTGCAGAGGGGGGCGGGGCAGGGGGGGACTGAGTCCTCTTGCATAATTGACTTGCGGATTGACCGATGCATAGACGAAAAGATAGCACGTGAATGAATGAGTGTACGGCTGGACTGCAAATGAATGGACAATATTCTTCATCGCCATTTTAAAAAAACTTTACATTGTAATCCATCACGCTGTACATCTGCTGAACCAACGTATCCTACAGCAGCATATGAGTGTGTTTTCATACATTGCCTGAGTGTGTTTCTTGCATATGATCGGTATGTGTTTTACGCATGATCCTTATTTGATATCACAAGATATTTGCCTGTTTTTCTAATGATCTGCACGTGTTTCACGCATAATCTCTGGGTTTCACACATGTTCTGTGTGGGTGGCTGGGACCACCCTCAGCTGCCTTTTTCTCCTGAGTTGCGATGTGTACACATCGTACCAGATACTAATTTAAGGCTGAACCGACCTCTCAAGATCCAGGACGCACTGGTGATGGTGGCTGTAAGCTGGAATCGAGCTCGGGTCGCCGGATTCATTGTAGCGCAGCGTGCTAAACCCACACGCTCACAGACAGGACTCCAGCTCATCCACCTCGCGCACCTTTGCCAGGAACTTCCAATTGTGGAGCGACGAGCAAATGAAGCGACCCGACCTCCCCTCGGGATACGATGGCTGGCAGGTGGTTGAAGCTATCCGGCAGGAAGCGAGTGCAGGTAACGCTCACCTGAGCGTTGCGAGGCGTGCCCCGCAGGTGGTATCACGTGGGACGATGGATGTGCGACCACGCTATGGCCCTTTCACGATTCCGCTGCTGTATGGGGACCGCCACAACCTAGCGGATCGTTGCGGTGTATTTGACCATACTTCACCACGCTGGTTGGTTGCAGGTGTGGGGAGCGGCACAGTGCAAGGGTTCATGTTGCTGGACTGCCCCTTTTCTGATCATGTGACCCTTGCCAGATAAATTCTGCAAATACGCAATCGCCGAGCCATGCGACAGCACCCCCGGTTTGCCACGTGTAGCTCTTGTAGACGATGACAACAAACACGCACCCTGCTCTACGGAGCCTGACAGCAGTCATGATGGTGGTGGTTTGCGTGGTACCTTACCATCAGACAAAAAAACTAAACAATTTTGTATTTTACCCGGTAAAGCTCACTGAGCTATATAGATGTTTCTCTGAAGCGACCTGGCTATCACAAATGATAACTCAACGAAGTGGCTTATCACGCGGAAATGTATTCTAGCCTCGATATTACAGCTGAATACAAATCCTCTGAGGGTACCCACGAGCCCGGGCAGCAAGGGGGCAGTTGGCAGATGGTAAGGGGCCAAGGAGCAAGGGGGAGGATGGAGAAGGGCAGCGGGGAGTGGAGCAGTGGTGTGGCACGTTCGAGTGATGCAAATATTAACTGATTTGTATTGAATACAACTAGAACAATTTACACCGGTGCGTTGATCGATATGATGTTGATTATAATGTTAACGATAATTATGTTGAGATTAGGATATGCAGGAGATAGTGATTATAATGCTAATGTCTTTACGCATGGTGATGGTAGAGATCTATTAATCTGGTGATGATGTAATGATGATGGCTTGGCAAGTTGAAGATGGTGATGATAGTGCTCCTGCTGGTGGTGGTAATTCAGATGATGATTATGATGCTGCGACTTGCTGTAGCTGCTTATAATAATAATGATGCTGCATCTGCTGCTGACGATGATAATCCCCCCCACCCTCGTCCACCCCCACAGGTTCTGAGGAGCGCCGCATGGTGGTGCAAGCCCTGAGCCTGCTGAAGCGCGGGAGTGCGGAGAGGCGACCCCGCGAGATGGAAACAGGAGGGACAGGGTCCTCCTGGGGGGATATCGTGAGCGGCGCAGGGGGTCCTAGCGGGGTCGAGAGGGGAGGAGACACAGCGGATGGACACCTAATTGTTCCCCCCGACGGGGACCCTAATGGGGCCCCAGTGGGCGGGGACTCGGGTGGGAGATAACGGCCGAGGTTCGCGTGGCGAGAACAAACGCGCGACCCCGTGTGCGCGTGAGCGTGCGGGGCCACGAGGGCACATACACGGGACCCAACCTCGGCGGGTTCGAGGAGGCCCTCCTGGAGCTTGGACTGCACGAGGCTTGAGACGGAGGTAGGTGGCTGAGGGGTTGGGTGAGCGACAGGTTGGGTGAGTGATGGAGGCATTGATTGATTGCGTGGGTAGAGGGTGAGTGGGTAATGTTGAGTGAGCGGGTGTATGTGGTTGAGTTAGTTGGTAGGTGGCCGAGTGGGTGAATGTGGGAGGTTGAGGGGGTGAATGAATGGTTGGATGAGAGAGTGGGTTGGTGAGTAGGTGGGTGAGTGTGGGAGGTCGAGTGGGTGAGTGAGGGGGGTCGAGTGGGTGAGTGAGACGGATGGTGAGTGGGTGGGGGAGTTTGAGTGGGTGAGTGGATGCGTGGGTGATTTGGTAAGTGCATTGTTAATTGTGTAAATGGCTCGGTGAGTCAGTGAGTGCGTGCATGGGTGGGTAAGTGAGAGGATGAGTGGGTTGGGGAGTGCGTGATTGGGTTGGGGAGTGCGTAAGTGGGTGGGGGAGTGAGTGGGGGAGCGAGTGGGTGGGTTAGTGATTTAATCAATCATCGTGTGATTGAATGGCTGAACGGAGGGGTAGGTGAATGAGTGTTTGTGGTTTAGTGAGTGTGTGTGTGTGGATGAGTTAGTGGGTGGCTGAGTGGATGATTGTGGGAGGTTGAGGGGGTGAGTGGATGTGTAATTTAATGGTTGTATGGGTGGGTGAGCGTGGGAAGTTAAGTGGGTGTGTGAATGAGTGAAGGGGTGGGTGAGTTGAGTGGGTGAATTATTGGGTGGCTGAGTGGGTGTGTGGGTGAGTTAGGGGGTGGGTCAGTATGGGTGGATGGGTGATGGAGTCGGTGATTGAGTTTGTAAATTGAGTGGGTGATTGAGTAGTAGGGTGAGAGTGGGAGGTTGGGTGGGTGGAGGTGAGGGGTTGCATGAGTGAGGGGTTGGGTGAGTTGGTGGGTGGGTGAATGAGTGGATTGATCAGTTAGTGTGTGGTTGAGTGGGTGGTTGGCTGAGTGGGTGAGAAGATGAGTCGTTGAGTGAGTGGATGGGTTATAGATTGAGTGGGTGGTTGTGTGATTGATTGGCTGAGCAAAGGGGTGAATTAGTGGATTTGTGTGGTTGAGTTACTGGTTAGGTGGGTGAGTGCATGAGTGTGGGAGGTTGAGAGTTCGTTGGTGAGTGAGTTAGATATTGAGTTGGTGGTTATGTGATTGAGTAGGTGAGCGGAGGATTGGGTGAGTGAATAGATGTTTATGTTTGAGTTAGTGGGTGGGTGATTGGATGAGTGGGTGGGTGATTGGATGAGTGGGAGGGTAATTGGATGAGTGGGAGATTTAAATGGTGAGTGAATGGGTGATTGAATGCTTGGATGGAGGGTGAGTGATTGAATTAGTGGGTGCGAGATTGAGTGGGTGGCTGGGTGAGTGGGTGAGATGATGGGTGGGTTAGTGAGATGATGATGGGTGGGTTAGTTGATGTGTGAGTGGGTAGGTTAGAGATTCAGTGGGAGGGAGGGTGGGTGAGTGGTTACGTGGCTCGTGGGTGAGTAGCTCAGTGGCTGGTTGAATTGGTGAGTTAATTTGTGCGTGATTAATTTGGTGAATGGGTGAGTGAGTGGATGGATGAGTGAGACGGTGAGTGCGTTGGTGAGTGATTGAGTTAGTGGGTACGAGATTGGATGACCGTGGAAGGTTGGGTTGGTGAGTGAGTGGATGGATGTGAGAGGTTGAGTGGGTGAGTTATTGCGGTTAAGTATGGAGGGGGTGGGTAAGTGAAGGGGTGGTTCAGTGAGTGGGTGAGTGAGTGGATGGTTGGTGAGTGAGTGGGGTGAGTGAATGCGTGGGTGAGCAAGTGAATGAGTTGGTGAGTGGTTGTGTGAGTAGTGGGTGAGTGGGTGGTGAGTGAGTGGATATTTGTGGGTGATTTAGTCGGTGGGTGATTTGGTTAGTATGGGAGCTTGAAGCAGTGAATGGTTAGGTGAGTGAGGGGTGGGTGAGTGAGTAGATGAATGAATTAGTTAGTGGGAGCACTAGTGGGTGGGTGAGTGAGTGGGTGAGAAATTGAGTCAGTTGGTGGGTGGTTCTGTGGGTAGTGCGTCTTGGGTGAGTAGGTCAGTGGCTCGGTGAGTTCCTGAATTAATGAGGGGGGTTAGTGAGTTGATGGGTGAGTGAGTGGGAAAGTGCATTGGTAAGTGTGAGGCTGAGTGGGTGGGTGGTTGCATGAGTGTGGTTTAGATATTTTAGTGGGTGGCTTTTTGAGTGGATGAGTTCGAGTGGGTCAGTGGTTGCGTTAGTGGGTGGTTGAGTTAGTGGGTGGGTGAATAATTACGTGGGTAGTGGGTGAGTGTGTGAAGAGGTGAGTGGCTGAGGGAGTAGGTGTGTGGGTGGGTTAGAAATTGAATGGGTGGCAGAGTGAGTGAGTCCTGGGTGAGTTAATGAGTTGGTGGGTCAGTCAGTGGGTGAGTGTCTGGATGGGTGATTGAGTAAGTCGGTGAGTGAGGGGTTGGGTGAGTGATGGGTTGGGTATGTGTGTTTTTGGTTCGCGAGTTTGTGGGTGAGTGAGTGGGTCAGTTCGTGGTTGGGTGAGTGAGTTCGTTGGTGAGTGTTTGAGTTAGTATGTTGGTGGGTGAGTGTGTAGTTTAGTGAGTGAGTGATTTAGAGATTAAGTGGGTCATAGGGTGAGTAGGTGGGTGAGCAAGTGGTTAACTAAGTGAGTGGTTGGGTGGGTCGGTGAGTTGTTGACTGAATGGGGTCAGAAAGTAGGTGAGTGAGTGAATGGGTGAGTGACTGCTGGGTGGGTAAGTTAATGTGGGAGGTTGAGTGGGTAAGTTAGCTTGTGAGTGATTGGGTGAGTCAAAGAGTGGGGCGCTACGGTGGTGAAATGTTCACTAGCTCGCCTAGTATACATGAGGTTGTGGATTCGATTGCGATCCTGCCGCCTGTATATTTGGAGTTTGCATGTTCTCCCCCTGGTCGTGTGGATTTTGCTCCGGGTCCTTTCCGCTGCATTTAGAATCAACATGCCTTTTGAGGATTTGGCTGCAATAAATGTATGTGATAAGCCACTTCGTTTATCTATCATTTGTAGCCAGGCCGATTCTGAAAAGGGTCTATATAGCTCAATGAGCCTTACCTGGTGAAATAAAAAGTAGTTTAGTTTAGGGGGTGGGTGGCTGGTTGGGTCGGTAGGTCGGTTAGAGGTTGAGTGGGCGGCAGGGTGAGTGGGTGGCAGGGTGAGTGGGTGAGTAGGTAAGTAGCTGGGTGAGCGGGTGGACTGGTGAGTGTGCGAGTTAGAGATTGAGTGGGTGGATGGGTGGGTGTGTAAGTGGATGCGTCGGTAAGTGGTTGAGTTGGTGGCAAGGTGCGGGTTTTTGAGTGGGTGGGTGTTTCTGAGTGGGTAGGTGGCTGAATGGGTGGGTGAGTGGGTGACTGAGTCAAGAAAGTGGAGCGCCATGGTGGTGAGATATTAACTACCTCGCCTTTTGTACAGGAGGTTGTGGGTTCGATCTCGATTATGACGCCTGTATATTTGGAGTGTGCATGTTCTCCTTGTGGTTGCATGTATTTTTCTCCGAGTCCTCTGGGTTTTCTCTCCATATTTAGAAACATGCATTTCGAGGTTTTGGCTGTTCTGGAACTCACCCACTCAACTACTAAAGCCACCCACCAACCCACTCACAAACCCGCTCACCCTACTATGCACTCAATTTTTAATCAACGCACTCACGCAGACACCCACTCACTCGCTCAACCACTCATCCACGCACCCACCTACACACGCACTCACTGACTTATTTGAGCAGTCATTTGTGGCCGCGTCGCTTATGAAAAAAATCTATATAGCTCCGTGGGCCTTTCCTGGTAAAATTAAAATAGTTAAATTTTAGTTTACAGTTGGGTGAGTGGGCGGTGAGTGCGTCGGTCGGTGAGTGAATGGGTGGTTAAGTAAGTAGGTGAGGGGCTGGGTGAGTTGTTGGGAGATTGAGTGGGTCACAGTGTGAGTGGGTGGGTTGGAGCGTGAGTTGGTCACTGAGTGAGTGGGTGGGTGAGGTGAGTGGGTGGGTAGGTTGGGTGGGTGGGTGGGTGAGTGAGTTAGTGAGTGCATGTGTAGGTGGGTGCGTGGATGAGTGGTTGAGTGAGTGAGTGGGTGTGTGCGTGAGTGCGTTGATTAGAAATTGAGTGCATGGCAGGGTGAGCGGGTTTGTGAGTGGGTTGGTGGGTGGCTTTAGTAGTTGAGTGGGTGAGTTCGAGAATTGTACGCCACTGTGGCGAGATGTTAGCTACGTCGCCTGGTATTTTGGAGTTCGTAGGTTCCATCCCAACCCTGATGCTTGTATATTTGGGGTTTGCATGTGCTCTATGGTCACGTGGATTTCGACTCCACATTTAGAAACATTCATTTATCGGATTTGGCTGCTATACATTACTATGTGATAGGCCACTTAGTGAAGCTCTCATTTGTGGCCAGGTTACTTTGGAAAAATATTTTATATAGCTCTGTGGGTCTTACCTGGTAACTTAAAAAATAGTTGAATTTAGTCAGTTTGGATTAGTGAGTAGGTGGAATGTTGAGTGCGTGGGTTAGAGATTGATTTTGTGGCAGGGTGAGTGGCTGGGTGAGTTTGTGATTGGTTGGGTGGGTGAGTGTGTGAGTTAGACATTGAGTTGGTGGATGGGTGGGTGTGTGAGAGAGTGAATAGGTGACCTGGTGGGTGAGTGGATTGTTGAGTGAGTGGGTTGTTGAGTTAGGGAGTGGGTGGGCTGGTAAGTGGGTTGGTGAATTAGTTTGTGGGTGTGTGGGTGAGTCAGTCGGTTAGAGATTGATTTGGTTAGTGTGTTGAGGAGTTCCCGACGACGACTCGGAGACGGCTTGAAGGTAAGGGCTTTCGCCAAAGGTTTATTAAGTATATTACAATAACACAAAGGGTGTGACAACTTCCCAGGGGTTAGGGGTCCTACACTAAGTCCTAGTACAGCCCGGCTACCTCCGGTCTCTCTCCCTCGAGTCGGATGGGGGAACTTGCCAACCCCACCGACCGGGAAGAGCAGCACCTCCTACGGCTACCACCAGCTTCACTCCTGACTCTTCGTCGATCCCTCTCTACCCCTGGTTCCCTCTCCACCTTTCTCACTGTACCCGTTCCCACAGTGATCCCGCTTTCGTCACGGGGTCCCCCTTAAATACTAGAGGCGACATGACGTCATCGAGCCGCCCAGCGCGCATGACGCCACGTTCCGTGACGTCATCGCACTAGACGGCACACATGACATCACGTCCCCATTTTACTCTACAAGTGGTTTGTGTGTGGGTGGGTGGGTGTTTGAGTGGGTGGTTGAGTTAAAGAGTGGAATATCAAGGTGGTAAAATTTTAAGAACCTCGCCTGTATATCTAGAGTTTGCACGTTCTCCCCCGTGGTTGCATGGAATTTTCTCTGGGTACTCCAGGTTGCCCCTCCACATTTAGAAACATGCATTTATAGACTTTGACTGCTATAACGTTCTATGTGAAAAGCCATTCCATTGAGCAATCATTTGTACTCTGCTTGTTTCTGAAAAGATGTATATAGCATGGGCCTTACCTAGTAAAGTAAAAAAAATCTACATTTTTATTTGGTGTGTAGATGGGCGGTTTTGTGGGTGGGTGCGTGGATGAGTGAGTGCGACGTTCGATGGGTAGTAGGTGAGAGGCTTGTTGAGTGAGTGTGGATTAGAGATTGAGTGCGTGGCTTGGCGAGTGCGTGGCTGGGTGAGTGAGTGTGTGCAAGGCTCGGTGGTTGAATTAATGGATGGTTGAGTTAGTGGGTCGGTGTTTGAGTGTGTGGTTTCGTGGGTGGGAGAGTCAGAGAATGAGTGTCATGGTGGCAAGATGTTAACTACCTCGCCGGGTATACAGGATGTTGTGGGTTCGATTCCACATTTAGAAACATGCATTTAGAGGAGTTGGCTGCTATAAATGTATACGTGATAAGCCACTCTGTTGAGCTATCATTTGTGGCGAAGTTGCTTCTGAAAACAATCCATATATCTCAGTGGGCCTTGCCTGGTAAAACAAACAATTTATATTTAGGCTGTGTTGGCGAGTGGTCGGGTTGGTGAATTAGTGGGTGAGTTAGTGGGTTAGTGGGTGGGTTAATAATTGGATGGGTGAGTTCATGAGTGGGTGGGTGAGGGTGGGTCAGTGGGTGTGTTAGTGGGTACGGGTTTGAGAGGGTGGCTGGGTGAAAAGGTGGGTGAGGGATTGGGTGGGTGGTTTGGTGCGTGGGTGAGTGAGCAGGTGGGTGGGTGAGTGAGCAGGTGGGTGGGTGAGTGAATGGATGTTTGTGTTTGAGTCAGTTGGTGGGTGATTGGATGAGTGGGAGGTTGAAAAGTGATTGGATAGGTGATTTAATGCTTGGGTGGGTGAGTGGTTACGTGGGTAGTGGGTCGTGGCTGGCTGAGTTGGTGTGTGAGTGTGTCGGTGAGTGAGTTGGTGAATGGGAGGGTGGGTGAGTGATTAGAGTTAATGTGTAGAAGATTGAGTGAATAAGAAGATGGGTGAGTTAGTGAGTGTTTGGGTTAGAGATTGAGTTGGTGGTTATGTGATTGAGTAGGTGAGTGGAGGGATGGGTGAGTGAATGGGTGTTTGCGTTAGTGGGTGGGTGATTGGATGACTGTGCGAGGTTGAAGGGATGAGTCGATGGGTGATTAAATGGTTGGTTGAGAGGGTGGGTTGGTTAGTGGGTGGGTGAATGTGGGAGGTTCAGTGGGTGAGTTATTGGGTGAGTGTGTGGATGAGTGAAGGGTTCGGTGAGTGAGGGGGTGGGTGAGTGAATGTATGGATGGGTGAGTGAATGGGGTGAGTGAATAGTTGGTTGAGTGAGTGGGTAGGTGGTGAGTGTGGGAGGTTGAATCTGTGAGTTTATGCGCGAGTTTATGCGCGAGTGGTTGCTGAGTGGGTTGGCTGGTAGGCGAATGGGTTGGCTGGTAGGTGAGTGGTTTGGCTGGTGGGTGAGTGGGTTGGCTGGTAGGTGAGTGGGTTGGCGGGTAGGTGAGTGGGTTGGCGGGTAGGTGAGTGGGTTGGCGGGTAGATGAGTGGGTTGGCGGGTAGGTGTTGGGTTGGCGGGTAGGTGTTGGGTTGGCGGGTAGGAGAGTGGGTTTGCGGGTAGGTTAGTGGGTTGGCGAATAGGTGAGTGGGTTGGTGGGTGGGTGAGTGAGTGAGTGGCAGTGGGTGTAGTGGAGTTGTAGCCTCAGTAGTGGGTGAGTGACTTGGTGAGTATGTGGGTGGATGAGTTCGTGGCAGGAGAGTTAGTGGATGCGATAGTGAATTAGTGCATGAGTGGGTGAGGGGATGGGTGAGTTAGTGGTTGGATGATGCGGTGAGTTTGTGAGTGCGTGGGTAGGTATTTGAGTGAGTGGATTGTTGAGTGAGTGGATGGGATATTGAGTGAGTGGATGGGATGTTGAGTGAGTGAGTGGGTGGTTGGGTTGGTTTGTGACTTTGTGGGTGGGTGAGAAGGTGAGTTCGTGGGTGAGAAAGTGAACGAATGCCTGTTAATACGTGGGTGGATGAGTAGGTGGGTGTGGGGGTTGGTAAGTGAGTGTGTGGATTAGAGATTGAGTGGGTGGTTGTGTGACGGAGTGGGTCGTTGTGTGATTGAGTGGGTGAGTGGACGGGTGAGTGTGTGGATATTTGTGGTTGATTAAGTCGGTGGCTGATTTGAGCAGTGTGGGAGCTTGAAGGGAGTGAGTGGTTAGGTGAGTGAGGGGTGGGTGAATGAGTTAGTAGGAGCGCTAGTGGGTGGGTGAGTGATTAAGTGAGTGAGTTGAGTGGCTGAGTGAGTGACTGGATGGGTGGATGACTGGGTGAGTCAGTGGGAGAGTGATTGAGTAAGTGAGTCAAGCGGGTGGGTGGGTGGGTGAGACATTGAGTCAGTTGGTGGGAGAATGGGTGAGTAGTTACGTGTGTAGTGCGTCGTGGGTTAGTAGGTCAGTGCCTGGGTGAGTTTCTGAATGATGGGTGGGTTCGTGAGTTGATGGGTTGGGTCAGTGATGTGGTGCGTGGGTGATTGAGTGGATGGATGAGTGAGTGAGTAGGTGAGTGCATTGGTAAGTGTGAGGGTGTTTGAGTTAGTGGGTGGGTGATTGGATGAGTGTGCAATGTTGAAGGGGTGAGTGGGGATGGGTAATTGAATGGCTGGATGAGAGGGTGGGTTGGTGAGTGGGTGGGTGAATGTGGGGGGTTGAGTGGGTGAGTGTGTGGATGAGTGAGGTTTTGGGTGAGTGAGGGGTTTGGTGAGTGAAGGGGTCGGTCAGTTCGTGGGTTAGTGAATGGATGGAATGGGTGGGTGAGTGAATGGGTGGTTGACCGAGTGAGTGAGTGGATGGGTGGATGAGTGAGTGGGTGGGCAAGCGGGTGAGTTGTTGCATGGGTAATGGGTGAGTGGGTGGTGAGTAGGTGTATGTGGTTGACTTAGTGGGAGGGTGGGTGAGTGGATGAGTGTGGGAGGTTGAGGGTGTTAGTGAATGGGTGAGTCAGTGGCTGAATGAGAGGATGGATGGATTGGTGAATGAGTGTGTGAGTGTGGTATGTTGAGTGGATGAGTTAATGTGTTGGTGTGTAACTGAATGAGTGGGTGGGTGAGTGAGTGGGTGGCTTATTGAGTTAGTGGGGTGAGTGAGTGAGTCGGGGTGAATAGGTGGGTGGCTGAGTGGATGGTTGGTTGAAGTGAATGAGTGTTTGGGTTGGTTAGGGAGTTTGTGGGTGGGTCAGTTGGTGAGTTATTGGGTGGGTGGGTTGGTGATTGAGTCTGTGGGTGAGTGGGAGGGTGAGTGAGTGGGTGGGTGAGTGAGTGGGTGGGTGAGTGAGTCTGTACATAAGTGTGTGGGTGGGTGAGTGGGTGGGTGGGTGAGTGAGCTCGTGGGTACAAGATTGAGTGGATTGCTTGATGAGTGCGTCAGGATGGGTGAGTTTGTGGGTGTGTGGGCAGGTTAGAGATTGAGTGGGTGGGTTAGAGATTGAGTGGGTGAGCGGAGGGGTGAGTGAATGAGTGAGTGATTTGTGGGTGTGGTTGGATGACAGGATGGGTTTGTGATTGGGCGGGTGCAATGGCAGAGCCAGGATTTTCAGGTAGGGGGGAAACCCCTCCAGCAATGAAAAATCATAGGAGTTGTTAGTAAGTAAGAACTTGTCCCTTGCTTTTTATTCGACGCGTGTCCAGCGATGGCGCAGCCATCGATAGAGGGTCGGATTCGAACGTGTTGTGTGATCGGCATCGCGCTCACTAAAGGTGAATGCCTTGAGGGAAGTTGTGTACTATACGCAACTTCGCACAATTCTGTGAGTCACTTATAACTGCTTTGCCGTTACTTATTGCCAATTATGGACTCAGACTATTATCCTATCATCTCATAGAGTTCCGGGCACGTAATAATATGCTACACAGTGGCAGTAGGGGTCGCAAAATGCCGATTTATTACTAATAAACCCCAATGATCCGATCGAAATTAGGGATTTTGGTCGGATCATTGGGGGGGCCACGTGCCATCACACCCCCCCCCCCCCACTGGCGGAGTGGATGGGTGGGTGAGTGTGGGAGGTTGAGTCGGTGAGTTTATGCGTGAGTGTGGCTGAATGAGTGGGTGGGTATGTGAGTGAGTAGTTGGGTGGGTTAGTGGGTGGGTGAATTGGTTGGTGGGTGTGTGAGTGGGTTTGTGGATGGGTTAGTGGGTTTGTGGATGGGTTAGTGGGTTGGCGGGAAGGGGAGTGGGTTGGCGGGTGGGTGGGTGAGGGGGTTGGCGGGTGGGTTAGTGGGTTGGCAGGGAGTGGGTTTGGGGGGTAGGTGAGTGGGTTGGGGGGTAGGTGAGTGGGTTGGCGGGTAGGTGAGTGGGTTGGCGAGTAGGTGAGTGGGTTTGTGGGTGGGTCAGGAGTGACTAGGTGGGTGGGAGAGTAGTGGAGTGGTAGCCTGGGTAATGGGTGAGTGGGTGGGTTGTTCACTGGGTGACTACGTGCGTGGGTTCGTTAGTGACAGGCGACTTAGTGGATGCGATAGTGAAGATGCGATAGTGAGTCAGAGTGGATGGGTTGTTGATTGAGTGGGGTGAATGAGTGAGTGGGTGAGTTAGTGAGTGGATTGGTGAGTGGGTGGGTGAGTGCACGAGTGAGTGGATGGGTTAGAGATTGAGTGAGTGGTTGAGTGGATTGGTGATTCAGTGGGTGAGTTAGTGGGTGTTTGAGTTAATTTGTGTGTTAGTCTGTGGGTGATGGAGTCGGTGACTGGGTGAGTCTGTGCTGGTGGCTCGGTGGATGGTTGAGTTCATGGATGGGTTTTTGAGTGAGTGGATGGGTTGTTGAGTGAGTTGATGGGTGAGTGAGTGGGTGAAACGGTGCGTGGGTAGGTTAGTGAGTGAGTGGATGGGTGGGTGATTGATTGGGTGAGTGTGTTGGCAAGTGAGTGGGTGAGTGAGTGGGTGGTTAATCGGTTGGTGGGTGCGTGAAGGAGTGGTTGGGATGAGTGAGTTAGTGAGTGGATACGTCAGTGAGTGAATGGGTGGGTGAGTGGGTGAGAGGTTGCGTTGGTAGTAGGTGAGTGGGTGGTGAGTGGGTTGGTTTTTGAGTGAGTAGGTGGTTTGTTAAGTGAATGAGTGGGTGGTTGGGTTGGTTAGTGAGTTTGTGGGTGAGTTGGTGGGTGGGTGAGTTAGTGGTTGAGTTAGTGAATGAATGCCTGTGTTAATAAGTGGGTGAGTGGGTGTGGGGTTGGTGGATGAGTGGGTTGGTGAGTGATTTAGTGAGTGGATGGGTGGGTGAGTGATTGAGTGGATGGGTGGATGACTGGGTAAATGATTGGGTAAGTTATGAGGGTGAGTAAGTGAGTTACAGGGTGAGTGGGTCGGTGGGTGATTGGGTGGGTGGGTGAGTGGGTGTGATCATCGCCATGCTCTCCATGGAGCTCTCTGTAGTGAGGGGCAGCTCACAGGGACAGCTGTTGCAGGGATTCACAACAGCTGCTTCTCCTCCTCCAGTTCTGTACCCGCTGACCAGGGTTGCCAGACGAGGCCAAGCAGCTCCTCGAGTTGTTCCACAGCTTCCTTCATGCCTGCTGTGCCACGTGCAGCTTCTGCATGAGGCTACTGTGCCACGTGCGGCTTGTGCATTAGGCTGCTGCGCCGCGTGTGAGGCTGCTGCGCCGCGTGTGAGGCTGCTGCGCCGCGTGTGAGGCTGCTGCGCCGCGTGTGAGGCTGCTGCGCCGCGTGTGAGGCTGCTGCGCCGCGTGTGAGGCTGCTGCGCCGCGTGTGAGGCTGCTGCGTGAGAATGCTGTGCCGCGTGAGGTTTCTGCGTGAGGCTGCTCTGCCGCGTGAGGCTGCTGTGCCGCGTGAGATTGCTGTGCCGCGTGGGTCGACGTGACATCACCGTCACTCTAGGGGGATCTTTCTATGAGTGATGGGGCAGTCGTAGAGAAAGTGGAGAAGTTTCCGTACTTATGCAGTCAGCAGAGGTCCCACGCCGAATCAGCTGAGTAGCATTATATGTTCGTCGTGTGAACCAAAATTGAGGTGAATAATTTTGAGTAAAAAAAATGATGACATTACACTGGCTATGAATATGACTATATAAAAGGTTAGGATCTTGTGTCGGATGCATATTTGCTGGACTTTATACAGTGGCTTGGGCCAAGAAACTGGCATTCAGAGGCAAACTTGACATGGTGGGGATTTGTTTCCAGAAACACACTCAGCCACCTTTGTCTCTCCAGTGGTGATGTTTACCAACCACACCTGATACTAATTTAAGGTTAAGTCGACTTAGGGGAGGCATAGGGTCGATTAGAATATAATTCATCACTGATTTTGGCCACAACCGGGAATTATATCTCGTAAGACTGCGATCAAGAATACTTGAAATAGTGTCGGGCCCAGAGGACATCCCCATCACACCCCACAGTAAACATGAGGAAATGGCTCTGACACCCGGCCATGCAGCGTTCCGTGGGCCTGCCCACCATCATGGTCTTTAATGGTCGTGAACAGAGTCAGGGACCCTAAATAACACGAAGAATAATCCAAGACCATAGCCTCTTAATGGTAATGCAGGCCTCCAGCAGGTGAAGAGAGCTTCCTGATGCGTTTGTGCGTTTTTCACCGTTGCGGTGCCCCGCCGTGGCATTTTGGTGATGCTTTTGTTTTCCATTTGTGGAGGCAATTGTTCGTGCCATGGCCAGGTTGGATCCGGTGTACGGTGGCCCCCCACTGCTTGCGGTGGTGGGGGGCCAGCGAGCTTCTTGATGGTTTGATCCACGATGAGGCACTTCTTGGGGATGTTTGAGTTCTCCCAATTGTTTATCCACTCATTCGTACCGGTTGTGTGGACAGAAGCCGGAGGGATTTAAGAAAAGTCCACATTGATTAAAATGGCCACGATAAATCGAACCGGCGACTTCTATATTGTGTACCAACCATTACATCATGGCAACATCCTGTGATGTCACGTTTATAAGGGTGGGGGGAAATAACAACCAGGGTACTAGGTGTTAGTGTGTTTGAGGACGCAAGTTTCAAATACAATTATTTTTTTATCTTGTCCTCTTCCCCCCAACTGGGGTTAAAACAATCAACAATTGAGGAAAGGGTTGGTGGGACGTGTGCAGAGATCGCCAGTAATCCCAGGTGGACTCCCGCTCGCTGCACAAACGCCTCCTGTGGAATCCATCCAGCAGTTTGTCGACGGAAACGATGATGGTAGGCGACCATGGTTTTTGGAGATCGTAGCCGGGGCCGGAGCGGCAACAGTGATGAAGGAAGGGGGGGGAGCGAGTGGCGGGGGCAGAACGGAAGGGGAGATGAGCGGTATCATTGGTGACGCGCGAACGCGCCCCAAACCGTTTGCGATCAGTCATGTCCATGGGTGGGACGGTGCTCGCGTCCACTTCCATGAAGGTGTCCTGCAGACACCTGAGAGTGGGCGCACACATGCACAAGAGAGAAGCCAATGTAACAATCCAGTTTGTCAACCAGGTATCTAGGCCCAGCCTGGATGCCCACGGCAGCCTCAGTGGGCGACGCCTGCCCCAAGTGGGCCACGCAGGCCCCTTAAACTGTGCCACTTGGCCCACTTTCCTATGGGAGCTGCTCGCTTTGATGTTGGCCGACCTTGGAAACGGTCGTGATGTCACGGAGTCAATGCAAAAGAGAGGCAATCGTCAAGTTAGTGCTGATTAAGGTGAAGTTTATGGCAATAAATGTAAAAAAACAGATTCCAGCTGGGTATATGTGTAAGTCATCTCAACCACGTTAATAATAATTGAAAAATAAATATTGTCGCTTTCATCTGGCTGTGGGCAAAAGGGCGGGTGGGAAGTGGTCGGAGTAATGAAAGGATTTGTGGCCATAGAGCCACAAGGCCCTCAATGTTTGAAGAATAATTGTTGCTCGTTATTGCAACGAAGCATAAAAGCGTATTGCGGAAAGTGTCGCGCATGTGTCTGTAGCGCGGTGCCCCCACATGTTCTCATTCACCTCAGCGACCATATCACAGTTCATGGTATTTGAGTGGTTCGTTTTTTTCTATTGCATAATCTTGCTGATATCCAGGAATGAACAAGACGAATCTATGAACGCATATTTGTGCCTTTAGGAATAATAATGGTTTGAGTGTCTTTCCATATGAACAGCGTTGCATAATAATCAATCGTCCTACTGTTAACAACGTGACAAGAATCTGCATTAATGGTCGCAAATGATCAATGACCGAATGCCGTGTTGTGTAACAATTTACGAATTACATATTATAAGGTTAAGGTTTTGATAGAATAGTTTGCATGTTTTAATCTCTCTCAACAACAACAACATTGCGTTACGCGTCGGGGATTAACCACAGGTGCCGTTATCGAAGTGAAACAACGCAATCGTGATGTGTACCATGTTGATGCTGTGTTGAAATTCCGAAGTTGAGAGTTCTCATATTATCCAAAAATTTAAGTTTAGCTAGAAAATAAAATTGATTAAAGCAGAAGAGTTATGTGTGATTCTTTCCGTGATTCTGCATAGAATTGTTCTGCGAATGAGATCTGAATGTCAGTTACCTATCATAAGCACACTAATCACTAATCCAGCACATAATCAATAAGCGTTAAATCGAAGATAATTGTATCCTTATTGAAAATACGGTATTTTAAATAACAAGTCGAGTCGACTCTCATATTCACGCTCACAATACCTGCACAACTGCATACGATTTATTGCGTTGTTCCAATTAATAACCAACCTTCGTCACCGAGGCTGGACCTAATTATCATAACGACCTGCATCATCATAACCACGCCTACTCGCATAAATTAATACGATTATCTCTCGAATTAGCATAGTTTATGCACATAATTACACCAATTCAGATAAATTATTTAAATTTCAAATTTAATCAAATTTTCATTATTTTCATCAAATTTTCATAACCTTCGAGCACCCATATCTCACAGAGCGGGCCCTAACCTATAACAGCTGGCAGTTCACCAGCATTGCTTCAAGTGAGCTGGAGCGTGCTGATGAATATAAAAACGGACCAGAGCTTGGTTTATGTCCAACCAATACTGCTGAAATGATGCACTCCCAGAAGGAAAGCCGTGTGGCTAATGGGATGTGTACAAATACTTGTATTTTTTAAGTGGAAAGACAGATATGTGAAGGAGGGGAATCATCGTTTGCGTGTTAATTTTGTTACTCATATCCACGATGTAAGCCAATTATTATATTGAAACTTCGCAGAGCTTTCATGAGTAAGAAAGTTGTACCAACAATAATTATTATCGGTTCTATTGCGATCGAGGGCTGCACGTTTCAACGGGCACACATGTGTCATGCTGCGATGGTGACGGTGCTCCCGGTTTTTTAAGACCGGGAGGAAGTGAGGGCTTCACCTTTCTGGCAAATTGCCCGATGATGCTGGATGTAATTACCAGCGAAACGTCGTACTCAAAAATTGTAAATGTTGTGGATTCACTCTTCAACACACCGGTGGGCTGAAGGAGTGATCTATTTCTCTTTTGTCAATGTGACACATTTTTTACTGATTGGCCGTGTCGGGTAGTGGAGGGTTACGACACATTTATGAATAATGCGATCTAACCCAAAAACGTTTATTATGAATAATATTGGTCGTGAAAGCCTACGGCCTTTCTGGCCGTGATTTTTATTTCAGCAGCATTGGTTCAACACGAGCAAACGTCAGAATGGTTTTCAGCTCTGCAAAGCTCATGATGACTTTTTGTGAAGTATTCCACAGTTTTGCATAGAACTAGGACCTGTAACTAACAGAGAGCATCCTTGCCTGCAAATATCTGGCAGTTCACCAGCGTCGGTTTGAGACACTGAATGCTCAAACGGACGCAAATGTGGTAATGATTATTTTGTGTTATCTCCATATATATATAAAAGTTGTAAATATGTGTCTGTTCAAAATGTTTAGCGTACTTCCCGACATGCAACAAACTTGAAATTTACCATGTGGGTACTTTCCAGACTCTACACCATGCAAAAGTTATGAAAATAAACTTTTTTGTGTGTGGGGGGGGGGGGAGCTCAATAATGCATTTATTTTTTTGTACGGCAAGTGAGCTGTGACGTCAAATCTGTCACGTGGCCCGCACATGTGGAAGCATAACGCATTGTCGTGTAGTGGTTAGCGCGCTGCGCTACGAATCCGGCAACTCGAGTTCGATTGCCGCTCACGGCCACTACCAGTGACGATTATTTTAACCGGTCCTGGGCCTCCCCTACGTCGACTCAGCCTCAAAACGAGTAACTCCTGTGGTGTGTAAACATCGCCACTGGGGAGACAAAGGCGGCCGGGCGTGGTGGATCCAAGTCCCAGGAGAAGCTGGGTAGTACAGCTAGTGTATTATATGCGCGAGTACTAAAGCTGGAACGATTCGATTACCAAGTCGATTATAACCGATTCCTTGTGTATGGTCAATTACTCAAACCCCTTTAAAAATGACAGCCATCCCCACATCTTACTTTGTGTGACGCGGCTGATGTGATCAAGTCCCTCCCATCAGGTGGGACAACCACAGCAAGAAAAAACTGCTGAAGTAGGCGAGAGATCTGCCGTGGCACGAGGTTATATAGGCCTCGGCAGTAGGGGGGAGAGAGAAGGGGGGGGGAAAGGAGGCGGGGCAGAAAGTGGACCCCGCAGCAGCACCCGGGTCACTGGAGTAAAGTGGGCCACCACTCATTGATCCGTACATTTAACTCGTTGAGTCGATTCGATTCCGTGCCCCGTTGGGTCCTCCCCCCTTTTGTGCTTTTGGGTGTGCTGGGTTTCAACATAATTCCCGATCCATTGTGAATCTTCCCTTCCCCCATTTCAGCACTCCGATCTACATCCGACAGGAGATGATAAACCGCAGGGAGGGGGAGTAAAACCTAATCGCCAGGTAATTGGAAAAGTCGCCCATTGTCTCGCGGATTTGCATGATTGTACGATGGATGGGGCAGAGGAACGTGCTACAGGGACACGCCCTGAGGAATGCAGGCATCGGCCTTTGGATGAAAAACAATTTTTCAGTAATTCAGTGGGCAGTGCTCTCACTGGCAGCTCATTCTCAATTAATGTGGGTGATTCACCACGTGTTTGTGCCACATTTTGTATCTGAGTTGAGTCCATTTTTGTTTCCTTTCCTGTTTCTCTACTCCCTCCTGGTATAGCCGGGTGGGGGTATCGAAGGGGGAATGAGCAGATTGTGTTTAACCTTGAGTTTGTCGTGGCATGGGGTGCTGGTATGATTCCGCTCTTGGCTTCCACACCCTGAAATTCCAATAATTACCTGTCTTTGTGCGCTGTGGTTGCCTCGGATTGGTGTGCCACTCTCTCGCTGGATTGTTACCTTGCCATCTCTGCGTGTAATTATGTTGGTAGTTCTTGGGTGCTTGCTCCTCTCTGAAAAAAAATTCCGCAGACTACCTACTGGATCTCCTCTCTGTTTCAAAGAACAAATTTGACCTCAGGTCTTCGCTCATTTACCTGCTTCACATTCCCTATTGCCGTACAAAAACTGGAGGAAGGGCCTTTGCTATTGATGCCCCCAGGGTCTCGAATGCTATTGCCGCCCCCAGGGTCTCGAATGCTATTGCCAATAAACTGCAACTTGAATCACTATCTATGAGATCTTCACTCAAAACTGCTCTAGAGGAGTTGTACAACCCTAGCTGCCACTGCTATTCAGTGGCCTAAAATATGGCTCTAGATTTTGGTGTTATAATTTATTTATGTAGTTTATTGTTAAAAATTCGGTCACAGTCCCTATGATCACTGTTACATTGGATTTATGGCTTTTATTTTGGTGATTTCGAAAAGTGTTTTTTTTTGTTTTGGCCATGTTTTTGTTTATTGTAGTACGGAGTTAGACTGATGGCTTTAATCTTAGTTGTCTTGTGGTTGTTGTTGTTGTTATTTGACTTGCATCCCACTGGGATTTTTGCACACCGCGTTGGTGTACGGTGCTATTTCAGGAATATTTTGATATTTTTTTCCTGTATTTTCTGTTTGCACAGTCACATAATCACTTTAAGATGTTTTCTTGTTCATGTTTTTTTTTGTTGCGGTTGCACCCGATTCAAGAGCGAATGGCTCACAGGGCTATACCAAATAAATGAACTATGAACTAACTAACTAACTCTGTATTGTGGGGCTTGGTGTGAGGTGCTGTAGCTGCTCACGTGATTTTTACTTCCCTCTAGATGGCGGGGTGCATTATCTCTCTCCCTGTGTTTTGTCCGAATTATGGCTCCTAATTCTATATAGCCATGCCGTGTGAACCCTATTCTGTATGTGGTGTAAGGAGGCCGTCTCTGGGTCGAAAACCATACCCACAATTTCTGTAATCTCTGGACTCAAGGATTAAAAAAACAATCTTGAACATTTTGTCACCTTCGTGGTATTGATCAACATCACGTGCGTAATACACTCCTCGTTTACGCACTGGGTCATAAATTTGGCAGCATTAAACCCCTCAGTGTTGCATATTCTCCAAACTTCGTAATCACTGTTAGGCTGAGTTGTTTGAAATAATTCCTAACCTTGTATGGTAGCGACTTTACCCATGGTATAGAATATTCATGTAACCTTCTTTTCAGCACTTGTTTTCTCGTCCAACTTCCTCAGACCTCTGATCATTGCCTCCACTTCGACTGTTGTGATATGAGTGTATGTCTCTGTTCCTATTGTGTGGATCAAAATAGGGGATTCTGACGAGAGCTTTCTCCGTCAATTTAAGAGTCTTACTACTGAATGAGTATTCGGAAAGTTGGTCGTTGTGAGAGGAGTCAGTGTCAGATGAGCTATCACTCAAACTTTGCCGCTGCTTAACATAACTTCTGTAATGTATTTTGCGCCTGTGTTGTGGGTATGAACGTAGAGCGAGACTTCTCTTGGAGGCAATGCGTTTATTACAATAAACGATAACAACACCAATAGCCGTAACACGACTGGTGTCTGTTAAAAACACTGCTGCAGTCAATCACAGTTGGTTTTGAGTGATTACATTGGGGTGGGGGGGGAGGGATGGCAAGTGATGGGTGATGGGAGGAGACAAGGGACGCAACGTGACCGTCCATGTACGAGGATAAGAGTTGCCATCTGTGACGTACACAACCTGGGGACACATCATGGGAAGAAGGATCTCTCAAAACCCGAAGAGGGGAGAACTACATGGAAACGCATTGTCTCGAGCAATGAATTAGCACAAGGGTACGAACAGGGGTTGGAGTCATGTTCTTCGTATGGTCGACGTTTATTTAGAGCAACAACTATATTGGATTGAGGTGGTTGATCCAGATCATTGTGTTAGAAGTAGAGTTGGTGCATTGCTGTGATGATGCCTCCGAATTTGTGAATTGGACATTGAGTTTTCATATATTCCATAGTCTATTCAGGCTTGGAGTTAGGGATAGGGCTACAGATTTGCTGCAGAAATATTTTTCAGAGCGTCAGTGTTTGGCACTACATGTAGGGCAGTTCCACATATTAGGCAAACATCACAATTTCAGCATCATCTTAATTTTATATATTTATATGGGATATAATATAGAAGGTAATTATTGCTTTAGAAATGACATTATTCACACAGATGATTTCTATCTGAATCTCTTGGTTGAAATACTTTGCCCAAGGTAAGATAACTGTGCGATTATGGTAATGAGTATCCACGTCCGTCTGAGACCGTGGAACTGCCCTCCAGCACTGCCGCTCACATCAGGGGACGTAGGAACGACTATGGTTGCTGGCTTCACCGTGGCCAACTGGTTTATTGATGGGCATCTCCTCCTTGCCATCCTCCTAAATTTCCAACACCATCACCACCTCCACAACCTTGTGCTTGTCGCCCCCAACTCAAGCTCAGTGCAAACCCCTTGGAGGGCTGGCATTACCCAAGGGACACAGAACTCTGCCTCACATTTGGTTTCTAGAAGCTCCGCAACAGCCACACTCTGGATGTAGACAGCTCTTAGCGTTATAAATGTGAGCCACTCGCGTGTCCCAAACACTCAAAAGAATTGAGACGAGGCGATAGTATTAGATACAAATATTTATTATTAAAACGCGACGCCTTGTAAGGAAGGGGAGGTGCTGGTGGGGTTGGGTGGTGCTGGAAGTGTGGGGGGCTGTGAGATGCTCAGAGGGTGTTCGAGGCCTGGGGGGGCAGGTCTTGGGAGGCTTCTTGAATGCCGGGCTCCAGTGAGCAGCCAGAGATGTCCTCTTCCTCCTCAACCGTGACAAGCTGTGGACATACTGACCCATTAGACACTACACACAACTCAGTACTTCTACCAGCTCAACTGGGATTACACACAACAATCAGCACCCCCTACTGGCAGACAAATGCCAATTGCACACCAGGTGCTGAGTCACCTTGTGCCCACAGGGACATCTGTCATTGGGGGTGCCCTTTCACACGTGTTGAGATGAGATGTGATGTAAAGCGCTCTGAGATGCCCCGGTGTACAGAAAGGTGCTAAATCATTCTCATCGTTATCACTGTATCCAGCAATAATGAAATTGTCTATAGATAGATCATCTGTATTTGTAAACGGGGACCATGACGGCTTAACGTGATGGTTAGACCAGCTCATCATTATCATAATACACTGAATCGTGTGTGCATGAATCTATTATTTACGTTAAACGCAAATTATATACGTGTGTGTGTGTGTGTGCGATGCGCGAGTGCTGTACACTCACCTCCACCTCGCTCTGCAGACGCTGCTGCTCCGAGTGTTCATTCTGCTCGTTGTCGCGGTAGGGCGCCAGCTCAGCGTGCAGCTCCGCCACTACACGTTGATACCACTGAATCTCTGCCTGCAGAGATTCCAGTTGCCAGTTCCTGTCAATGAGCTGCGTGGGCCACGGGCAAATGGCGGCAGAGGGACACAGGAAAGCATTTTAACGACTGCGTGAGGTTATTGCAGAACATACAGGTATAATAACACACACACAACCAGGATCTTCATTTATAATTGAGTAATGTAATGAGCTACGAAGCTCTTTTACACAGATGTCCATACACCACCTTTGACCAAATAAACCGAAATGCATCCAATCATCTCAGATCTTGGAAGAAAAGCATGGTTGAACCTCAAGTGCTTGGATGGGCAACCACCATCAATACAAACCAAGATAACACCTATAAAAGCATGATGAAGACCGCTTGTGTTGCAATCGAAACGTCGTGGGTTTTTTTATATTATTAAAAAAAAGTACGTGACTTTACCGAAAGAATCAAGAATATGAATTCCTGCAGTCACGAAAGTTTTATGTCAAACATTTTTTAGGAATTAATTAACCCAAAATCTGGATTAAAATAATAGATTAAGATCGCTTCCCAACCAAAAAGAGGGAGGGGATGGTGATGCATGTAGCAGAGGGGAGCAGATTGTCTAGTAGTCGTAGGTACTTCTACTAGAGGTGGGATGGTGGATCGTAACGTGGTACAGTCCCTAAACAGAGAATGCTCAGTAACCTAGTGCGCATCCACTCTGTACAACCCTCAGTGTGAAAAATAAGTGTATACATACAGTCCTCGACTTAGGAACACCATACTTACGGAGACCCGACTTACGGATACCCGACTTCCGAATCTGTTTCTATGAAATGTATTAATTTTTGGTTACCATTGACTTTAAAACGCGAACTTGCACTTCCAAACTGAACCACAGAACTATTTTGTTCAGTGCTGCGATCCTCCACGAGATGTCATGAGTCAGCCTCGTGCACGCGCACATGTGCGTATATGTGAAAGTGATTGTGTGGGGAGCGGTAGTGTTGCAGTTCACGCGCTGCGCTACAAACCCACCGACCCAAGTTCAATTCCAACTCACGGCCAACACCAGTGACGATTATCTGAACCATTCCTGGGCCTCCCGTAGGTCAACTCGGCCTCAAATGAGCACCTAGCGCGCTGTATAAACATCACCACTCGGGACACAAATGCAGCTGGGTGTGGTGCTGGCACACAACCCCTCGCATGCTGTGCTGGCTTTCATAGGCTATCGTTAACAGCACGTGCCCCAACAGCCTATTAAAGCTACACGGTGGATCTTTGTGCGGATCGGAAGTGTAGCGGTGAGCACGCTTGTGATTTGAAAGCGGTGAGTGAAAATAAAAAATATTTTTACTACATTTTATGTATTACTTACGATACACTATAATTTTAGTGTTAATGCAAATGTACATGATTTCTTATTTACGAGTTTAACAATGCTTGACTCTTTTGTTGAACCTTAACACATTTTATAACACTGACAATATGGGAATTTAAATATCGCACATTATTGTATTCCGACTTACGAACCGTTCCGACTTATGAATGTGCCTCAGGAACTAAATGCATTCGTAAGTCGAGGACTGCCATATTATTGATACATTTGTCTATTATACTATGTGTATTATTAGTTGTTTATCATGTAAAATTAGTTTACACTTGAAAAATATTCACCATAAATCCGGTATGTGGGGAAAAAATATTGATAGAGTATGTGTAGTGGCATAGCGCTGGCTGCTGGTAAAAAAGGGTAACTGCGGTGTATGGTAGTACCCACGTCAGCAGGCCACGATAGACACGAGAGGGGGACATCTAGGGGAAAGGTCACAGAGGGGGGGCCATCGGGAACCCGCTAGTAGGTTCCAGAGAGGGGGCGTGGCCGTGGCGGAGCGAGGCCACGCTGAGAGTATAAGAAGGGCCCCTGTGAGGGACCTTGTGGCTCTTGCTGGAAGTGGGATCCTCGTCGTGCTGTTCGTATATATAAGATAGTCGTCGTCACCATCTCGTCGTTGTCGTCTCGTCGCTGTCGTCTTGTCGCCATCGTCGCTGCCGTCTTCACTCGATATTACGCTGCTAGATAGGGGTTCGCTGTCTCCGTTCAGTGCTGTCAGTGTTAGATGGTTAGTGTTTTGTATAGGCAAGCAACGGTAATAGTGTGTACCCACGTAGGGTGTCTGTATTATCCCAATGGTGCTCGTTAAATAAAAGAAGCGCCTAAAAGTCTTACTGTCTCTGAGTTAGTCACTACACATGTACACATGAAAGTGACTACTGTAGTCAGAGATGCAAACGCTTGGGCGTCATCTGGTGCCTTACTGTCGCCATCCAGCGTAAACTATTTGGGTCTTTATAGTAAAGTTCGTAAATCTCAAGTACGCTATGGCAAGGTACCACAGTACATAACATGCGATTGGCTATCAATGACTTGAGTACATTAATAGTGAAAGTACGTACAACGGGAGGGCGTAAATAATGGTATTACTGTATATATGTGCGTTTGTGCCATGCCGGACTTCATAGGTGCTCGCTAACAGCACTTGCTCACCTTCGCCTCACTCTGCTGGTGCAGCACTTGCAGATCCTGGAGCTGACAGTGAATGCTCTGCAGGTTTTCTTGGCATGGCGCCAGCTCAGCGTGCAGCTCTGCCACCACACGCTGGTAACCCAAAATCCCCACCTGCAGGGATCCCAGGTGCTCATTCTTTTCGATGAGCTGCATTGGCCACGGACAAACGGCAGCAGAAGGACATGGCTAAGCATTTTAACGACTGCGTGCAGTTGTTAAAGAACATACAAATCCAACAAACACATACAGAACCAGTATCTTTATTTTAAATGAACGAATCTGATAAGCTATGAAACTCTTTTTCACAGATGTCCATACACCACACCACCTATGACCAAATGACCCGGAATGCACCCAATATTATAAGATCTTGGAAGAAAAGCAGGGTTGAACTTTGATGGTATTTGGATGGGTGACCACCATCCATACAACCCAAGATAACACCTATAAAAGCCCAGATATATGGATTAATTAACCCAAAAGCTACTTTAAAATGTCCGATTATAATTGCTTCCCAACCAAAAATAGGGAGGGGATGGAGATGCACGTAGCAGAGGGGAGCAGATGTTCTAGTAGTAGTAGGTACTTTTACTAGAGGTGGGATGGTGGATTGTAATGTGGTACAGTCCCTAAACAGAGGATGCTCAGTAACCCAGTGCGCATATACACATCTGTGTGAAAAATAACTGTATATATAGGCAGTCCTCAACTTACAAACACCTGCACTTACGAACCTGCTTCCATCAAATATATATTTTATAACATTGACTTTAAACGCGAACTCGCACTTGAAAATTGAACCGCGTCACTATTTTGTTCAGTGGAGCAATCCTCCGCGACATGTAATAATTCAGGATGGCGCTTGGAGCAAGTGTTTGCCTATAAGTGTGTGTGTGTGCACGCGCACGTGTCTATGTGTATGAAAGTGAATGTGTGGGGAGCGGTAGTGTAGCGATTAGCCTTCGAAAGCGGCGACCCGAGTTCGATTCCCGTTCATGGCCAACACCAGTGACGATTATGTGAACCGGTCCTGGGCGTCCCCTAGATCGACCCAGCCTCAAATGAGTACCTGGTGCGATGTGTAAACACCACCACTGGAGAGACAAAGGCAGCGAGGCATGGTGCTGGCCAATCACCCCCTTGTGTGCCATGCCGGCCTTCATAGGTGCTGCTCACTAACAGTACTTTCCCCAACAGTCTATTAAGGCTATACGGGGAGTCTTTGTCTGCGACGTGCGAATGCAGTGTACTCACCTCCGCCTCGCTCTGCTGGCGCAGCATGTCCAAATGCTGCAGCTGTGAGCGTCCGATCTGTGCGTTTTCGCGGTACTGCTCCAGCTCTGTGTGCAGCTCGGCCAGCATACGCTGATACCAAAGAATCCCCGCATGCAGGGATCCCAGCTCCTGGCTCCTCTCGAACAGCTGCTTGGGCCACAGGCAGAGGGACAGAGAAAAGCATTTTAACGACTGTGTGCGGTTATTGTAGAACATACAGATGCAACAACAGACACATTTAGAACCAGAATCTTTATTCATATTGGAGGAGTCTGATGAGCTGTGAAAATATTTTTCACAGATGTCCATACCCCATGTTTGACCAAATCACCCAGGATGCACCCAATCTTGTCAGACCATCATGCACACAACCCATGATTACGCCTATAAAAGCCCACATATATGGATTAAGTAACCCAAAATCTGCAGTAAAAGGTCAGATTAAAATCGCTTCCCAAACCAGGACAGGGAGGGCATGGACATGCACGTAGCAGAGGGGAGCAGATGGTCAGACCCTACACAGCCTGACGACTCAAGTGCTGTGTCACGGTCAGACCTGGGCTGTTCCGGGGCCAGGAGAGCTTGGGTTCTCAGCGGCCGTGGGAACGAGGCTGGGAGCATTACCTGACGCAGAGTGTCCTCATTCTCAGCTTGGGACGTGGTCAGCTGATCCTGCAGCGCCGACAGTCCCTGTTGGGGGGTGGAGAGCTCCGGCTGGGCACTGGCGCGCTCCGCCTCACTCGCTGCGAGCTCCTCCTTGCTCGCCTTGAGCTCCTCCTTCAGCCGAGTGATTGTGTCCTCGTCCTCCTGAGCCTTAATACAGGCAACGTTCGTTTTACCATCGTAATCATCACCATCATCATCATGAACAGCCATGATCCGTCCACCGCTGAATGTGTTTTTGTGATACTGCTGGATGAAAGTTTCCCTGAGCCATACCGGTCATGGGAATTAATTGATCATACTTCATCACACTGGTCAGCACGAAGTGGTACACCCAAGACTGGGTCAGATTTCACTGGCCACCAATGCTAGCCATGGTTGGTAATCAAACTCGGACAGCTTGGTTCAGAGTGCAGAAGGCTCATCACAGTAAATTAATACGTTGTATATCATCATAAATATTTCGCCGCACAAGGGTCTCCTCCTCTTGTGAACGCTGCCACAAATGTCTTAAAACTCAAACTTTCATTATCTTTATTTTACCAGCTAAGGCCTACTGAACTATATAGCTCTTTTTCAGAAGCGACCTGCCCACAAATGAAAGTTCAACGAAATGGCTTATCATGTGGAAATGTATTGCAGCTATAGAATCTAAACGCACGTTTCTAAATGTGGAGGAAGAACCGGAGGACCCGGAAAAAATCCACGTGACCACAGGGAGAACATGCAAACTCCAAATATACAGGTGTCGGGGTTGGGATCAAACCCACAACCTCCTGCATACAGGCGAGGTAGTTAACATCTCGCCACCGTGGCGCCCCTCTTCAGTGCCAATCGCGGCTTCACCACGCGTGCCCTTGCGAGCCGATACCTTCTTGGAGTTGCGCTCGAACTGCTTAAAAGCATCGGTGAGGGTGAGCCGGACCTCCTCCAGCCCTGTCGCCAGCTCGCAGGCCTCTTTCCGGTGCGCGTCCTGCTGCTGCGCCTTCTCCATCCCAAGTGCCTGGACGTGCCCCTCCGACTCCTTCAGCTACAGGCACGCACACGTTCCACAATGTTGGATTCATGTCTGGGGAAGTATACTGAATATGGTGTGCAGAATGTGGAAATATTTTCTGGGTTGGAAAAGACCCAGCTGTAATTAAGCCTGGCTTGCAAACAGATAAATAATTACCACTTAAGTCATTTAAACTCTGTGGTGTGCATATAGCTGTGTGTCTGCAAGCCTATATTGTTTCTCTAACAAATGCAAGCCAATCACATTTTAGAAAAAGTCCTGTAAACTGCAGCTGACTTTATAATTAAATTGTATTTATTCTAACTGAAAGTATTAAAATGTGAGAAAATACATTCGCAACTCTGAATTATGACAAATTATGAGAGGGAGTGAATTAGTTAAAGGCCTAGTCAGGGATTGCCTTGTCTAGTGTAATTACCTCATCCAACATTCACCTATCTGCAGACAAAATTAAGAGCCATGAGGGGAGGACCGATCCTGTGGTCACAATTATAACAACACAAGCGGCCTTCATCAGGTTGTTGTGGCCGAAACGTCGTGAGAATATTATTGTGTTATTTTATTTTATCAATTTATTATTGTATTCTCATTCTACGTGACTTTACCGAAAGAACCAAAGAAGATGAATCATTGCAGTCACGAAAGCTTTAAATCGAAATGAAACTTGAATTTGGAGCTTTCGTGACTGCAGGAATTATTCTTTGTTTTTTTATTATTAATTTTATTATTTCTTATTTCTACGTGACTTTACCTAAAAAAACATTCTCTAATATGCGATGGTGCACTGCTCAGGCGATGAAGACAGGCCTCATGCACACACATGGAGGTGGGGGGGCTGCCGCATAAGGCTCTGGTTACCTGGTGCTGCAGCCCGGCGATCTGGCCGTGCATGCACTCCATCTCAGCATCCGTGTGCTGAAGTGTGTGCTGCAGCTGCACCACCTCCTGTGCCCTCGCGGCCTCCTCTGCCCTGGAGACTCCCAGCTCGGCCTTGAGAAAGTCCGTCTGTTGCTCCAGAGAATTGCCTGTCGGAAGGGACACAAAACCATGGCGATGAAGACAGTACAGCCACCAGTGGCAGCAGACAGAGAAGGAGCAGTAGCTCAGGAGGAAGAGTACCAGCAGCGGGAGTAGTAGCAGACAGAATAGGTCTGAGGTCCCTCAGACCTATTCACCAGCTTGCATGCAAACACAGGGTCCAGAATAATAATATAAGCACAGGAAGGGCCTAGTGAGAGAGCAGTTAGTAAACCCAGTGCAGTCCTATGTTAGACAGCGGAAGTGGTCCACGTGGGAAATGAAGTAAAAACGAGGAATTACTCGTTTTAACTCGTAAAAAGAAGTTATTGGTGCACAGTGCTCGACAAAAATTAGTGTTCAATGGGTCCGTGGATTCAGAAAGATTTTGGAGCACAGGCCCCTACCCACCGGTCTCCTCGCAGCAAGCGTTAGCCTCCTGCAGTCGTTGCTGCAGCTCCAGTACTTCATGCCGCAGGTTGTCCACCTCGGTCTGCTGCACCTCTTGGTTGGTAAAGAGGTCGCGCATGTTCGCTCTCAGCTCCGCGGCCTCGGTGCCCAGCCGCTCGGTTTCAGTCCCGCGCTCTCGCGCCTCTTCCCGCGCCGCCACCAGGTCTGCCTCTGAGCGCCGCAGCAGCTCGTCACGCTCCTTCAGCGCCTGCGGGCGGAGACGGGCAGCATCTAAATTACACGTAATTACAACATGTAACTTGAATATATTAATAAATTGTTTAGCATTCATCCAAAATATTGAGAAAATAAGTGGGCTTGGGCAGGACACATTGCTGTTGCAAGAAGGGGGGTGGCTGTTGCGAGAGTGGAGGCCTCACCTTCTGGAGGACCGTGATGTGCACAACGTGAGCGTCGTACTCTGAATCGTCGTGCATATGTGATGCACGATATTCGGCCAGCTCTATGTATGCCAGATGCAGAGTCGCATCGTGCTCACGCCTCAGCTGCTCCTCGCGCTCGCCCCACCGCACTGCCTCCAACTCCACCTGCAGGCTGTTGATGGCCTGCGAGTGTGCCATTAGCTGCTCACGGGCAGAAGGGCACAGTGTCACAGGCACGTGCATGCATAGGTGGGCAGCCCTTCATCACAGACACATGCAGCGTGCAGATGAGGACAGGTACAGACATACAGACACACGGAGCATGTAGTTGTACAGAGAGATAAGAGACTATAGACATGGGCAGGAGGCACAAGAAAATAAATTACAGATGCAGAGACATACACACAAAGACACAAGCAAGTCATACAAATTTGGACACATTATGGAAAGACAGTGCATGTGGAGAGAGATGTACATAGCCAAAGGCAGAACATGCAGAGGGAGACAAGATAAGAATGCGGAGACACGGGCATTGAGTACAGAGACGCACATACAGGCGCCTCGCATGCAGACGGACGCACACGTGCAGTGGATGCTTTTCAAGATGAAAATAAGAAATTGAGATTCTATTGTAAACAAATCAAGAACTACAAAAATATGCAAGGTAAACACCTGTGGTCTTATTGAACATACCACAATCACGTTTAAAATATTTAGAATGATAATAGAAAGTCAAAAAATAGAACCATGATACATTGTATACATCAATAAACGATTGGTAAGCGTGCATACAACATGGCAACGTTCTTCATCATAAGATAATGAAGAAACTCGTTGCACCCAAATGTTCATCTTCAAATTGAGTCAATATTCAAAACAAATAACTCACAACGCCTCCTCACACCATGTCGGTCATGGGAATGTGTTTGACTATACTTCCCCATGCTGGTCAGCACCGTACAGATGTATTAATCAATAAAACATAATACATGCACATTATGTGGGGAGATGCTATGATACAAAAATTTAGTTTGATCTGCTTTTATCTTTCATTTTCAACATTATTGGGAATAAAACCATGGACCACTCGCTACAGTGAATTTAGCAAAATTTATTACGGAACAAAAATATAATTCGATGGGTTTTTTGTGCACTCATTTGCAACTAGGCTGAGACCACTATGCTTGAGAATCCGGTTTAATCACTGTGGTTGGGCAGCTGTAATCCACATTCAATCCTGGCATCTCAGCCATGCTGGCACAGCATGTCTGACCCCTGGGGCACCTAGCTACCTCCCAGAATGCACTCATTTAATGTGCCATTTCCTTGACGTTCAGATCGTAACTCTGAATAAAAACTCAACGCATGAATCAATAATGATGCACTTAATAGGGCAGAGCTTCTAAAAGGTGATGTTTCAGGCAATGGGCCTTCATCACATCAGAGAAGTCAAAGCAATATCCATTGCAGCGTTATTGACGAATATGTTGAGGTTTTGTTATCTCTGCTTGTGTGCCACGCAGCTTCACAACGTGAACACATTATTTGGGTCTTTCGGTAAGGCCATGTAGATACAAAAATAATAACAATATCACGACGTTTCGATCGCAACACAAGCAATCGTCATCAAGTGAAGGATATGGCAGGAGAGCTGCCGAGGCAGGAAAAAATATATGGCGGGAGCGCTGCTAAGGTAGGGAGTTAAAAAGGTTTGAGATGGGTGTAGCTCAAGGGTCAGTGGGCAGGGCTTGATGAAATTTGCATGTAAATGTAAGATCGGCGAAATCTTGACAAACGAAGTTTCACTTTAGCCGTGCTCCGTGTAACAAGGGGACAGGGGGGTTGGTGGTGGCCACAGTACCTCCTCAGCATGGTTTTTCTTGAGTTGGTGCAGCATCTCGTGGAGACTCTTCTCTGTCTGGCTCAGTGCGCCACGCAGGGTGGCGAACTGCGCTCTTGCCCTGCTCAGATTGTCCCGCAGGGTCGACACCTCCCGGGACAGGTGGTGCATTTCCTTTTCCGGCATTTCCAACTGCGACGGGAGCAAGGGCACATGGCACGGGCACGTTAGCTCCTCCCAGCGTAAATCCTGCCTTCAATCGCATCGTGACATGCCATTCGCCATCGGATGGTGGAGACAACACCATGGCACATGGCAAGTGAGGTGCCTAATACACAGGTAGACACACATAGGACAGATGGGCTGACACCCACACACCCAAGCAAAGGCAACACCACGATTCCCCGCACAGCCTAAACAGAGTGGTAGAATGCGCAGCAGTGCTGGCCCAGGAAACGCACCCACACCATCTTCATTTACATTCGCTCAGCCAATGAGAGTGACAAACGCTCCAAGACAACCAGCATTCATGGCCATGAGTACTTAAAAAAAATCAATAATTTCGTCAATGTTAATACAATATTTGAACCTTATGGGGTCCCATAAGCCCCCGGCTCTCGCATAAACTGCGTTGCGACGTCATTTTGTCTGTTGAAGGCGAATGAAACGGCAATCTATTCCTCTCGACGAGCTCTACACGATGCGCTAATCAAAGTTTCAAAGTTTGGTTTCTTCTGCGCATTCGTCCTCGCTGCGCTTGGACGGCATGACAACAGAATGATCCGCGCCAGGTAGGTCGCGTCGTTTATGTGCGCGGTGTGACGGAGTCACCAAAAATTTATTCATTACGATTTTGACTTACGTTTATTCGGGACCTCGGGGTCCCGCCATAAGGTTAATTTGTTGTTCAGTTTTATCACAGTACGCTCTGAGCCACACAGCGCTCGCCAATTTTTAAAAGACAAACTCGTCCGCCGATGTGTTTGCTCCTCCTTGGTCTCTCTGCCTTAGCCCCAAAATGTCTGGGAATGTCAACATGCCAGTGATAAGGCCGGTCGAGGTGAGTGAGCATATGGCGGTTACACTGGTGAGTACAGTACATAATACTTCCTGATGCTATTAAAAAAATAAATTCGTTTTGATGGAATGTTTACCATCTCTTTTATTACTCTTATAAAATAGCGCTGATACTCCAATGAAGCCCTCATTTATTGTTCATAAGAGATAATGCTGTCGAGAAGTCATCCCCATATATAATGGTATAACCCTTTTCGCGCTGATTTCCTGAATGCTCACTTCTCCACATAGGCATCTTGAGCGCTAAGCGAGACTGCCTGTATTCATTTCAGCCTAAGTCGACATAGGGGAGTCCCAACACTGGCTCAGATATCCCTCGCCACTGGTGTTAGCAGGTATTTGTGGTTCATGCGGACTTGCTGCCTTGTAAAAGGTGTCAATCTGGTGTTGGGGCAAAGCTTTTTTTTATCATTCCATACACGTTTGCATTTTAGCTGGTAAGTGGCAGAGTGGTGGCCTCCACTCCAGCCTAGATTTGTGTCTGTCCCCTACCTCTCTTACCGAGTACAACTCCTCTGACATCAAAACACAAGGGGCCGTCCATAAATGACGTCACGCGATTTTGGACCCATCCCCCTTTGTCACACGGTGTCACAAAAAGTCAGACCCCCCAAAAAAAACATGCTTCAAATCGCTTTAGTTCACAGTTCCATTTATTTGGTATAGCCCTGTGAGCCATTCAGCTCTTGAATCGGGTGCACCCGCAACAAACAAAAACATGAACAAGAAAACATTTTAAACTATTGTCATTGTAGTGCGTATTAATGTGGTGCTGCACTCTGATGTTGTAGAACATTTTTAAAAAAGTCTATTTAATTAAGTGGAACGTGTTGTCTATTTTTATTTAAAATTGCGCATTTTGATGTGACATCACATTTCTCAAACCCCCCCCCGTCACACATCGTCACAAATGTCTGCCTCCCCCCCCCAAGTGCGTGACGTCATTTATGGACGGCCCCCAAGAGGTGGCACTACGCACCTACACTGTTGACACATTCATTGTCTCATGTGTTGCTTTCTCAACTGTGGTCTGTTGAAGAATATCATGTATATTCTTGCCGACGCAGATAAAGAAACACAGGTGCTCAGATCGCTGGCTTTGCCCGAATTACAGGCCACCACGCAGCGATAAGGAGCCCGCAGCGCTGGCGTAATCAAATGCAGCGATGACGTCATCATATGCAGCGATTACGCCATCGACTACAGCGATGACGACATCGATTAGTGATGACGTCATCAATTACAGTGACGACGTCAATTTCAGTGAAGACGGCATCGAATACAGTGATGACGTCCGCAATGGCAGTGATTACGTCACTGGCTTTACCCAAAAAGGGCGGAGCCAATGGCTCGGGCCTTATTGCGTCACCAAACGTCACGTGACCCCCAGGCACAGCTGCTGGGAAATGGCAGTTGACACGAGATGCTATCACCTTGGCAACGCAAACAAGGACCAACTGCCCAGAGAAAGCTTTCTCCGACTAAAATCCTTGATGAAACTCTCAATCTGTGATCTTAAACTATGAACCTCGTTACCCACGCATCAAGCGCTCAATTTAAAGTAAAATTTAAATATTTTAAAAAATAATATTTTTTCTCGATGTGATCACAGTACTATATTTGTTACTTCGTATAACTCCAACGCAAGAGGTGGCGCCACTCACCTCCACTGTTGACGAATTTGGAGTCTCCAGCGTCGCTTGCATCTGCTGCCGTCTCTTGAAGAACTTCATGGCTCCTGTTGGGGGCGCAAGAGACAAACGCAGCCGCTCAGCTCGCTCGCCCTGCCGGAGTGACGTAACGCCATTGGGGTCGGAGGTGAGAGCGCAGGAAGTTACGCAATTGGCCCCGCCTACCATGGGCGGAGCCAGATCACGTGCCCCCAGGCACCCTATGGGGGCAGAGGAAGCTGCCTCCGTATCAGCCAGGGCTCAAAGTTCTCGACGCGGCTTTTGCGTCTGCGATTTGAAACTCGGAACCTCTTCACCCACGTGTCGAGAGTTCAATGTTTGAATGCAATTTAATCGAGGCCACTGTCTTGGTATGGTCCTTTGACTGTTGGTGTTTTGCCATCTTGCCCAAGCTTGGATTTGATGTTGACAAATCTACAATAAGGTATGAGCTTGCACAGTTTGATTTTACATGACATTTATTCGTGACTTGACTACATTTTCTCAATCCTTACTCGAGTATCTTTAATTGCATTTTGTTGTTGATGCAACTGGCTAACCCGACCCTTCTGGACGTGTGTGAAAGAGAACGTCAAAACTCATGTAAAATACAGATTCTGATTTATCTACACGCACACGCAGAAGGCAAACGCGGGTACCTGGCCTCTATGCAGCAGACACGAGTAATTTATTATCTTTCAGGATGTTATTTAGAACTTTATTGAATGTTATGTCACCAACCAAACATCGAGCATAGCAACAAATATCATGCAACTCTCCGGAGACGGACACCTCCCTTACCGACCTCACCTCATCCTCCTCACCCCTAACCCCTCACCTCGCCCTCCTCACCCCTCGTTCTCCTCACCCCTCGTTCTCCTCACCCCTCGTTCTCCTCACCCCTCGTTCTCCTCACCTCGTTCTCCTCACCCCTCGCCTCGTCCTCACCCCCGTTCTACTCACCTCGTCCTCACCGCTCGCCTCATCCTCACCGCTCGCCTCATCCTCACCCCTCGACTCATCCTCACCCCTCGACTCATCCTCACCCCTCGACTCATCCTCACCCCTCGACTCATCCTCACCCCTCGACTCATCCTCACCCCTCACCTCGTCCACCTCACCCGTCGTCCTCAACCCTCACCTCGTTCTCACCCCTCGCCTCTCGTTCTACTCACCCCGTCGTTACCCCTCACCTCGTTCTCACCTCATCCTCACACGGCTACCTGCACTCTATGTAGTAGACGTGAATAATTGACTATAATTCAGATTGTTATTAACTTTATTACATGTTTTGTCACGAATCAAACATCACCTCCTCCTCACCCTTCACCTCGTCCTCACCCCGTCCTCGCATCTCGCCTCGTCCTCCTCACCCCGTTCTCCTTCACCCCTCGTTCTCACCCCTCACCTCGTCCTCCTCACCCCTCACCTCGTTCTTCTCATCCCTCAGCTCGTATTCCTCACCCCTCACCTCGCCCTCACTTGGTCCTCACCCCTCACCTCGTCCTCGCCTCGTCCTCACCCCTTGCCTCGTCATCTTTACCCCTTAGCTCATCCTCCTCACCCTCACCTCGTCCTTCTCTAACCCCTCGCTCTCCTCACCTCGTCCTCCTCACCCATCGCCTCGTCCTCCTCACCCATCGCCTCGTCCTCCTAAACCCTCGTTCTCACCCCTCGCCTCCTCCTCACCCCTCGCCTCGTCCTCCTCACCCCTCGTCCTCCTCACCCCTCACCTCGTCCTTCTCATCCCTCAGCTCGTATTCCTCACCCCTCACCTCGCCCTCCTCACCCCTCACCTCGTCCTCGCCTCGTCATCTTTACCCCTTAGCTCATCCTCCTCACCCTCACCTCATCCTTCTCTAACCCCTCGCTCTCCTCACCTCATCCTCACCCATCACCTCGTCCTCCTCACCCATCGCCTCGTCCTCCTCACCCATCGCCTCGTCCTCCTCAACCCTCGTTCTCACCCCTCGCCTCCTCCTCACCCCTCGCCTCGTCCTCCTCACCCGTCGTTCTCCTCACCCCTCGCCTCGTACTCACCCCTCGCCTCGGCCTCCTCAACCCTCGTTCTCACCCCTCGTCTCCTCACCCCTCGCCTCGGCCTCCTCACCCCTCGTTCTCCTCACCCCTCGTTCTCCTCACCCCTCGTACTCACCCCTCGCCTCGTACTCACCCCTCACTTCGTCCTCCTCACCCCTCACCTCGTCCTCGCCTCGTCCTCACCCCTTGCCTCGTCATCTTTACCCCTCAGCTCATCCTCCTCACCCTCACCTCGTCCTCCTCACCCCTCACCTCGTCCTCCTCAGCTCGTTCTCTTCACCGCTCGTCCTCCTCACCTCGTCCTCCTCACCCCTCAGCTCGTCTTCCTCACCTCGTCCTCACCCCTCACGTCGTCCGCTTGACCTTTCACCTCGTCCACACCCCTCACCTCATCCTCACCCATCACCTCGTCTTCCTCACCCCTCACCTCATCCGCTTTACCCCTCAGCTCGTCCTCCTCACCCCGCGTCCTCCTCACCCCTCAGCTCGTCTTCCTCACCCCTCACCTCGTCCTCCTCACCCCTCGACTCGTCCTTCTCACCCCTCATCCTCCTCACCCCTCGTCCTCCTCACCCCTCGTCCTCCTCACCCCTCGCCTCATCTTTCTCACCCATCGTCCTCCTCACCCCTCGTCCGCCTCACCTTTTACCTCGTCCCCCTCACCCCTCGACTCGTCCTCTCACCTCAGCTCGTCCTCCTCACCCGTCGTCGTCCTCACCGCTCACCTCGTCCTTCTCACCCTTCACCTCTCCCTCGCCTCGTCCTCCTCATCCTTAGCTCGTCCTCACTCCTCGTCCTCCCCTCCCCTCGCTGTCCTCACCATTTGCCTCGTCCTCCTCACCCCACACCTTGTTCTTCTTATTCCTCATCTTGTCCTCCTCACCACTCCACTCATCCTACTCACCCCTCACCTCACCCTCCTCACCCCTCGTCCTCCTCACCCCTCGTCCTACTCACCCATTGTCCTCCTCACACATTGTCCTCCTCACACATTGTCCTCCTCACCGCTCGTTCTCCTCACCCCTCGTTCTCCTCACCCCTCAGCTCGTCTTCCTCACCCCTCACCTCACCTCGTCCACCCCACCCCGCGCCTCGTCATCCTCACGCCTCGCCCACCTCACCCCTCACCTCGTCCTTCTCACCCACACCGCGTTCTTCTTACCCCTCACCTCTTCCTCCTCACCCCTCGTCCTCCTTACCCCTCGCTCTCCTCACCCCTCGTCTTCCTCACCCCTCGCTCTCCTCACCCCTCGCTCTCTTCACCCCTCGCTCTCCTCAACCCTCGTCCTCACCTCGTTTTTCTTCTCACCCCCCGTCCTCACCCCTCGCTCGTCCACCACATCCTGCTCCTCACCTCCTCATCCCTCGTCCTCCTCACCCCTCGTCCTCCTCACCCCTCGCTCTCCTCAGCCCTCGCCTCGTCCTCCTCACCCCCACACCTCGTTCTTCTTACTTCTCACCCCCCGTCCTCCTCACTTCTCGTCCTCCTCACCCCTCACCCCTCGTCCTCCTCACCCCTCACGCCTCATCTTCCTCACCCATCGTCCTCCTCACCCCTCGTCCGCCTCACCTTTCACCTCGTCCTCCTCACCCCTCGACTCATCCTCACCTCTCACCTCAGCTCGTCCTTTTCACCCGTCGCCGTCCTCACCACTCACCTCGTCCTCCTCACCCCTCACCTCTCCCTCGCCTCGTCCTCCTCACCCTTAGCTCGTCCTCCTCGTCCTCCCCTCCCCTCGCTGTCCTCACCATTTGCCTCGTCCTCCTCACCCCACACCTCGTTCTTCTTACCCCTCATCTTGTCCTCCTCACCACTCGACTCGTCCTACTCACCCCTCACCTCACCCTCCTCACCCCTCGTCCTCTTCACCCATTGTCCTCCTCACCCATTGTCCTCCTCACCGCTCGTTCTCCTCACCCCTCGTTCTCCTCACCCCTCGCCTCATCTTCCTCACCCATCGTCCTCCTCACCTCTCGTCCGCCTCACCTTTCACCTCGTCCTCCTCACCCCTCGTCCTCCTCACCCCTCGCCTCATCTTCCTCACCCATCGTCCTCCTCACCCCTCGTCCGCCTCACCTTTCACCTCGTCCTCCTCACCCCTCCACTCGTCCTCACCTCTCACCTCAGCTCGTCCTCCTCACCCGTCGTCGTCCTCACCGCTCACCTCGTCCTCCTCACCCCTCACCTCTCCCTCGCCTCGTCCTCCTCATCCTTAGTTCGTCTTCACTCCTCGTCCTCCCCTCGCTGTCCTCACCATTTGCCTCGTCCTCCTCACCCCACACCTCGTTCTTCTTACCCCTCATCTTGTCCTCCTCACCACTCAACTCGTCCTACTCACCCCTCACCTCACCCTCCTCACCCCTCGTCCTCCTCACCCATTGTCCTCCTCACCCATTGTCCTCCTCACCGCTCGTTCTCCTCACCCCTCAGCTCGTCTTCCTCACCCCTCACCTCACCTCGTCCACCCCACCCCTCGCTGTCCTCACCATTTGCCTCGTCCTCCTCACCCCACACCGCGTTCTTCTTACCCCTCACCTCTTCCTCCTCACCGCTCGACTCGTCCTCCGCACCCCTCACCTCCTCACCCCTCGTCCTCCTCACCCCTCATCCTCCTCACCCCTCGCTCTTCTCACCCCTCGTCCTCCTCACCCCTCGCTCTCCTCACCCCTCGCTCTCCTCACCCCTCGTCCTCCTCACCCCTCGTCCTCACCCCCACACCTCGTTTTTCTTCTCACCCCCCCGTCCTCACCCCTCGCTCGTCCACCGCACCCTGCTCCTCACCTCTTGACCCCTCGTCCTCCTCACCCCTCACCTCCTCACCCCTCGTCCTCCTCACCCCTCGCTCTCCTCACCCCTCGTCCTCCTCACCCCTCGTCCTCCTCACCCCTCGCTCTCCTCACCCCCACACCTCGTTCTTCTTACTTCTCACCCCCCGTCCTCCTCCCTTCTCGTTCTCCTCACCCCTCGCTCGTCCACCGCACCCTGCTCCTCATCCTCCTCACCTCGTCCTCCTTAACCCTCACGTCGTCCGCTTGACTCCTCACGTCGTCCTCTTGACCCCTCACCTCGTTCTCACCCCTCACCTCGTCCACCTCACTTATCCTCAACCCTCACCTCGTTCTCACCCCTCACCTTGTCCTCCTCACCCCCACAGCTCGTTCTTCTTACTCCTCACCCCTCACTCTCCTCACCCCTCGTCCTCCTCACCCCTCGTCCTCCTCACCCCTCGTCCTCCTCACCCCTCGTCCTCCTCACCCCTCGTCCTCCTCACCCCTCGTCCTCCTCACCCCTCGCCTCATCTTCCTCACCCATCGTCCTCCTCACCCCTCGTCCGCCTCACCTTTCACCTTGTCCTCACCTCGCCTCGTCCTCCTCACCCCACACCTCGTTCTTCTTACCCCTCATCTTGTCCTCCTCACCACTCGACTCGTCCTACTCACCCCTGACCTCACCCTCCTCACCCCTCGCCTGGTACTCACTCCTCACTTCGTCCTCCTCACCCCTCGTTCTCCTCACCCCTCGTTCTCCTCACCCTTCGCCTCGTACTCACTTCGTCCTCCTCACCCCTCACCTCGTCCTCGCCTCGTCCTCCTCACCCCTTGCCTCGTCATCTTTACCCCTCAGCTCATCCTCCTCACCCTCACCTCGTCCTCCTCATCCCTCACCTCGTCCTCCTCACCCCTCAGCTCGTCTTCCTCACCTCGTCCTCACCCCTCACGTCGTCCGCTTGACCTTTCACCTCGTCCACACCCCTCACCTCATCGTCACCCATCACCTCGTCTTCCTCACCCCTCACCTCATCCGCTTTACCCTTCAGCTCATCCTCCTCACTCCTCAGCTCGTCCTCACCACTCACCTCGTCTTCCTCACCCCTCACCTCTCCCTCGCCTCGTCGTCCTCACCCTTAGCTCGTCCTCACTCCTCGTCCTCCTCTCCCCTCGCTGCCCTCACCATTTGCCTCACCCTCCTCACCCCACACCTCGTTCTTCTTACCCCTCATCTTGTCCTCCTCACCACTCGACTCGTCCTACTCACCCCTCACCTCACCTCACCCATTGTCCTCCTCACCCATTGTCCTCCTCACCCATTGTCCTCCTCACCCATTGTCCTCCTCACCGCTCGTTCTCCTCACCCCTCGTTCTCCTCACCCCTCAGCTCGTCTTCCTCACCCCTCACCTCGTCCACCGCACCCCGCGCCTCGTCATCCTCACGCCTCGCCCGCCTCACCCCTCACCTCGTCCTTCTCACCCACACCGCGTTCTTCTTACCCCTCACCTCTTCCTCCTCACCCCTCGACTCGTCCTCCGCACCCCTCACCTCCTCACCCCTCGTCCTCCTCACCCCTCGCTCTCCTCACCCCTCGTCCTCCTCACCCCTCGCTCTCCTCACCCCTCGCTCTCCTCACCCCTCGCCTCGTCCTCTTCACCCCTCGTCCTCACCCCCACACCTCGTTCTTCTTACTTCTCACCCCCCGTCCTTCTCACCCCTCGTCCTCCTCACCCCTCGTCCTCCTCACCCCTCGACTCGTCCTCACCTCTCACCTCAGCTCGTCCTCCTCACCCGTCGTCGTCCTCACCGCTCACCTCGTCCTCACCCCTCACCTCGTTCTTCTTACCCCTCATCTTGTCCTCCTCACCACTCGACTCATCCTACTCATCCCTCACCTCACCTCACCCTCCTCACCCCTCGTCCTCACCCATTGTCCTCCTCACCGCTCGTTCTCCTCACCCTTCGTTCTCCTCACCCCTCAGCTCGTCTTCCTCACACCTCGTCCACCGCACCCCGCGCCTCGTCATCCTCACGCCTCGCCCGCCTCACCCCTCACCTCGTCCTTCTCACCCACACCGCGTTCTTCTTACCCCTCACCTCTTCCTCCTCACCCCTCGACTCGTCCTCCTCACCCCTCGTCCTCCTCACCCCTCGATCTCCTCACCCCTCGTCCTCACCCCCACACCTCGTTCTTCTCACCCCCCCCCCCGTCCTCACCCCTCGCTCGTCCACCGCACCCTGCTCCTCACCTCCTCACCCCTCGTCCTCCTCACCCCTCGTCCTCCTCACCCCTCGCTCTCCTCACCCCTCGCTCTCCTCAGCCCTCGCCTCGTCCTCCTCACCCCTCGTCCTCCTCACCCCCACACCTCGTTCTTCTTACTTCTCACCCCCCGTCCTCCTCACTTCTCGTCCTGCTCACCCCTCGCTCGTCCACCGCACCCTGCTCCTCATCCTCCTCACCCCTCACCTCGTCCTCCTTACCCCTCACGTCGTCCGCTTGACCCCTCACCTCGTCCTCTCGACCCCTCACCCCTTTCTCACCCCTCACCTCGTCCACCTCACTTGTCCTCAACCCTCACCTCGTTCTCACCCCTCACCTCGTCCTCACCCCCACAGCTCGTTCTTCTTACTCCTCACCCCTCACTCTCCTCACCCCTCGTCCTCCTCACTCTCGTCCTCCTCACCCCTCGTCCTCCTCACCCCTCGTCCTCCTCACCCCTCGTCCTCCTCACCCCTCGCTCTCCTCACCCCTCGTCCTCCTCACCCCTCGCTCTCCTCACCCCTCGCCTCGTCCTCCTCACCCCTTGTCCTCCTCACCCCTCGTCCTCACCCCTCGCCTCATCTTTCTCACCCATTGTCCTCCTCACCCCTCGTCCGCCTCACCTTTCACCTCGTCCTCCTCACCCCTCGACTCGTCCTCACCTCTCACCTCAGCTCGTCCTCCTCACCCGTCGTCGTCCTCTCCTCACCCCTCGTCTTCCTCACCCCTCGCTCTCCTCACCCCTCGTCTTCTTCACCCCTCGCTCTCCTCAACCCTCGTCCTCACCTCGTTTTTCTTCTCACCCCCCGTCCTCACCCCTCGCTCGTCCACCGCACCCTGCTCCTCACCTCCTCGTCCTCCTCACCCCTCGTCCTCCTCACCCCTCGCCCTCCTCACCCCTCGTCCTCCTCACCCCCACACCTCGTTCTTCTTACTTCTCACCCCCCGTCCTCCTCACTTCTCGTCCTCCTCACCCCTCACCCCTCGTCCTCCTCACCCCTCACGCCTCATCTTCCTCACCCATCGTCCTCCTCACCCCTCGTCCGCGTCACCTTTCACCTCGTCCTCCTCACCCCTCGACTCGTCCTCACCTCTCACCTCAGCTCGTCCTCCTCACCCGTCGTCGTCCTCACCGCTCACCTCGTCCTCCTCACCCCTCACCTCTCCCTCACCTCGTCCTCCTAACCCTTAGCTCGTCCTCCTCGTCCTCCCCTTCCCTCGCTGTCCTCACCATTTGCCTCGTCCTCCTCACCCCACACCTCGTTCTTCTTACCCCTCATCTTGTCCTCCTCACCACTCGACTCGTTTTACTCACCCCTCACCTCACCCTCCTCACCCCTCGTCCTCCTCACCCCTCGTCCTCCTCACCCCTCGTCCTCCTCACCCATTGTCCTCCTCACCCATTGTCCTCCTCACCGCTCGTTCTCCTCACCCCTCGTTCTCCTCACCCCTCAGCTCGTCTTCCTCACCCCTCACCTCGTCCACCCCACCCCCGCGCCTCGTCATCCTCACGCCTCGCCCGCCTCACCCCTCACCTCGTCCTTCTCACCCACACCGCGTTCTTCTTACCCCTCACCTCTTCCTCCTCACCACTCGACTCGTCCTCCGCACCCCTCACCTCCTCACCCCTCGCTCTCCTCACCCCTCGTCCTCCTCACCCCTCGCTCTCCTCACCCCTCGCTCTCTTCACCCCTCGCTCTTCCTCAACCCTCGTCCTCACCCCCACACCTCGTTTTTCTTCTCACCCCCCGTCCTCACCCCTCGCTCGTCCACCACACCCTGCTCCTCACCTCCTCACCCCTCGTCCTCCTCACCCCTTGTCCTCCTCACCCCTCGTCCTCCTCACGCCTCGCTCTCCTCAGCCCTCGCCTCGTCCTCTTCACCCCTCGTCCTCCTCACCCCCACACCTCGTTCTTCTTACTTCTCACCCCCCCGTCCTCCTCACCTCTCGTTCTCCTCACCCATCGCTCGTCCACCGCACCCTGCTCCTCATCCTCCTCACCCCTCACCTCGTCCTCCTTACCCCTCACGTCGTCCGCTTGACCCCTCACCTCGTCCTCTTGATCCCTCACCTCGTTCTCACCCCTCACCTCGTCCACCTCACTTGTCCTCAACCCTCACCTCGTTCTCACCCCTCACCTCGTCCTCCTCACCCCCACAGCTCGTTCTTCTTACTCCTCACCCCTCACTCTCCTCACCCCTCGTCCTCCTCACTCTCGTCATCGTCACCCCTCGTCCTCCTCACCCCTCGTCCTCCTCACCCCTCGCCTCATCTTCCTCACCCATCGTCCTCCTCACCCCTCGTCCGCCTCACCTTTTACCTCGTCCTCCTCACCCCTAGACTCGTCCTCACCTCAGCTCGTCCTCCTCACCCATCGTCGTCCTCACCGCTCACCTCGTCCTCGCCTCGTCCTCCTCACCCTTAGCTCGTCCTCACTCCTCGTCCTCCCCTCCTCTCGCTGTCCTCACCATTCGCCTCGTCCTCCTCACCCTATACCTCGTTCTTCTTACCCCTGATCTTGTCCTCCTCACCACTCGACTCGTCCTACTCACCCCTCACCTCACCTCACCCTCCTCACCCATTATCCTCACCCATTGTCCTCCTCACCCATTGTCCTCTTCACCGCTCGTTCTCCTCACCCCTCGTTCTCCTCACCCGTCAGCTCGTCTTCCTCACCTCGTCCTCACCCCTCACGTCGTCCGCTTGACCTTTCACCTCGTCCACACCCCTCACCTCATCGTCACCCATCACCTCGTCTTCCTCACCCCTCACCTCATCCGCTTTACCCTTCAGCTCATCCTCCTCACTCCTCAGCTCGTCCTCACCACTCACCTCGTCTTCCTCACCCCTCACCTCTCCCTCGCCTCGTCGTCCTCACCCTTAGCTCGTCCTCACTCCTCGTCCTCCTCTCCCCTCGCTGCCCTCACCATTTGCCTCGTCCTCCTCACCCCACACCTCGTTCTTCTTACCCCTCATCTTGTCCTCCTCACCACTCGACTCGTCCTACTCACCCCTCACCTCACCTCACCCATTGTCCTCCTCACCCATTGTCCTCCTCACCCATTGTCCTCCTCACCCATTGTCCTCCTCACCGCTCGTTCTCCTCACCCCTCGTTCTCCTCACCCCTCAGCTCGTCTTCCTCACCCCTCACCTCGTCCACCGCACCCCGCGCCTCGTCATCCTCACGCCTCGCCCGCCTCACCCCTCACCTCGTCCTTCTCACCCACACCGCGTTCTTCTTACCCCTCACCTCTTCCTCCTCACCCCTCGACTCGTCCTCCGCACCCCTCACCTCCTCACCCCTCGTCCTCCTCACCCCTCGCTCTCCTCACCCCTCGTCCTCCTCACCCCTCGCTCTCCTCACCCCTCGCTCTCCTCACCCCTCGCTCTCCTCACCCCTCGCTCTCCTCAGCCCTCGCCTCGTCCTCTTCACCCCTCGTCCTCACCCCCACACCTCGTTCTTCTTACTTCTCACCCCCCGTCCTCCTCACCCCTCGTCCTCCTCACCCCTCGTCCTCCTCACCCCTCGACTCGTCCTCACCTCTCACCTCAGCTCGTCCTCCTCACCCGTCGTCGTCCTCACCGCTCACCTCGTCCTCACCCCTCACCTCGTTCTTCTTACCCCTCATCTTGTCCTCCTCACCACTCGACTCATCCTACTCACCCCTCACCTCACCTCACCCTCCTCACCCCTCGTCCTCACCCATTGTCCTCCTCACCGCTCGTTCTCCTCACCCTTCGTTCTCCTCACCCCTCAGCTCGTCTTCCTCACACCTCGTCCACCGCACCCCGCGCCTCGTCATCCTCACGCCTCGCCCGCCTCACCCCTCACCTCGTCCTTCTCACCCACACCGCGTTCTTCTTACCCCTCACCTCTTCCTCCTCACCCCTCGACTCGTCCTCCTCACCCCTCGTCCTCCTCACCCCTCGATCTCCTCACCCCTCGTCCTCACCCCCACACCTCGTTCTTCTCACCCCCCCCCCGTCCTCACCCCTCGCTCGTCCACCGCACCCTGCTCCTCACCTCCTCACCCCTCGTCCTCCTCACCCCTCGTCCTCCTCACCCCTCGCTCTCCTCACCCCTCGCTCTCCTCAGCCCTCGCCTCGTCCTCCTCACCCCTCGTCCTCCTCACCCCCACACCTCGTTCTTCTTACTTCTCACCCCCCGTCCTCCTCACTTCTCGTCCTGCTCACCCCTCGCTCGTCCACCGCACCCTGCTCCTCATCCTCCTCACCCCTCACCTCGTCCTCCTTACCCCTCACGTCGTCCGCTTGACCCCTCACCTCGTCCTCTCGACCCCTCACCCCTTTCTCACCCCTCACCTCGTCCACCTCACTTGTCCTCAACCCTCACCTCGTTCTCACCCCTCACCTCGTCCTCACCCCCACAGCTCGTTCTTCTTACTCCTCACCCCTCACTCTCCTCACCCCTCGTCCTCCTCACTCTCGTCCTCCTCACCCCTCGTCCTCCTCACCCCTCGTCCTCCTCACCCCTCGTCCTCCTCACCCCTCGCTCTCCTCACCCCTCGTCCTCCTCACCCCTCGCTCTCCTCACCCCTCGCCTCGTCCTCCTCACCCCTTGTCCTCCTCACCCCTCGTCCTCACCCCTCGCCTCATCTTTCTCACCCATTGTCCTCCTCACCCCTCATCCGCCTCACCTTTCACCTCGTCCTCCTCACCCCTCGACTCGTCCTCACCTCTCACCTCAGCTCGTCCTCCTCACCCGTCGTCGTCCTCTCCTCACCCCTCGTCTTCCTCACCCCTCGCTCTCCTCACCCCTCGTCTTCTTCACCCCTCGCTCTCCTCAACCCTCGTCCTCACCTCGTTTTTCTTCTCACCCCCCGTCCTCACCCCTCGCTCGTCCACCGCACCCTGCTCCTCACCTCCTCGTCCTCCTCACCCCTCGTCCTCCTCACCCCTCGTCCTCCTCACCCCTCGTCCTCCTCACCCCCACACCTCGTTCTTCTTACTTCTCACCCCCCGTCCTCCTCACTTCTCGTCCTCCTCACCCCTCACCCCTCGTCCTCCTCACCCCTCACGCCTCATCTTCCTCACCCATCGTCCTCCTCACCCCTCGTCCGCGTCACCTTTCACCTCGTCCTCCTCACCCCTCGACTCGTCCTCACCTCTCACCTCAGCTCGTCCTCCTCACCCGTCGTCGTCCTCACCGCTCACCTCGTCCTCCTCACCCCTCACCTCTCCCTCACCTCGTCCTCCTAACCCTTAGCTCGTCCTCCTCGTCCTCCCCTTCCCTCGCTGTCCTCACCATTTGCCTCGTCCTCCTCACCCCACACCTCGTTCTTCTTACCCCTCATCTTGTCCTCCTCACCACTCGACTCGTTTTACTCACCCCTCACCTCACCCTCCTCACCCCTCGTCCTCCTCACCCCTCGTCCTCCTCACCCATTGTCCTCCTCACCCATTGTCCTCCTCACCGCTCGTTCTCCTCACCCCTCGTTCTCCTCACCCCTCAGCTCGTCTTCCTCACCCCTCACCTCGTCCACCCCACCCCCGCGCCTCGTCATCCTCACGCCTCGCCCGCCTCACCCCTCACCTCGTCCTTCTCACCCACACCGCGTTCTTCTTACCCCTCACCTCTTCCTCCTCACCACTCGACTCGTCCTCCGCACCCCTCGCTCTCCTCACCCCTCGTCCTCCTCACCCCTCGCTCTCCTCACCCCTCGCTCTCTTCACCCCTCGCTCTTCCTCAACCCTCGTCCTCACCCCCACACCTCGTTTTTCTTCTCACCCCCCGTCCTCACCCCTCGCTCGTCCACCACACCCTGCTCCTCACCTCCTCACCCCTCGTCCTCCTCACCCCTTGTCCTCCTCACCCCTCGTCCTCCTCACGCCTCGCTCTCCTCAGCCCTCGCCTCGTCCTCTTCACCCCTCGTCCTCCTCACCCCCACACCTCGTTCTTCTTACTTCTCACCCCCCCGTCCTCCTCACCTCTCGTTCTCCTCACCCATCGCTCGTCCACCGCACCCTGCTCCTCATCCTCCTCACCCCTCACCTCGTCCTCCTTACCCCTCACGTCGTCCGCTTGACCCCTCACCTCGTCCTCTTGATCCCTCACCTCGTTCTCACCCCTCACCTCGTCCACCTCACTTGTCCTCAACCCTCACCTCGTTCTCACCCCTCACCTCGTCCTCCTCACCCCCACAGCTCGTTCTTCTTACTCCTCACCCCTCACTCTCCTCACCCCTCGTCCTCCTCACTCTCGTCATCGTCACTCCTCGTCCTCCTCACCCCTCGTCCTCCTCACCCCTCGCCTCATCTTCCTCACCCATCGTCCTCCTCACCCCTCGTCCGCCTCACCTTTTACCTCGTCCTCCTCACCCCTAGACTCGTCCTCACCTCAGCTCGTCCTCCTCACCCATCGTCGTCCTCACCGCTCACCTCGTCCTCGCCTCGTCCTCCTCACCCTTAGCTCGTCCTCACTCCTCGTCCTCCCCTCCTCTCGCTGTCCTCACCATTCGCCTCGTCCTCCTCACCCTATACCTCGTTCTTCTTACCCCTGATCTTGTCCTCCTCACCACTCGACTCGTCCTACTCACCCCTCACCTCACCTCACCCTCCTCACCCATTGTCCTCACCCATTGTCCTCCTCACCCATTGTCCTCTTCACCGCTCGTTCTCCTCACCCCTCGTTCTCCTCACCCGTCAGCTCGTCTTCCTCACCTCGTCCTCACCCCTCACTTCGTCCGCTTGACCTTTCACCTCGTCCACACCCCTCATCTCATCCTCACCCCTCACCTCATCCACTTTACCCCTCAGCTCGTCCTCCTCACCCCTCGTCCTCCTCACCCCTCAGCTCGTCTTCCTCACCCCTCACCTCGTCCTCCTCACCCCTCGTCCTCCTCACCCCTCACCCCTCGTCCTCCTCACCCCTCGCCTCATCTTCCTCACCCATCGCTCTCCTCACCCCTCGTCCGCCTCACCTTTTACCTCGTCCTCCTCACCCCTCGACTCGTCCTCTCACCTCAGCTCGTCCTCCTCACCCGTCGTCATCCTCCTCACCCGTCGTCGTCCTCACCGCTCAACTCGTCCTTCTCACCCCTCACCTCTCCCTCGCCTCGTCCTCCTCACCCTTAGCTCGTCCTCACTCCTCGTCCTCCCCTCCCCTTGCTGTTCTCACCATTTGCCTCGTCCTCCTCACCCCACACCTCGTTCTTCTTACCCCTCATCTTGTCCTCCTCACCACTCGACTCGTCCTACTCACCCCTCACCTCACCCTCCTCACCCCTCGTCCTCCGCACCCCTCGTCCTCCGCACCCCTCGTCCTCCTCACCCTCGTCCTCCTCACCCCTCGGTCTCCTCACCCCTCGGTCTTCCTCACCCCTCGCTCTCTTCACCCCTCGCTCTCTTCACCCCTCGCTCTCCTCAACCCTCGTCCTCACCTCGTTTTTCTTCTCACCCCCCGTCCTCACCCCTCGCTCTCCTCAGCCCTCGCCTCGTCCTCCTCACCCACACACCTCGTTCTTCTTACGTCTCACCCCCCGTCCTCCTCACTTCTCATCCTCCTCACCCCTCGCTCGTCCACCGCACCCTGCTCCTCATCCTCCTCACCCCTCACCTCGTCCTCCTTACCCCTCACGTCGTCCGCTTGACCCCTCACCTCGTCCTCTTGACCCCTCACCTCGTCCTCTTGACCCCTCACCTCGTTCTCACCCCTCACCTCGTCCACCTCACTTGTCCTCAATCCTCACCTCGTTCTCACCCCTCACCTCATTCTCACCCCCACAGCTCGTTCTTCTTACTCCTCACCCCTCACTCTCCTCACCCCTCGTCCTCTTCACTCTCGTCATCGTCACCTCTCGTCCTCCTCACCCCTCACCCATCGTCCTCCTCACCCCTCGTCCGCCTCACCTTTCACCTCGTCCTCCTCACCCCTCGACTCGTCCTCACCTCTCACCTCAGCTCGTCCTCCTCACCCGTCGTCGTCCTCACCCCTCACCTCTCCCTCGCCTCGTCCTCCTCACCCTTAGCTCGTCCTCACTCCTCGTCCTCCCCTCCCCTCGCTGTCCTCACCATTTGCCTCGTCCTCCTCACCCCACACCTCGTTTTTCTTACCCCTCATCTTGTCCTCCTCACCACTCGACTCGTCCTACTCACTCCTCACCTCATCCTACTCACCCCTCGTCCTCCTCACCCATTGTCCTCCTCACCCATTGTCCTCCTCACCGCTCGTTCTCCTCACCCCTCAGCTCGTCTTCCTCACCCCTCACCTCGTCCACCCCACCCCACGCCTCGTCATCCTCACGCCTCGCCCGCCTCACCCCTCACCTCGTCCTTCTCACCCACACCGCGTTCTTCTTACCCCTCACCTCTTCCTCCTCACCGCTCGACTCGTCCTCCGCACCCCTCACCTCCTCACCCCTCACCTCCTCACCCCTCGTCCTCCTCACCCCTCATTCTCCTCACCCCTCGCTCTCCTCACCCCTCGTCCTCCTCACCCCTCACTCTCCTCACCGCTCGCTCTCTTCACCCCTCGCTCTCCTCAAACCTCGTCCTCACCCCCACACCTCGTTTTTCTTCTCACCCCCCGTCCTCATCCCTCGCTCGTCCACCGCACCCTGCTCCTCACCTCCTCACCCCTCGTCCTCCTCACCCCTCGCTGTCCTCACCCCTCGCGCTCCTCACGCCTCGCTCTCCTCAGCCCTCGCCTCGTCCTCCTCACCCCTCGTCCTCCTCACCCCCACACCTCGTTCTTCTTACTTCTCACCCCCCGTCCTCCTCACTTCTCGTTCTCCTCACCCCTCGCTCGTCCACCGCACCCTGCTCCTCATCCTCACCTCGTCCTTCTCTAACCCCTCGCTCTCCTCACCTCGTCCTCACCCATCACCTCGTCCTCCTCACCCATCGCCTCGTCCTCCTCACCCATCGCCTCGTCCTCCTCAACCCTCAGCTCGTATTCCTCACCCCTCACCTCGCCCTCACTTCGTCCTCCTCACCCCTCACCTCGTCCTCGCCTCGTCATCTTTACCCCTCAGCTCATCCTCCTCACCCTCACCTCGTCCTTCTCTAACCCCTCGCTCTCCTCACCTCGTCCTCACCCATCACCTCGTCCTCCTCAACCCTCGTTCTCACCCCTCGCCTCCTCCTCACCCCTCGCCTCGTCCTCCTCACCCCTCGTCCTCCTCACCCCTCACCTCGTCCTTCTCATCTCTCAGCTCGTATTCCTCACCCCTCACCTCGCCCTCACTTCGTCCTCCTCACCCCTCACCTCGTCCTTCTCATCCCTCAGCTCGTATTCCTCACCCCTCACCTCGCCCTCACTTCGTCCTCCTCACCCCTCACCTCGTCCTCGCCTCGTCATATTTACCTCTTAGCTGATCCTCCTCACCCTCACCTCGTCCTTCTCTAACCCCTCGCTCTCCTCACCTCGTCCTCACCCATCACCTCGTCCTCCTCAACCCTCGTTCTCACCCCTCGCCTCCTCCTCACCCCTCGCCTTGTCCTCCTCACCCCTCGTCCTCCTCACCCCTCACCTCGTCCTTCTCATCCCTCAGCTCGTATTCCTCACCCCTCACCTCGCCCTCACTTCGTCCTCCTCACCCCTCACCTCGTCCTCGCCTCGTCATCTTTACCCCTTAGCTCATCCTCCTCACCCTCACCTCGTCCTTCTCTAACCCCTCGCTCTCCTCACCTCGTCCTCACCCATCACCTCGTCCTCCTCACCCATCGCCTCGTCCTCCTCACCCATCGCCTCGTCCTCCTCAACCCTCGTTCTCACCCCTCGCCTCCTCACCCCTCGCCTCGTCCTCCTCACCCCTCGTTCTCCTCACCCCTCGCCTCGTACTTACCCCTCACTTCGTCCTCCTCACCCCTCACCTCGTCCTCGCCTCGTCCTCACCCCTTGCCTCGTCATCTTTACCCCTCAGCTCATCCTCCTCACCTCGTCCTCCTCACCCCTCACCTCGTCCTCCTCAGCTCGTCCTCTTCACCCCTCGTCCTCCTCACCTCGTCCTCCTCACCCCTCAGCTCGTCTTCCTCACCTCGTCCTCACCCCTCACGTCGTCCGCTTGACCTTTCACCTCGTCCACACCCCTCACCTCATCCTCACCCATCACTTCGTCTTCCTCACCCCTCACCTCGTCCTCCTCACCCCTCGACTCGTCCTCCTCACCCCTCATCCTCCTCACCCCTCGGTCTCCTCACCCCTCGGTCTCCTCACCCCTCGCTCTCTTCACCCCTCGCTCTCTTCACCCCTCGCTCTCCTCAACCCTCGTCCTCACCTCGTTTTTCTTCTCACCCCCCATCCTCACCCCTCGCTCTCCTCAGCCCTCGCCTCGTCCTCCTCACCCACACACCTCGTTCTTCTTACGTCTCACCCCCCGTCCTCCTCACTTCTCATCCTCCTCACCCCTCGCTCGTCCACCGCACCCTGCTCCTCATCCTCCTCACCCCTCACCTCGTCCTCCTTACCCCTCACGTCGTCCGCTTGACCCCTCACCTCGTCCTCTTGACCCCTCACCTCGTCCTCTTGACCCCTCACCTCGTTCTCACCCCTCACCTCGTCCACCTCACTTGTCCTCAATCCTCACCTCGTTCTCACCCCTCACCTCGTTCTCACCCCCACAGCTCGTTCTTCTTACTCCTCACCCCTCACTCTCCTCACCCCTCGTCCTCTTCACTCTCGTCATCGTCACCTCTCGTCCTCCTCACCCCTCACCCATCGTCCTCCTCACCCCTCGTCCGCCTCACCTTTCACCTCGTCCTCCTCACCCCTCGACTCGTCCTCACCTCTCACCTCAGCTCGTCCTCCTCACCCGTCGTCGTCCTCACCCCTCACCTCTCCCTCGCCTCGTCCTCCTCACCCTTAGCTCGTCCTCACTCCTCGTCCTCCCCTCCCCTCGCTGTCCTCACCATTTGCCTCGTCCTCCTCACCCCACACCTCGTTCTTCTTACCCCTCATCTTGTCCTCCTCACCACTCGACTCGTCCTACTCACTCCTCACCTCATCCTACTCACCCCTCGTCCTCCTCACCCATTGTCCTCCTCACCCATTGTCCTCCTCACCGCTCGTTCTCCTCACCCCTCAGCTCGTCTTCCTCACCCCTCACCTCGTCCACCCCACCCCGCGCCTCGTCATCCTCACGCCTCGCCCGCCTCACACCTCACCTCGTCCTTCTCACCCACACCGCGTTCTTCTTACCCCTCACCTCTTCCTCCTCACCGCTCGACTCGTCCTCCGCACCCCTCACCTCCTCACCTCCTCACCCCTCGTCCTCCTCACCCCTCATTCTCCTCACCCCTCGCTTTCCTCACCCCTCGTCCTCCTCACCCCTCGCTCTCCTCACCGCTCGCTCTCTTCACCCCTCGCTCTCCTCAAACCTCGTCCTCACCCCCACACCTCGTTTTTCTTCTCACCCCCCGTCCTCATCCCTCGCTCGTCCACCGCACCCTGCTCCTCACCTCCTCACCCCTCGTCCTCCTCACCCCTCGCTGTCCTCACCCCTCGCGCTCCTCACGCCTCGCTCTCCTCAGCCCTCGCCTCGTCCTCCTCACCCCTCGTCCTCCTCACCCCCACACCTCGTTCTTCTTACTTCTCACCCCCCGTCCTCCTCACTTCTCGTTCTCCTCACCCCTCGCTCGTCCACCGCACCCTGCTCCTCATTCTCACCTCGTCCTTCTCTAACCCCTCGCTCTCCTCACCTCGTCCTCACCCATCACCTCGTCCTCCTCACCCATCGCCTCGTCCTCCTCACCCATCGCCTCGTCCTCCTCAACCCTCAGCTCGTATTCCTCACCCCTCACCTCGCCCTCACTTCGTCCTCCTCACCCCTCACCTCGTCCTCGCCTCGTCATCTTTACCCCTCAGCTCATCCTCCTCACCTTCACCTCGTCCTTCTCTAACCCCTCGCTCTCCTCACCTCGTCCTCACCCATCACCTCGTCCTCCTCAACCCTCGTTCTCACCCCTCGCCTCCTCCTCACCCCTCGCCTCGTCCTCCTCACCCCTCGTCCTCCTCACCCCTCACCTCGTCCTTCTCATCCCTCAGCTCGTATTCCTCACCCCTCACCTCGCCCTCACTTCGTCCTCCTCACCCCTCACCTCGTCCTTCTCATCCCTCAGCTCGTATTCCTCACCCCTCACCTCGCCCTCACTTCGTCCTCGTCACCCCTCACCTCGTCCTCGCCTCGTCATATTTACCTCTTAGCTGATCCTCCTCACCCTCACATCGTCCTTCTCTAACCCCTCGCTCTCCTCACCTCGTCCTCACCCATCACCTCGTCCTCCTCAACCCTCGTTCTCACCCCTCGCCTCCTCCTCACCCCTCGCCTTGTCCTCCTCACCCCTCGTCCTCCTCACCCCTCACCTCGTCCTTCTCATCCCTCAGCTCGTATTCCTCACCCCTCACCTCGCCCTCACTTCGTCCTCCTCACCCCTCACCTCGTCCTCGCCTCGTCATCTTTACCCCTTAGCTCATCCTCCTCACCCTCACCTCGTCCTTCTCTAACCCCTCGCTCTCCTCGTCCTCACCCATCACCTCGTCCTCACCCATCACCTCGTCCTCCTCACCCATCGCCTCGTCCTCCTCACCCATCGCCTCGTCCTCCTCAACCCTCGTTCTCCTCACCCCTCGTCCTCCTCACCCCTCGTTCTCCTCACCCCTCGCCTCGTACTCACCCCTCACTTCGTCCTCCTCACCCCTCACCTCGTCCTCGCCTCGTCCTCACCCCTTGCCTCGTCATCTTTACCCCTCAGCTCATCCTCCTCACCCTCACCTCGTCCTCCTCACCCCTCACCTCGTCCTCCTCAGCTCGTCCTCTTCACCCCTCGTCCTCCTCACCTCGTCCTCCTCACCCCTCAGCTCGTCTTCCTCACCTCGTCCTCACCCCTCACGTCGTCCGCTTGACCTTTCACCTCGTCCACACCCCTCACCTCATCCTCACCCATCACCTCGTCTTCCTCACCCCTCGACTCGTCCTTCTCACCCCTCATCCTCCTCACCCCTCGTTCTTCTCACCCCTCGCCTCATCTTTCTCACCCATCGTCCTCCTCACCCCTCGTCTGCCTCACCTTTTACCTCGTCCTCCTCACCCCTCGACTCGTCCTTCTCACCCCTCATCCTCCTCACCCCTCGTCCTCCTCACCCCTCGCCTCATCTTTCTCACCCATCGTCCTCCTCACCCCTCGTCTGCCTCACGTTTTACCTCGTCCTCCTCACCCCTCGACTCATCCTCACCCCTCACCTCGTCCACCTCACCCGTCGTCCTCAACCCTCACCTCGTTCTCACCCCTCGCCTCTCGTTCTACTCACCTCGTCGTTACCCCTCACCTCGTTCTCACCTCATCCTCACACGGCTACCTGCACTCTATGTAGTAAACGTGAATAATTGACTATAATTCAGATTGTTATTAACTTTATTACATGTTTTGTCACGAATCAAACATCACCTCCTCCTCACCCATCGCCTCGTCCTCCTCACCCATCGCCTCGTCCTCCTCAACCCTCTTTCTCACCCCTCGCCTCCTCACCCCTCGCCTCGTCCTCCTCACCCCTCGTTCTCCTCACCCCTCGCCTCGTACTCACCCCTCACTTCGTCCTCCTCACCCCTCACCTCGTCCTCGCCTCGTCCTCACCCCTTGCCTCGTCATCTTTACCCCTCAGCTCATCCTCCTCACCCTCACCTCGTCCTCCTCACCCCTCACCTCGTCCTCCTCAGCTCGTCCTCTTCACCCCTCGTCCTCCTCACCTCGTCCTCCTCACCCCTCAGCTCGTCTTCCTCACCTCGTCCTCACCCCTCACGTCGTCCGCTTGACCTTTCACCTCGTCCACACCCCTCACCTCATCCTCACCCATCACTTCGTCTTCCTCACCCCTCACCTCGTCCTCCTCACCCCTCGACTCGTCCTTCTCACCCCTCATCCTCCTCACCCCTCGGTCTCCTCACCCCTCGGTCTCCTCACCCCTCGCTCTCTTCACCCCTCGCTCTCTTCACCCCTCGCTCTCCTCAACCCTCGTCCTCACCTCGTTTTTCTTCTCACCCCCCGTCCTCACCCCTCGCTCTCCTCAGTCCTCGCCTCGTCCTCCTCACCCACACACCTCGTTCTTCTTACGTCTCACCCCCCGTCCTCCTCACTTCTCATCCTCCTCACCCCTCGCTCGTCCACCGCACCCTGCTCCTCATCCTCCTCACCCCTCACCTCGTCCTCCTTACCCCTCACGTCGTCCGCTTGACCCCTCACCTCGTCCTCTTGACCCCTCACCTCGTCCTCTTGACCCCTCACCTCGTTCTCACCCCTCACCTCGTCCACCTCACTTGTCCTCAATCCTCACCTCGTTCTCACCCCTCACCTCGTTCTCACCCCCACAGCTCGTTCTTCTTACTCCTCACCCCTCACTCTCCTCACCCCTCGTCCTCTTCACTCTCGTCATCGTCACCTCTCGTCCTCCTCACCCCTCACCCATCGTCCTCCTCACCCCTCGTCCGCCTCACCTTTCACCTCGTCCTCCTCACCCCTCGACTCGTCCTCACCTCTCACCTCAGCTCGTCCTCCTCACCCGTCGTCGTCCTCACCCCTCACCTCTCCCTCGCCTCGTCCTCCTCACCCTTAGCTCGTCCTCACTCCTCGTCCTCCCCTCCCCTCGCTGTCCTCACCATTTGCCTCGTCCTCCTCACCCCACACCTCGTTCTTCTTACCCCTCATCTTGTCCTCCTCACCACTCGACTCGTCCTACTCACTCCTCACCTCATCCTACTCACCCCTCGTCCTCCTCACCCATTGTCCTCCTCACCCATTGTCCTCCTCACCGCTCGTTCTCCTCACCCCTCAGCTCGTCTTCCTCACCCCTCACCTCGTCCACCCCACCCCGCGCCTCGTCATCCTCACGCCTCGCCCGCCTCACACCTCACCTCGTCCTTCTCACCCACACCGCGTTCTTCTTACCCCTCACCTCTTCCTCCTCACCGCTCGACTCGTCCTCCGCACCCCTCACCTCCTCACCTCCTCACCCCTCGTCCTCCTCACCCCTCATTCTCCTCACCCCTCGCTTTCCTCACCCCTCGTCCTCCTCACCCCTCGCTCTCCTCACCGCTCGCTCTCTTCACCCCTCGCTCTCCTCAAACCTCGTCCTCACCCCCACACCTCGTTTTTCTTCTCACCCCCCGTCCTCATCCCTCGCTCGTCCACCGCACCCTGCTCCTCACCTCCTCACCCCTCGTCCTCCTCACCCCTCGCTGTCCTCACCCCTCGCGCTCCTCACGCCTCGCTCTCCTCAGCCCTCGCCTCGTCCTCCTCACCCCTCGTCCTCCTCACCCCCACACCTCGTTCTTCTTACTTCTCACCCCCCGTCCTCCTCACTTCTCGTTCTCCTCACCCCTCGCTCGTCCACCGCACCCTGCTCCTCATTCTCACCTCGTCCTTCTCTAACCCCTCGCTCTCCTCACCTCGTCCTCACCCATCACCTCGTCCTCCTCACCCATCGCCTCGTCCTCCTCACCCATCGCCTCGTCCTCCTCAACCCTCAGCTCGTATTCCTCACCCCTCACCTCGCCCTCACTTCGTCCTCCTCACCCCTCACCTCGTCCTCGCCTCGTCATCTTTACCCCTCAGCTCATCCTCCTCACCTTCACCTCGTCCTTCTCTAACCCCTCGCTCTCCTCACCTCGTCCTCACCCATCACCTCGTCCTCCTCAACCCTCGTTCTCACCCCTCGCCTCCTCCTCACCCCTCGCCTCGTCCTCCTCACCCCTCGTCCTCCTCACCCCTCACCTCGTCCTTCTCATCCCTCAGCTCGTATTCCTCACCCCTCACCTCGCCCTCACTTCGTCCTCCTCACCCCTCACCTCGTCCTTCTCATCCCTCAGCTCGTATTCCTCACCCCTCACCTCGCCCTCACTTCGTCCTCGTCACCCCTCACCTCGTCCTCGCCTCGTCATATTTACCTCTTAGCTGATCCTCCTCACCCTCACATCGTCCTTCTCTAACCCCTCGCTCTCCTCACCTCGTCCTCACCCATCACCTCGTCCTCCTCAACCCTCGTTCTCACCCCTCGCCTCCTCCTCACCCCTCGCCTTGTCCTCCTCACCCCTCGTCCTCCTCACCCCTCACCTCGTCCTTCTCATCCCTCAGCTCGTATTCCTCACCCCTCACCTCGCCCTCACTTCGTCCTCCTCACCCCTCACCTCGTCCTCGCCTCGTCATCTTTACCCCTTAGCTCATCCTCCTCACCCTCACCTCGTCCTTCTCTAACCCCTCGCTCTCCTCGTCCTCACCCATCACCTCGTCCTCACCCATCACCTCGTCCTCCTCACCCATCGCCTCGTCCTCCTCACCCATCGCCTCGTCCTCCTCAACCCTCGTTCTCCTCACCCCTCGTCCTCCTCACCCCTCGTTCTCCTCACCCCTCGCCTCGTACTCACCCCTCACTTCGTCCTCCTCACCCCTCACCTCGTCCTCGCCTCATCCTCACCCCTTGCCTCGTCATCTTTACCCCTCAGCTCATCCTCCTCACCCTCACCTCGTCCTCCTCACCCCTCACCTCGTCCTCCTCAGCTCGTCCTCTTCACCCCTCGTCCTCCTCACCTCGTCCTCCTCACCCCTCAGCTCGTCTTCCTCACCTCGTCCTCACCCCTCACGTCGTCCGCTTGACCTTTCACCTCGTCCACACCCCTCACCTCATCCTCACCCATCACCTCGTCTTCCTCACCCCTCACCTCATCCGCTTTACCCCTCAGCTCGTCCTCCTCACCCCGCGTCCTCCTCACCCCTCAGCTCGTCTTCCTCACCCCTCACCTCGTCCTCCTCACCCCTCGACTCGTCCTTCTCACCCCTCATCCTCCTCACCCCTCGTTCTTCTCACCCCTCGCCTCATCTTTCTCACCCATCGTCCTCCTCACCCCTCGTCTGCCTCACCTTTTACCTCGTCCTCCTCACCCCTCGACTCGTCCTTCTCACCCCTCATCCTCCTCACCCCTCGTCCTCCTCACCCCTCGCCTCATCTTTCTCACCCATCGTCCTCCTCACCCCTCGTCTGCCTCACGTTTTACCTCGTCCTCCTCACCCCTCGACTCATCCTCACCCCTCACCTCGTCCACCTCACCCGTCGTCCTCAACCCTCACCTCGTTCTCACCCCTCGCCTCTCGTTCTACTCACCTCGTCGTTACCCCTCACCTCGTTCTCACCTCATCCTCACACGGCTACCTGCACTCTATGTAGTAAACGTGAATAATTGACTATAATTCAGATTGTTATTAACTTTATTACATGTTTTGTCACGAATCAAACATCACCTCCTCCTCACCCATCGCCTCGTCCTCCTCACCCATCGCCTCGTCCTCCTCAACCCTCTTTCTCACCCCTCGCCTCCTCACCCCTCGCCTCGTCCTCCTCACCCCTCGTTCTCCTCACCCCTCGCCTCGTACTCACCCCTCACTTCGTCCTCCTCACCCCTCACCTCGTCCTCGCCTCGTCCTCACCCCTTGCCTCGTCATCTTTACCCCTCAGCTCATCCTCCTCACCCTCACCTCGTCCTCCTCACCCCTCACCTCGTCCTCCTCAGCTCGTCCTCTTCACCCCTCGTCCTCCTCACCTCGTCCTCCTCACCCCTCAGCTCGTCTTCCTCACCTCGTCCTCACCCCTCACGTCGTCCGCTTGACCTTTCACCTCGTCCACACCCCTCACCTCATCCTCACCCATCACTTCGTCTTCCTCACCCCTCACCTCGTCCTCCTCACCCCTCGACTCGTCCTTCTCACCCCTCATCCTCCTCACCCCTCGGTCTCCTCACCCCTCGGTCTCCTCACCCCTCGCTCTCTTCACCCCTCGCTCTCTTCACCCCTCGCTCTCCTCAACCCTCGTCCTCACCTCGTTTTTCTTCTCACCCCCCGTCCTCACCCCTCGCTCTCCTCAGTCCTCGCCTCGTCCTCCTCACCCACACACCTCGTTCTTCTTACGTCTCACCCCCCGTCCTCCTCACTTCTCATCCTCCTCACCCCTCGCTCGTCCACCGCACCCTGCTCCTCATCCTCCTCACCCCTCACCTCGTCCTCCTTACCCCTCACGTCGTCCGCTTGACCCCTCACCTCGTCCTCTTGACCCCTCACCTCGTCCTCTTGACCCCTCACCTCGTTCTCACCCCTCACCTCGTCCACCTCACTTGTCCTCAATCCTCACCTCGTTCTCACCCCTCACCTCGTTCTCACCCCCACAGCTCGTTCTTCTTACTCCTCACCCCTCACTCTCCTCACCCCTCGTCCTCTTCACTCTCGTCATCGTCACCTCTCGTCCTCCTCACCCCTCACCCATCGTCCTCCTCACCCCTCGTCCGCCTCACCTTTCACCTCGTCCTCCTCACCCCTCGACTCGTCCTCACCTCTCACCTCAGCTCGTCCTCCTCACCCGTCGTCGTCCTCACCCCTCACCTCTCCCTCGCCTTGTCCTCCTCACCCTTAGCTCGTCCTCACTCCTCGTCCTCCCCTCCCCTCGCTGTCCTCACCATTTGCCTCGTCCTCCTCACCCCACACCTCGTTCTTCTTACCCCTCATCTTGTCCTCCTCACCACTCGACTCGTCCTACTCACTCCTCACCTCATCCTACTCACCCCTCGTCCTCCTCACCCATTGTCCTCCTCACCCATTGTCCTCCTCACCGCTCGTTCTCCTCACCCCTCAGCTCGTCTTCCTCACCCCTCACCTCGTCCACCCCACCCCGCGCCTCGTCATCCTCACGCCTCGCCCGCCTCACACCTCACCTCGTCCTTCTCACCCACACCGCGTTCTTCTTACCCCTCACCTCTTCCTCCTCACCGCTCGACTCGTCCTCCGCACCCCTCACCTCCTCACCTCCTCACCCCTCGTCCTCCTCACCCCTCATTCTCCTCACCCCTCGCTTTCCTCACCCCTCACCTCCTCACCCCTCACCTCCTCACCCCTCGTCCTCCTCACCCCTCATTCTCCTCACCCCTCGCTCTCCTCACCCCTCGTCCTCCTCACCCCTCGCTCTCCTCACCGCTCGCTCTCTTCACCCCTCGCTCTCCTCAAACCTCGTCCTCACCCCCACACCTCGTTTTTCTTCTCACCCCCCGTCCTCATCCCTCGCTCGTCCACCGCACCCTGCTCCTCACCTCCTCACCCCTCGTCCTCCTCACCACTCGCTGTCCTCACCCCTTGCGCTCCTCACGCCTCGCTCCCTCAGCCCTCGCCTCGTCCTCCTCACCCCTCGTCCTCCTCACCCCCACACCTCGTTCTTCTTACTTCTCACCCCCCGTCCTCCTCACTTCTCGTTCTCCTCACCCCTCGCTCGTCCACCGCACCCTGCTCCTCATCCTCACCTCGTCCTTCTCTAACCCCTCGCTCTCCTCACCTCGTCCTCACCCATCACCTCGTCCTCCTCACCCATCGCCTCGTCCTCCTCACACATCGCCTCGTCCTCCTCAACCCTCAGCTCGTATTCCTCACCCCTCACCTCGCCCTCACTTCGTCCTCCTCACCCCTCACCTCGTCCTCGCCTCGTCATCTTTACCCCTCAGCTCATCCTCCTCACCCTCACCTCGTCCTTCTCTAACCCCTCGCTCTCCTCACCTCGTCCTCACCCATCACCTCGTCCTCCTCAACCCTCGTTCTCACCCCTCGCCTCCTCCTCACCCCTCGCCTCGTCCTCCTCACCCCTCGTCCTCCTCACCCCTCGTCCTCCTCACCCCTCACCTCGTCCTTCTCATCCCTCAGCTCGTATTCCTCACCCCTCAGCTCGCCCTCACTTCGTCCTCCTCACCCCTCACCTCGTCCTTCTCATCCCTCAGCTCGTATTCCTCACCCCTCACCTCGCCCTCACTTCGTCCTCCTCACCCCTCACCTCGTCCTCGCCTCGTCATATTTACCTCTTAGCTCATCCTCCTCACCCTCACCTCGTCCTTCTCTAACCCCTCGCTCTCCTCACCTCGTCCTCACCCATCACCTCGTCCTCCTCAACCCTCGTTCTCACCCCTCGCCTCCTCCTCACCCCTCGCCTTGTCCTCCTCACCCCTCGTCCCCCTCACCCCTCACCTCGTCCTTCTCATCCCTCAGCTCGTATTCCTCACCCCTCACCTCGCCCTCACTTCGTCCTCCTCACCCCTCACCTCGTCCTCGCCTCGTCATCTTTACCCCTTAGCTCATCCTCCTCACCCTCACCTCGTCCTTCTCTAACCCCTCGCTCTCCTCACCTCGTCCTCACCCATCACCTCGTCCTCACCCATCACCTCGTCCTCCTCACCCATCGCCTCGTCCTCCTCACCCATCGCCTCATCCTCCTCAACCCTCGTTCTCACCCCTCGCCTCCTCACCCCTCGCCTCGTCCTCCTCACCCCTCGTTCTCCTCACCCCTCGTCCTCCTCACCCCTCGTTCTCCTCACCCCTCGCCTCGTACTCACCCCTCACTTCGTCCTCCTCACCCCTCACCTCGTCCTCGCCTCGTCCTCACCCCTTGCCTCGTCATCTTTACCCCTCAGCTCATCCTCCTCACCCTCACCTCGTCCTCCTCACCCCTCACCTCGTCCTCCTCAGCTCGTCCTCTTCACCCCTCGTCCTCCTCACCTCGTCCTCCTCACCCCTCAGCTCGTCTTCCTCACCTCGTCCTCACCCCTCACGTCGTCCGCTTGACCTTTCACCTCGTCCACACCCCTCACCTCATCCTCACCCATCACCTCGTCTTCCTCACCCCTCACCTCATCCGCTTTACCCCTCAGCTCGTCCTCCTCACCCCGCGTCCTCCTCACCCCTCAGCTCGTCTTCCTCACCCCTCACCTCGTCCTCCTCACCCCTCGACTCGTCCTTCTCACCCCTCATCCTCCTCACCCCTCGTCCTTCTCACCCCTCGTCCTCCTCACCCCTCGCCTCATCTTTCTCACCCATCGTCCTCCTCACCCCTCGTCTGCCTCACCTTTTACCTCGTCCTCCTCACCCCTCGACTCGTCCTTCTCACCCCTCATCCTCCTCACCCCTCGTCCTCCTCACCCCTCGCCTCATCTTTCTCACCCATCGTCCTCCTCACCCCTCGTCTGCCTCACGTTTTACCTCGTCCTCCTCACCCCTCGACTCATCCTCACCCCTCACCTCGTCCACCTCACCCGTCGTCCTCAACCCTCACCTCGTTCTCACCCCTCGCGTCTCGTTCTACTCACCTCGTCGTTACCCCTCACCTCGTTCTCACCTCATCCTCACACGGCTACCTGCACTCTATGTAGTAAACGTGAATAATTGACTATAATTCAGATTGTTATTAACTTTATTACATGTTTTGTCACGAATCAAACATCACCTCCTCCTCACCCATCGCCTCGTCCTCCTCACCCATCGCCTCGTCCTCCTCAACCCTCTTTCTCACCCCTCGCCTCCTCACCCCTCGCCTCGTCCTCCTCACCCCTCGTTCTCCTCACCCCTCGCCTCGTACTCACCCCTCACTTTGTCCTCCTCACCCCTCACCTCGTCCTCGCCTCGTCCTCACCCCTTGCCTCATCATCTTTACCCCTCAGCTCATCCTCCTCACCCTCACCTCGTCCTCCTCACCCCTCACCTCGTCCTCCTCAACTCGTCCTCTTCACCCCTCGTCCTCCTCACCTCGTCCTCCTCACCCCTCAGCTCGTCTTCCTCACCTCGTCCTCACCCCTCACGTCGTCCGCTTGACCTTTCACCTCGTCCACACCCCTCACCTCATCCTCACCCATCACTTCGTCTTCCTCACCCCTCACCTCGTCCTCCTCACCCCTCACCTCACCCTCCTCACCCCTCGTCGTCCTCACCCCTCGTCGTCCTCACCCCTCGTCCTCCTCACACATCGTCCTCCTCACACATCGTCCTCCTCACACATCGTTCTCCTCACCCCTCGTTCTCCTCACCCCTCACCTCACCTCGTCCACCGCACCCCGCGCCTCGTCATCCTCACGCCTCGCCCACCTCACCCCTCACCTCGTCCTTCTCACCCACACCGCGTTCTTCTTACCCCTCACCTCTTCCTACTCACCCCTCGACTCGTCCTTCGCACCCCTCACCTCCTTACCTCTCGTCCTCCTCACCCCTTGTCCTCCTCACCCTCGTCCTCTTCACCCCTCGGTCTCCTCACCCCTCGGTCTCCTCACCCCTCGTCTTCCTCACCCCTCGCTCTCTTCACCCCTCGCTCTCTTCACCCCTCGCTCTCCTCAACCCTCGTCCTCACCTCGTTTTTCTTCTCACCCCCCGTCCTCACCCCTCGCTCTCCTCAGCCCTCGCCTCGTCCTCCTCACCCACACACCTCATTCTTCTTACGTCTCACCCCCCGTCCTCCTCACTTCTCATCCTCCTCACCCCTCGCTCGTCCACCGCACCCTGCTCCTCATCCTCCTCACCCCTCACCTCGTCCTCCTTACCCCTCACGTCGTCCGCTTGACCCCTCACCTCGTCCTCTTGACCCCTCACCTCGTCCTCTTGACCCCTCACCTCGTTCTCACCCCTCACCTCGTCCACCTCACTTGTCCTCAATCCTCACCTCGTTCTCACCCCTCACCTCATTCTCACCCCCACAGCTCGTTCTTCTTACTCCTCACCCCTCACTCTCCTCACCCCTCGTCCTCTTCACTCTCGTCATCGTCACCTCTCGTCCTCCTCACCCCTCACCCATCGTCCTCCTCACCCCTCGTCCGCCTCACCTTTCACCTCGTCCTCCTCACCCCTCGACTCGTCCTCACCTCTCACCTCAGCTCGTCCTCACCCGTCGTCGTTCTCACCCCTCACCTCTCCCTCGCCTCGTCCTCCTCACCCTTAGCTCGTCCTCACTCCTCGTCCTCCCCTCCCCTCGCTGTCCTCACCATTTGCCTCGTCCTCCTCACCCCACACCTCGTTCTTCTTACCCCTCATCTTGTCCTCCTCACCACTCGACTCGTCCTACTCACTCCTCACCTCATCCTACTCACCCCTCGTCCTCCTCACCCATTGTCCTCCTCACCCATTGTCCTCCTCACCGCTCGTTCTCCTCACCCCTCAGCTCGTCTTCCTCACCCCTCACCTCGTCCACCCCACCCCGCGCCTCGTCATCCTCACGCCTCACCCGCCTCACCCCTCACCTCGTCCTTCTCACCCACACCGCGTTCTTCTTACCCCTCACCTCTTCCTCCTCACCGCTCGACTCGTCCTCCGCACCCCTCACCTCCTCACCCCTCACCTCCTCACCCCTGTCCTCCTCACCCCTCATTCTCCTCACCCCTCGCTCTCCTCACCCCTCGTCCTCCTCACCCCTCGCTCTCCTCACCGCTCGCTCTCTTCACCCCTCGCTCTCCTCAAACCTCGTCCTCACCCCCACACCTCGTTTTTCTTCTCACCCCCCGTCCTCATCCCTCGCTCGTCCACCGCACCCTGCTCCTCACCTCCTCACCCCTCGTCCTCCTCACCCCTCGCGCTCCTCACGCCTCGCTCTCCTCAGCCCTCGCCTCGTCCTCCTCACCCATCGTCCTCCTCACCCCCACACCTCGTTCTTCTTACTTCTCACCACCCGTCCTCCTCACTTCTCGTTCTCCTCACCCCTCGCTCGTCCACCGCACCCTGCTCCTCATCCTCACCTCGTCCTTCTCTAACCCCTCGCTCTCCTCACCTCGTCCTCACCCATCACCTCGTCCTCCTCACCCATCGCCTCGTCCTCCTCACCCATCGCCTCGTCCTCCTCAACCCTCAGCTCGTATTCCTCACCCCTCACCTCGCCCTCACTTCGTCCTCCTCACCCCTCACCTCGTCCTCGCCTCGTCATCTTTACCCCTCAGCTCATCCTCCTCACCCTCACCTCGTCCTTCTCTAACCCCTCGCTCTCCTCACCTCGTCCTCACCCATCACCTCGTCCTCCTCAACCCTCGTTCTCACCCCTCGCCTCCTCCTCACCCCTCGCCTCGTCCTCCTCACCCCACGTCCTCCTCACCCCTCACCTCGTCCTTCTCATCCCTCAGCTCGTATTCCTCACCCCTCACCTCGCCCTCACTTCGTCCTCCTCACCCCTCACCTCGTCCTTCTCATCCCTCAGCTCGTATTCCTCACCCCTCACCTCGCCCTCACTTCGTCCTCCTCACCCCTCACCTCGTCCTCGCCTCGTCATATTTACCTCTTAGCTGATCCTCCTCACCCTCACCTCGTCCTTCTCTAACCCCTCGCTCTCCTCACCTCGTCCTCACCCATCACCTCGTCCTCCTCAACCCTCGTTCTCACCCCTCGCCTCCTCCTCACCCCTCGCCTTGTCCTCCTCACCCCTCGTCCTCCTCATCCCTCACCTCGTCCTTCTCATCCCTCAGCTCGTATTCCTCACCCCTCACCTCGCCCTCACTTCGTCCTCCTCACCCCTCACCTCGTCCTCGCCTCGTCATCTTTACCCCTTAGCTCATCCTCCTCACCCTCACCTCGTCCTTCTCTAACCCCTCGCTCTCCTCACCTCGTCCTCACCCATCACCTCGTCCTCCTCACCCATCGCCTCGTCCTCCTCACCCATCGCCTCGTCCTCCTCAACCCTCGTTCTCACCCCTCGCCTCCTCACCCCTCGCCTCGTCCTCCTCACCCCTCGTTCTCCTCACCCCTCGCCTCGTACTCACCCCTCACTTCGTCCTCCTCACCCCTCACCTCGTCCTCGCCTCGTCCTCACCCCTTGCCTCGTCATCTTTACCCCTCAGCTCATCCTCCTCACCCTCACCTCGTCCTCCTCACCCCTCACCTCGTCCTCCTCAGCTCGTCCTCTTCACCCCTCGTCCTCCTCACCTCGTCCTCCTCACCCCTCAGCTCGTCTTCCTCACCTCGTCCTCACCCCTCACGTCGTCCGCTTGACCTTTCACCTCGTCCACACCCCTCACCTCATCCTCACCCATCACTTCGTCTTCCTCACCCCTCACCTCGTCCTCCTCACCCCTCGACTCGTCCTTCTCACCCCTCATCCTCCTCACCCCTCGGTCTCCTCACCCCTCGGTCTCCTCACCCCTCGCTCTCTTCACCCCTCGCTCTCTTCACCCCTCGCTCTCCTCAACCCTCGTCCTCACCTCGTTTTTCTTCTCACCCCCCGTCCTCACCCCTCGCTCTCCTCAGCCCTCGCCTCGTCCTCCTCACCCACACACCTCGTTCTTCTTACGTCTCACCCCCCGTCCTCCTCACTTCTCATCCTCCTCACCCCTCGCTCGTCCACCGCACCCTGCTCCTCATCCTCCTCACCCCTCACCTCGTCCTCCTTACCCCTCACGTCGTCCGCTTGACCCCTCACCTCGTCCTCTTGACCCCTCACCTCGTCCTCTTGACCCCTCACCTCGTTCTCACCCCTCACCTCGTCCACCTCACTTGTTCTCAATCCTCACCTCGTTCTCACCCCTCACCTCGTTCTCACCCCCACAGCTCGTTCTTCTTACTCCTCACCCCTCACTCTCCTCACCCCTCGTCCTCTTCACTCTCGTCATCGTCACCTCTCGTCCTCCTCACCCCTCACCCATCGTCCTCCTCACCCCTCGTCCGCCTCACCTTTCACCTCGTCCTCCTCACCCCTCGACTCGTCCTCACCTCTCACCTCAGCTCGTCCTCCTCACCCGTCGTCGTCCTCACCTTTCACCTCTCCCTCGCCTCGTCCTCCTCACCCTTAGCTCGTCCTCACTCCTCGTCCTCCCCTCCCCTCGCTGTCCTCACCATTTGCCTCGTCCTCCTCACCCCACACCTCGTTCTTCTTACCCCTCATCTTGTCCTCACCACTCGACTTGTCCTACTCACTCCTCACCTCATCCTACTCACCCCTCGTCCTCCTCACCCATTGTCCTCCTCACCCATTGTCCTCCTCACCGCTCGTTCTCCTCACCCCTCAGCTCGTCTTCCTCACCCCTCACCTCGTCCACCCCACCCCGCGCCTCGTCATCCTCACGCCTCGCGCGCCTCACACCTCACCTCGTCCTTCTCACCCACACCGTGTTCTTCTTACCCCTCACCTCTTCCTCCTCACCGCTCGACTCGTCCTCCGCACCCCTCACCTCCTCACCTCCTCACCCCTCGTCCTCCTCACCCCTCATTCTCCTCACCCCTCGCTTTCCTCACCCCTCACCTCCTCACCCCTCGTCCTCCTCACCCCTCATTCTCCTCACCCCTCGCTCTCCTCACCCCTCGTCCTCCTCACCCCTCGCTCTCCTCACCGCTCGCTCTCTTCACCCCTCGCTCTCCTCAAACCTCGTCCTCACCCCCACACCTCGTTTTTCTTCTCACCCCCCGTCCTCATCCCTCGCTCGTCCACCGCACCCTGCTCCTCACCTCCTCACCCCTCGTCCTCCTCACCCCTCGCTGTCCTCACCCCTCGCGCTCCTCACGCCTTGCTCTCCTCAGCCCTCGCCTCGTCCTCCTCACCCCTCGTCCTCCTCACCCCCACACCTCGTTCTTCTTACTTCTCACCCCCCGTCCTCCTCACTTCTCGTTCTCCTCACCCCTCGCTCGTCCACCGCACCCTGCTCCTCATCCTCACCTCGTCCTTCTCTAACCCCTCGCTCTCCTCACCTCGTCCTCACCCCTCACCTCGTCCTCGCCTCGTCCTCACCCCTTGCCTCGTCATCTTTACCCCTCAGCTCATCCTCCTCACCCTCACCTCGTCCTCCTCACCCCTCACCTCGTCCTCCTCAGCTCGTCCTCTTCACCCCTCGTCCTCCTCACCTCGTCCTCCTCACCCCTCAGCTCGTCTTCCTCACCTCGTCCTCACCCCTCACGTTGTCCGCTTGACCTTTCACCTCGTCCACACCCCTCACCTCATCCTCACCCATCACCTCGTCTTCCTCACCCCTCACCTCATCCGCTTTACCCCTCAGCTCGTCCTCCTCACCCCGCGTCCTCCTCACCCCTCAGCTCGTCTTCCTCACCCCTCACCTCGTCCTCCTCACCCCTCGACTCGTCCTTCTCACCCCTCATCCTCCTCACCCCTCGTCCTTCTCACCCCTCGTCCTCCTCACCCCTCGCCTCATCTTTCTCACCCATCGTCCTCCTCACCCCTCGTCTGCCTCACCTTTTACCTCGTCCTCTTCACCCCTCGACTCGTCCTTCTCACCCCTCATCCTCCTCACCCCTCGTCCTCCTCACCTCTCGCCTCATCTTTCTCACCCATCGTCCTCCTCACCCCTCGTCTGCCCCACGTTTTACCTCGTCCTCCTCACCCCTCGACTCATCCTCACCCCTCACCTCGTCCACCTCACCCGTCGTCCTCAACCCTCACCTCGTTCTCACCCCTCGCCTCTCGTTCTACTCACCTCGTCGTTACCCCTCACCTCGTTCTCACCTCATCCTCACACGGCTACCTGCACTCTATGTAGTAAACGTGAATAATTGACTATAATTCAGATTGTTATTAACTTTATTACATGTTTTGTCACGAATCAAACATCACCTCCTCCTCACCCATCGCCTCGTCCTCCTCACCCATCGCCTCGTCCTCCTCAACCCTCGTTCTCACCCCTCGCCTCCTCACCCCTCGCCTCGTCCTCCTCACCCCTCGTTCTCCTCACCCCTCGCCTCGTACTCACCCCTCACTTCGTCCTCCTCACCCCTCACCTCGTCCTCGCCTCGTCCTCACCCCTTGCCTCGTCATCTTTACCCCTCAGCTCATCCTCCTCACCCTCACCTCGTCCTCCTCACCCCTCACCTCGTCCTCCTCAGCTCGTCCTCTTCACCCCTCGTCCTCCTCACCTCGTCCTCCTCACCCCTCAGCTCGTCTTCCTCACCTCGTCCTCACCCCTCACGTCGTCCGCTTGACCTTTCACCTCGTCCACACCCCTCACCTCATCCTCACCCATCACTTCGTCTTCCTCACCCCTCACCTCGTCCTTCTCATCCCTCAGCTCGTATTCCTCACCCCTCACCTCGCCCTCACTTCGTCCTCCTCACCCCTCACCTCGTCCTTCTCATCCCTCAGCTCGTATTCCTCACCCCTCACCTCGCCCTCACTTCGTCCTCCTCACCCCTCACCTCGTCCTCGCCTCGTCATATTTACCTCTTAGCTGATCCTCCTCACCCTCACCTCGTCCTTCTCTAACCCCTCGCTCTCCTCACCTCGTCCTCACCCATCACCTCGTCCTCCTCACCCATCGCCTCGTCCTCCTCACCCATCGCCTCGTCCTCCTCAACCCTCGTTCTCACCCCTCGCCTCCTCACCCCTCGCCTCGTCCTCCTCACCCCTCGTTCTCCTCACCCCTCGCCTCGTACTCACCCCTCACTTCGTCCTCCTCACCCCTCACCTCGTCCTCGCCTCGTCCTCACCCCTTGCCTCGTCATCTTTACCCCTCAGCTCATCCTCCTCACCCTCACCTCGTCCTCCTCACCCCTCACCTCGTCCTCCTCAGCTCGTCCTCTTCACCCCTCGTCCTCCTCACCTCGTCCTCCTCACCCCTCAGCTCGTCTTCCTCACCTCGTCCTCACCCCTCACGTCGTCCGCTTGACCTTTCACCTCGTACACACCCCTCACCTCATCCTCACCCATCACTTCGTCTTCCTCACCCCTCACCTCGTCCTCCTCACCCCTCGACTCGTCCTCCTCACCCCTCATCCTCCTCACCCCTCGGTCTCCTCACCCCTCGGTCTCCTCACCCCTCGCTCTCTTCACCCCTCGCTCTCTTCACCCCTCGCTCTCCTCAACCCTCGTCCTCACCTCGTTTTTCTTCTCACCCCCCGTCCTCACCCCTCGCTCTCCTCAGCCCTCGCCTCGTCCTCCTCACCCACACACCTCGTTCTTCTTACGTCTCACCCCCCGTCCTCCTCACTTCTCATCCTCCTCACCCCTCGCTCGTCCACCGCACCCTGCTCCTCATCCTCCTCACCCCTCACCTCGTCCTCCTTACCCCTCACGTCGTCCGCTTGACCCCTCACCTCGTCCTCTTGACCCCTCACCTCGTCCTCTTGACCCCTCACCTCGTTCTCACCCCTCACCTCGTCCACCTCACTTGTCCTCAATCCTCACCTCGTTCTCACCCCTCACCTCGTTCTCACCCCCACAGCTCGTTCTTCTTACTCCTCACCCCTCACTCTCCTCACCCCTCGTCCTCTTCACTCTCGTCATCGTCACCTCTCGTCCTCCTCACCCCTCACCCATCGTCCTCCTCACCCCTCGTCCGCCTCACCTTTCACCTCGTCCTCCTCACCCCTCGACTCGTCCTCACCTCTCACCTCAGCTCGTCCTCCTCACCCGTCGTCGTCCTCACCCCTCACCTCTCCCTCGCCTCGTCCTCCTCACCCTTAGCTCGTCCTCACTCCTTGTCCTCCCCTCCCCTCGCTGTCCTCACCATTTGCCTCGTCCTCCTCACCCCACACCTCGTTCTTCTTACCCCTCATCTTGTCCTCCTCACCACTCGACTCGTCCTACTCACTCCTCACCTCATCCTACTCACCCCTCGTCCTCCTCACCCATTGTCCTCCTCACCCATTGTCCTCCTCACCGCTCGTTCTCCTCACCCCTCAGCTCGTCTTCCTCACCCCTCACCTCGTCCACCCCACCCCGCGCCTCGTCATCCTCACGCCTCGCCCGCCTCACACCTCACCTCGTCCTTCTCACCCACACCGCGTTCTTCTTACCCCTCACCTCTTCCTCCTCACCGCTCGACTCGTCCTCCGCACCCCTCACCTCCTCACCTCCTCACCCCTCGTCCTCCTCACCCCTCATTCTCCTCACCCCTCGCTTTCCTCACCCCTCGTCCTCCTCACCCCTCGCTCTCCTCACCGCTCGCTCTCTTCACCCCTCGCTCTCCTCAAACCTCGTCCTCACCCCCACACCTCGTTTTTCTTCTCACCCCCCGTCCTCATCCCTCGCTCGTCCACCGCACCCTGCTCCTCACCTCCTCACCCCTCGTCCTCCTCACCCCTCGCTGTCCTCACCCCTCGCGCTCCTCACGCCTCGCTCTCCTCAGCCCTCACCTCGTCCTCCTCACCCCTCGTCCTCCTCACCCCCACACCTCGTTCTTCTTACTTCTCACCCCCCGTCCTCCTCACTTCTCGTTCTCCTCACCCCTCGCTCGTCCACCGCACCCTGCTCCTCATCCTCACCTCGTCCTTCTCTAACCCCTCGCTCTCCTCACCTCGTCCTCACCCATCACCTCGTCCTCCTCACCCATCGCCTCGTCCTCCTCACCCATCGCCTCGTCCTCCTCAACCCTCAGCTCGTATTCCTCACCCCTCACCTCGCCCTCACTTCGTCCTCCTCACCCCTCACCTCGTCCTCGCCTCGTCATCTTTACCTCTTAGCTGATCCTCCTCACCCTCACCTCGTCCTTCTCTAACCCCTCGCTCTCCTCACCTCGTCCTCACCCATCACCTCGTCCTCCTCAACCCTCGTTCTCACCCCTCGCCTCCTCCTCACCCCTCGCCTCGTCCTCCTCACCCCTCGTGGGTAGGTGGTGAGTGTGGGAGGTTGAGTCGGTGAGTTTATGCGCGAGTGGTTGCTGAGTGGGTTGGCGGGTAGGTGAGTGGGTTGGCGGGTAGGTGAGTGGGTTGGCGGGTAGGTGAGTGGGTTGGCGAGTAGGTGAGTGGGTTGGCGAGTAGGTGAGTGGGTTTGTGGGTGGGTCAGGAGTGACTAGGTGGGTGGGGGAGTAGTGGAGTGGTAGCCTGGGTAATGGGTGAGTGGGTGGGTTGTTCACTGGGTGACTACGTGCGTGGGTTCGTTAGTGACAGGCGACTTAGTGGATGCGATAGTGAAGATGCGATAGTGAGTCAGAGTGGATGGGTTGTTGATTGAGTGGGGTGAATGAGTGAGTGGGTGAGTTAGTGAGTGGATTGGTGAGTGGGTGGGTGAGTGCACGAGTGAGTGGATGGGTTAGAGATTGAGTGAGTGGTTGAGTGGATTGGTGATTCAGTGGGTGAGTTAGTGGGTGTTTGAGTTAATTTGTGTGTTAGTCTGTGGGTGATGGAGTCGGTGACTGGGTGAGTCTGTGCTGGTGGCTCGGTGGATGGTTGAGTTCATGGATGGGTTTTTGAGTGAGTGGATGGGTTGTTGAGTGAGTTGATGGGTGAAACGGTGCGTGGGTAGGTGAGTGAGTGAGTGAGTGGATGGGTGGGTGATTGATTGGGTGAGTGTGTTGGCAAGTGAGAGGGTGAGTGGGTGAGTGAGTGGGTGGTTAATCGGTTGGTGGGTGCGTGAAGGAGTGGTTGGGATGAGTGAGTTAGTGAGTGGATACGTCAGTGAGTGAATGGGTGGGTGAGTGGGTGAGAGGTTGCGTTGGTAGTAGGCGAGTGGGTGGTGAGTGGGTTGGTTCTTGAGTGAGTAGGTGGTTTGTTAAGTGAATGAGTGGGTGGTTGGGTTGGTTAGTGAGTTTGTGGGTGAGTTGGTGGGTGGGTGAGTTAGTGGTTGAGTTAGTGAATGAATGCCTGTGTTAATAAGTGGGTGAGTGGGTGTGGGGTTGGTGGATGAGTGGGTTGGTGAGTGAGTTAGTGAGTGGATGGGTGGGTGAGTGAGTGGGTGATTGAGTGGATGGGTGGATGACTGGGTAAATGATTGGGTAAGTTATGAGGGTGAGTAAGTGAGTTACAGGGTGAGTGGGTCGGTGGGTGATTGGGTGGGTGGGTGAGTGGGTGTGATCATCGCCATGCTCTCCATGGAGCTCTCTGTAGTGAGGGGCAGCTCACAGGGACAGCTGTTGCAGGGATTCACAACAGCTGCTTCTCCTCCTCCAGTTCTGAACCAGCTGACCAGGGTTGCCAGACGAGGCCAAGCAGCTCCTCGAGTTGTTCCACAGCTTCCTTCATGCCTGCTGTGCCACGTGCAGCTTCTGCATGAGGCTACTGTGCCACGTGCGGCTTGTGCATTAGGCTGCTGCGCCGCGTGTGAGGCTGCTGTGTGAGGCTGCTGTGCCGAGTGAGGCTGCTGTGTGAGGCTGCTGCGTGAGGTTGCTGTGCCGCGTGAGGCTGCTGTGCCACGTGAGGTTTCTGCGTGAGGCTGCTGTGCCGCGTGAGATTGCTGTGCCGCGTGGGTCGACGTGACATCACCGTCAGTCTAGGGGGATCTTTGTATGAGTGATGGGGCAGTCGTAGATAAAGTGGAGAAGTTTCCGTACTTATGCAGTCAGCAGAGGTCTCACGCCGAATCAGCTGAGTAGCATTATTTGTTCGTCGTGTGAACCAAAATTGAGGTGAATAATTTTGAGTAAAAAAATGACATTACACTGGCTATGAATATGACTATATAAAAGGTTAGGATCTTGTGTCGGATGCATATTTGCTGGACTTTATACAGTGGCTTGGGCCAAGAAACTGGCATTCAGAGGCAAACTTGTCATGGTGGGGATTTGTTTCCAGAAACACACTCAGCCACCTTTGTCTCTCCAGTGGTGATGTTTACCAACCACACCTGATACTAATTTAAGGTTAAGTCGACTTAGGGGAGGCATAGGGTCTATTAGAATATAATTCATCACTGATTTTGGCCACAACCGGGAATTATATCTCGTAAGACTGCGATCAAGAATACTTGAAATGGTGTCGGGGCCAGAGCTCATCCCCATCACACCCCACAGTAAACATGAGGAAATGGCTCTGACACCCGGCCATGCAGCGTTACGTGGGCCTGCCCACCATCATGGTCTTTAATGGTCGTGAACAGAGTCAGGACCCTAAATAACACGAAGAATAATCCAAGACCATAGCCTCTTAATGGTAATGCAGGCCTCCAGCAGGTGAAGAGAGCTTCCTGATGCGTTTGTGCGTTTTTCACCGTTGCGGTGCCCCGCCGTGGCATTTTGGTGATGCTTTTGTTTTCCATTTGTGGAGGCAATTGCTCGTGCCATGGCCAGGTTGGATCCGGTGTACGGTGGCCCCCCACTGCTTGCGGTGGTGGGGGGCCAGCGAGCTTCTTGATGGTTTGATCCACGATGAGGCACTTCTTGGGGATGTTTGAGTTCTCCCAATTGTTTATCCACTCATTCGTACCGGTTGTGTGGACAGAAGCCGGAGGGATTTAAGAAAAGTCCACATTGATTAAAATGGCCACGATAAATCGAACCGGCGACTTCTATATTGTGTACCAACCATTACATCATGGCAACATCCTGTGATGTCACGTTTATAAGGGTGGGGGGAAATAACAACCAGGGTACTAGGTGTTAGTGTGTTTGAGGACGCAAGTTTCAAATACAATTATTTTTTATCTTGTCCTCTTCCCCCCCGACTGGGGTTAAAACAATCAACAATTGAGGAAAGGGTTGGTGGGACGTGTGCAGAGATCGCCAGTAATCCCAGGTGGACTCCTGCTCGCTGCACAAACGCCTCCTGTGGAATCCATCCAGCAGTTTGTCGACGGAAACGATGATGGTAGGCGACCATGGTTTTTGGAGATCGTAGCCGGGGCCGTAGCGGCAACAGTGATGAAGGAAGGGGGGGGAGCGAGTGGCGGGGGCAGAACGGAAGGGGAGATGAGCGGTATCATTGGTGACGCGCGAACGCGCCCCAAACCGTTTGCGATGAGTCATGTCCATGGGTGGGACGGTGCTCGCGTCCACTTCCATGAAGGTGTCCTGCAGACACCTGAGAGTGGGCGCACACATGCACAAGAGAGAAGCCAATGTAACAATCCAGTTTGTCAACCAGGTATCTAGGCCCAGCCTGGATGCCCACGGCAGCCTCAGTGGGCGACGCCTGCCCCAAGTGGGCCACGCAGGCCCCTTAAACTGTGCCACTTGGCCCACTTTCCTATGGGAGCTGCTCGCTTTGATGTTGGCCGACCTTGGAAACGGTCGTGATGTCACGGAGTCAATGCAAAAGAGAGGCAATCGTCAAGTTAGTGCTGATTAAGGTGAAGTTTATGGCAATAAATGTAAAAAAACAGATTCCAGCTGGGTATATGTGTAAGTCATCTCAACCACGTTAATAATAATTGAAAAATAAATATTGTCGCTTTCATCTGGCTGTGGGCAAAAGGGAGGGTGGGAAGTGGTCGGAGTAATGAAAGGATTTGTGGCCATAGAGCCACAAGGCCCTCAATGTTTGAAGAATAATTGTTGCTCGTTATTGCAACGAAGCATAAAAGCGTATTGCGGAAAGTGTCGCGCATGTGTCTGTAGCGCGGTGCCCCCACATGTTCTCATTCACCTCAGCGACCATATCACAGTTCATGTTATTTGAGTGGTTCGTTTTTTTCTATTGCATAACCTTGCTGGTATCCATGAATGAACAAGACGAATCTATGAACGCATATTTGTGCGTTTAGGAATAATAATGGTTTGAGTGTCTTTCCATATGAACAGCGTTGCATAATAATCAATCGTCCTACTGTTAACAATGTGACAAGAATCTGCATTAAGGGTCGCATATGATCAATGACCAAATGCCGTGTTGTGTAACAATTTAAATACGAATTACATATTATAAGGTTAAGGTTTTGATAGAATAGTTTGCATGTTTTAATCTCTCTCTCTCAACAACCGATCAATTGCGTTACGCGTCGGGAATTAACCACAGGTGCCGTTATCGAAGTGAAACAACGCAATCGTGATGTGTACCATGTTAATGCTGTGTTGAAATTCCGAAGTTGAGAGTTCTCATATTATCCAAAAATTTAAGTTTAGCTAGATAATAAAATTGATTGAAGCAGAAGAGTTGTGTGTGATTCTTTCCGTGATTCTGCATAGAATTGTTCTGCGAATGAGATCTGAATCTCGGTTACCTATCATGAGCACACTAATCACTAATCCAGCACATAATCAATAAGCGTTAAATCGAAGATAATTGTATCCTTATTTTAAATAACAAGTCGAGTCGACTCTCTCATTCACGCTCACAATACCTGCACAACTGCATACGATTAATTGCGTTGTTCCAATTAATAACCAACCTTCGTCACCGAGGCTGGACCTAATTATCATAACGACCTGCATCATCATAACCACGCCCACTCGCATAAATTAATACGATTATCTCTCGAATTAGCATAGTTTATGCACATAATTACACCAATTAATTCAGATAAATTATTAAAATTTCAAATTTAATCAAATTTTCATTATTTTCATCAAATTTTCATAACCTACATATACAACAACCTTCGAGCACCCATATCTCACAGAGCGGGCCCTAACCTATAACAGCTGGCAGTTCACCAGCATTGCTTCAAGTGAGCTGGAGCATGCTGATGAATATAAAAACCGGACCAGAGCTTGGTTTATGTACAACCAATACTGCTGAAATGATGCACTCCCAGCAGGAAAGCCGTGTGGCTAATGGGATGTGTACAAATACTTGTATTTTTTAAGTGGAAAGACAGATATGTGAAGGAGGGGAATCATCCTTTGCGTGTTAATTTTGTTACTCATCCACGATGTAAGCCAATTATTATATTGAAACTTCGCAGAGCTTTCATGAGTAAGAAAGTTGTACCAACAATAATTATTATCGGTTCTATTGCGATCGAGGGCTGCACGTTTCAACGGGCACACATGTGTCATGCTGCGATGGTGACGGTGCTCCCGGTTTTTTAAGACCGGGAGGAAGTGAGGGCTTCACCTTTCTGGCAAATTGCCCGATGATGCTGGATGTAATTACAGCGAAACGTCGTACTCAAAAATTGTAAATGTTGTGGATTTACTCTTCAACACACCGGTGGGCTGAAGGAGTGATCTATTTCTCTTTTGTCAATGTGACACTTTTTTACTGATTGGCCGTGTCGGGTAGTGGAGGGTTACACATTTATGAGTAATGCGATCTAACCCAAAAACGTTTATTATGAATAATATTGGTCGTGAAAGCCTACGGCCTTTCTGGCCTTGATTTTTTATTTCAGCAGCATTGGTTCAACACGAGCAAACGTCAGAATGGTTTTCAGCTCTGCAAAGCTCATGATGACTTTTTGTGAAGTATTCCACAGTTTTGCATAGAACTAGGACCTGTAACTAACAGAGAGCATCCTTGCCTGCAAATATCTGGCAGTTCACCAGCGTCGGTTTGAGACACTGAATGCTCAAACGAACGCAAATGTGGTAATGATTACTTTGTGTTATCTCCATATAAATAAAAGTTGTAAATATGTGTCTGTTCAAAATGTTTAGCGTACTTCCCGACATGCAACAAACTTGAAATTTACCATGTAGGTACTTTCCAGACTCTACACAATGCAAAAGTTATGAAAATACACTTTTTTGTGTGTGGGGGGGGGAGCTCAATAATGCATTTATTTTTTGTACGGCAAGTGAGCTGTGACGTCAAATCTGTCACGTGACCCGCACATGTGGAAGCGTAACGCATTGTGTAGTGGTTAGCGCGCTGCGCTACGAATCCGGAAACCCGAGTTCGATTCCCGCTCACGGCCACTACCAGTGACGATTATTTTAACCGGTCCTGGGCCTCCCCTACGTCGACTCAGCCTCAAAACGAGTAACTGCTGTGGTGTGTAAACATCGCCACTGGGGAGACAAAGGCGGCCGGGCGTGGTGGATCCAAGTCCCAGGAGAAGCTGGGTAGTACAGCTAGTGTATTATATTCGCGAGTACTAAAGCTGGAACGATTCGATTAACAAGTCGATTATAACCGATTCCTTGTGTATGGTCAATTACTCAGACCCCTTTAAAAATGACAGCCATCCCCACATCTTACTTCCTGTGACGCGGCTGATGTGATCAAGTCCCTCCCATCAGGTGGGACAACCACAGCAAGAAAAAACTGCTGAAGTAGGCGAGAGATCTGCCGTGGCACGAGGTTATATAGGCCTCGGCAGTAGGGGGGAGAGAGAAGGGGGGGGGGAAGGAGGCGGGGCAGAAAGTGGACCCCGCAGCAGCACCCGGGTCACTGGAGTAAAGTGGGCCACCACTCATTGATCCGTACATTTAACTCGATGAGTCGATTCGATTCCGTGCCCCGTTGGGTCCTCCCCCCTTTTGTGCATTTGGGTGTGCTGGGTTTCAACATAATTCCCGATCCATTGTGAATCTTCCCTTCCCCCATTTCAGCACTCCGATCTACATCCGACAGGAGATGATAAACCGCAGGGAGGGGGAGTAAAACCTAATCGCCAGGTAATTGGAAAAGTCGCCCATTGTCTCGCGGATTTGCATGATTGTACGATGGATGGGGCAGAGGAACGTGCTACAGGGACACGCCCTGAGGAATGCAGGCATCGGCCTTTGGATGAAAAACAATTTTTCAGTAATTCAGTGGGCAGTGCTCTCACTGGCAGCTCATTCTCAATTAATGTGGGTGATTCACCACGTGTTTGTGCCACATTTTGTATCTGAGTTGAGTCCATTTTTGTTTCCTGTTTCTCTACTCCCTCCTGGTATAGCCGGGTGGGGGTATCGAAGGGGGAATGGGCAGATTGTGTTTAACCTTGAGTTTGTCGTGGCATGGGGTGCTGGTATGATTCCGCTCTTGGCTTCCACACCCTGAAATTCCAATAATTAACTGTCTTTGTGCGCTGTGGTTGCCTTGGATTGGTGTGCCACTCTCTCGCTGGATTGTTACCTTGCCATCTCTGCGTGTAATATGTTGGTAGTTCGTGGGTGCTTGCTGACCTCAGGTCTTCGCTCATTTACCAGCTTCACATTCGCTATTGCCGTACAAAAACTGGAGGAAAGGCCTTTGATATTGATGCCCCCAGGGTCTGGAATGCTATTGCCAATAAACTACAACTTGAATCACTACCTATGAGATCTTCACTCAAAACTGCTCTAGAGGAGTTGTACAACCCTAGCTCCCACTGCTATTCAGTGGCCTAAAATATGGCTCTAGATTTTGGTGTTATAATTTATTTATGTAGTTTATTGTTAAAAATTCGGTCACAGTCCCTATGATCACTGTTACATTGGATTTATGGCTTTTATTTTGGTGATTTCGAAAAGTTTTTTTTGTTTTGGCCATGTTTTTGTTTATTGTAGTACGGAGTTAGACTGATGGCTTTAATCTTAGTTGTCTTGTGGTTGTTGTTGTTGTTGTTTTTTGACTTGCATCCCACTGGGATTTTTGCGCACAGCGTTGGTGTACGGTGCTATTTCAGGAATATTTTGATATTTTTTTCCTGTATTTTCTGTTTGCACAGTCACATAATCACTTTAAGATGTTTTCTTGTTCATGTTTTTTGTTTGTTGCGGTTGCACTCGATTCAAGAGCCGAATGGCTCACAGGGCTATACCAAATAAATGAACTAACTAACTAACTAACTCTGTATTGTGGGGCTTGGTGTGAGGTGCTGTAGCTGCTCACGTGATTTTTACTTCCCTCTAGATGGCGGGGTGCATTATCTCTCTCCCTGTGTTTTGTCCGAATTATGGCTCCTAATTCTATATAGCCATGCCGTGTGAACCCTATTCTGTATGTGGTGTAAGGAGGCCGTCTCTGGGTCCAAAACCATACCCACAATTTCTGTAATCTCTGGACTCAAGGATTAAAAAAACAATGTTGAACATTTTGTCACCTTCGTGGTATTGATCAACATCACCTGCGTAATACACTCCTCGTTTACGCACTGGGTCATAAATTTGGCAGCATTAAACCCCTCAGTGTTGAATATTCTCCAAACTTCGTAATCACTGTTAGGCTGAGTTGTTTGAAATAATTCCTAACCTTGTAACGTAGCGACTTTACCCATGGTATAGAATATTCATGTAACCTTCTTTACAGCACTTGTTTTCTCGTCCAACTTCCTCAGACCTCTGATCATTGCCTCCACTTCGACTGTTGTGATATGAGTGTATGTCTCTGTTCCTATTGTGTGGATCAAAATAGGGGATTCTGACGAGAGCTTTCTCCGTCAATTTAAGAGTCTTACTACTGAATGAGTATTCGGAAAGTTGGTCGTTGTGAGAGGAGTCAGTGTCAGATGAGCTATCACTCAAACTTTGCCGCTGCTTAACATAACTTCTGTAATGTATTTTGCGCCTGTGTTGTGGGTATGAACGTAGAGCGAGACTTCTCTTGGAGGCAATGCGTTTATTACAATAAACGATAACAACACCAATAGCCGTAACACGACTGGTGTCTGTTAAAAACACTGCTGCAGTCAATCACAGTTGGTTTTGAGTGATTACATTGGGGTGGGGGGGGAGGGATGGCAAGTGATGGGTGATGGGAGGAGACAAGGGACGCAACGTGACCGTCCATGTACGAGGATAAGAGTTGCCATCTGTGACGTACACAACCTGGGGACACATCATGGGAAGAAGGATCTCTCAAAACCCGAAGAGGGGAGAACTACATGGAAACGCATTGTCTTGAGCAATGAATTAGCACAAGGGGACGAACAGGGGTTGGAGTCATGTTCTTCGAATGGTCGACGTTTATGTAGAGCAACAACTATATTGTATTGAGGTGGTTGAGCCAGATCATTGTGTAAGAAGTAGAGTTGGTGCATCGCTGTGATGATGCCTCCGAATTTGTGAATTGGACATTGAGTTTTCATATATTCCATAGTCTATTCAGGCTTGGAGTTAGGGATAGGGTACAGATTTGCTGCAGAAATATTTTTCAGAGCGTCAGTGTTTGGCACTACATGTAGGGCAGTTCCACATATTAGGCAAACATCACAATTTCAGCATCATCTTAATTTTATATATTTTTACGGGATATATTATAGAAGGTAATTATTGCTTTAGAAATGACATTATTCACACAGATGATTTCTATCTGAATCTCTTGGTTGAAATACTTTGCCCAAGGTAAGATAACTGTGCGATTATGGTAATGAGTATCCACGTCCGTCTGAGACCGTGGAACTGCCCTCCAGCACTGCCGCTCACATCAGGGGACGTAGGAACGACTATGGTTGCTGGCTTCACCGTGGCCAACTAGTTTATTGATGGGCATCTCCTCCTTGCCATCCTCCTAAATTTCCACCACCATCACCACCTCCACAACCTTGTGCTTGTCGCCCCCAACTCAAGCTCAGTGCAAACCCCTTGGAGGGCTGGCATAACCCAAGGGACACAGAACTCTGCCTCACATTTGGTTTCTAGAAGCTCCGCAACAGCCACACTGTGGATGTAGACAGCCCTTAGCGTTATAAATGTGAGCCACTCGCATGTCCCAAACACTCAAAAGAATTGAGACGAGGCGATAGTATTAGATACAAATATTTATTATTAAAACGCGACGCCTTGTAAGGAAGGGGAGGTGCTGGTGGGGGTGGGTGGTGCTGGAAGTGTGGGGGGCTGTGAGATGCTCAGAGGGTGTTCGAGGCCTGGGGGGGCAGGTCTTGGGAGGCTTCTTGAATGCCGGGCTCCAGTGAGCAGCCAGAGATGTCCTCTTCCTCCTCAACCGTGACAAGCTGTGGACATACTGACCCATTAGACACTACACACAACTCAGTACTTCTACCAGCTCAACTGGGATTACACACAACAATCAGCACCCCCTACTGGCAGACAAATGCCAATTGCACACCAGGTGCTGAGTCACCTTGTGCCCATAGGGACATCTGTCATTGGGGGTGCCCTTTCACACGTGTTGAGATGAGATGTGATGTAAAGCGCTCTGAGATGCCCCGGTGTACAGAAAGTTGCTAAATCATTCTCATCGTTATCACTGTGTCCAGCAATAATGAAATTGTCTATAGATAGATAATCTGTATTTGTAAACGGGGACCATGACGGCTTAACGTGATGGTTAGACCAGCTCATCATTATCATAATACACTGAATCGTGTGTGCATGAATCTATTATTTACGTTAAACGCAAATTATATACGTGTGTGTGTGTGCGATGCGCGAGTGCTGTACACTCACCTCCACCTCGCTCTGCAGACGCTGCTGCTCCGAGTGTCCACTCTGCTCGTTGTCGCGGTAGGGCGCCAGCTCAGCGTGCAGCTCCGCCACTACACGTTGATACCACTGAATCTCTGCCTGCAGAGATTCCAGTTGCCAGTTCCTGTCAATGAGCTGCGTGGGCCACGGGCAAATGGCGGCAGAGGGACACAGGAAAGCATTTTAACGACTGCGTGAGGTTATTGCAGAACATACAGGTATAATAACACACACACAACCAGGATCTTCATTTATAATTGAGTAATGTAATGAGCTACGAAGCTCTTTTACACAGATGTCCATACACCACCTTTGACCAAATAAACCGAAATGCATCCAATCATCTCAGATCTTGGAAGAAAAGCATGGTTGAACCTCAAGTGCTTGGATGGGCAACCACCATCAATACAAACCAAGATAACACCTATAAAAGCATGATGAAGACCGCTTGTGTTGCAATCGAAACGTCGTGGGTTTTTTTTATATTATTAAAAAAAAGTACGTGACTTTACCGAAAGAATCAAGAATATGAATTCCTGCAGTCACGAAAGTTTTATGTTAAACATTTTTTAGGAATTAATTAACCCAAAATCTGGATTAAAATAATAGATTAAGATCGCTTCCCAACCAAAAAAAGGGAGGGGATGGAGATGCATGTAGCAAAGGGGAGCAGATGGTCTAGTAGTCGTAGGTACTTCTACTAGAGGTGGGATGGTGGATCGTAACGTGGTACAGTCCCTAAACAGAGAATGCTCAGTAACCTAGTGCGCATCCATTCTGTACAACCATCAGTGTGAAAAATAAGTGTATACATACAGTCCTCGACTTAGGAACACCATACTTACGGAGACCTGACTTACGGATACCCGACTTCCGAATCTGTTTCTATGAAATGTATTAATTTTTGGTTACCATTGACTTTAAAACGCGAACTTGCACTTCCAAACTGAACCACAGAACTATTTTGTTCAGTGCTGCGATCCTCCACGAGATGTCATGAGTCAGCCTCGTGCACGCGCACATGTGCGTATATGTGAAAGTGATTGTGTGGGGAGCGGTAGTGTTGCAGTTCACGCGCTGCGCTACAAACCCACCGACCCAAGTTCAATTCCAACTCACGGCCAACACCAGTGACGATTATCTGAACCATTCCTGGGCCTCCCGTTGGTCAACTCGGCCTCAAATGAGCACCTAGCGCGCTGTATAAACATCACCACTCGGGACACAAATGCAGCTGGGTGTGGTGCTGGCACACAACCCCTCGCATGCCGTGCTGGCTTTCATAGGCTATCGCTAACAGCACGTGCCCCAACAGCCTATTAAAGCTACACGGTGGATCTTTGTGCGGATCGGAAGTGTAGCGGTGAGCACGCTTGTGATTTGAAAGCGGTGAGTGAAAATAAAAAATATTTTTACTACATTTTACGTATTACTTACGATACACTATAATTTTAGTGTTAATGCAAATGTACATGATTTCTTATTTACGAGTTTAACAATGCTTGACTCTTTTGTTGAACCTTAACACATTTTATAACACTGACAATATGGGAATTTAAATATCGCACATTATTGTATTCCGACTTACGAACCGTTCCGACTTATGAATGGGCCTCAGGAACTAAATGCATTCGTAAGTCGAGGACTGCCATATTATTGATATATTTGTCTATTATACTGTGTATTATTAGTTGTTTATCATGTAAAATTAGTTTACACTTGAAAAATATTCACCATAAATCCGGTATGTGGGGAAAAAATATTGATAGAGTATGTGTAGTGGCATAGCACTGGCTGCTGGTAAAAAAGGGTAACTGCGGTGTATGGTAGTACCCACGTCAGCAGGCCACGATAGACACGAGAGGGGGACATCTAGGGGAAAGGTCACAGAGGGGGGCCATCGGGAACCCGCTAGTAGGTTCCAGAGAGGGGGCGTGGCCGTGGCGGAGCGAGGCCACGCTGAGAGTATAAGAAGGGCCCCTGTGAGGGACCTTGTGGCTGTTGCTCGAAGTGGGATCCTCGTCGTGCTGTTCGTATATATAAGATAGTCGTCGTCACCATCTCGTCATCGTCGTTGTCGTCTCGTCGCTGTCGTCTTGTCGCCATCGTCGCTGCCGTCTTCACTCGATATTACGCTGCTAGATAGGTGTTCGCTGTCTCCGTTCAGTGCTGTCAGTGTTAGATGGTTAGTGTTTTGTATAGGCAAGCAACGGTAATAGTGTGTACCCACGTAGGGTGTCTGTATTATCCCAATGGTGCTCGTTAAATAAAAGAAGCGCCTAAAAGTCTTACTGTCTCTGAGTTAGTCACTACACATGTACACATGAAAGTGACTACTGTAGTCAGAGATGCAAACGCTTGGGCGTCATCTGGTGCCTTACTGTCGCCATCCAGCGTAAACTATTTGGGTCTTTATAGTAAAGTTCGTAAATCTCAAGTACGCTATGGCAAGGTACCACAGTACATAACATGTGATTGGCTATCAATGACTTGAGTACGTTAATAGTGAAAGTACGTACAACGGGAGGGCGTAAATAATGGTATTACTGTATATATGTGCGTTTGTGCCATGCCGGACTTCATAGGTGCTCGCTAACAGCACTTGCTCACCTTCGCCTCACTCTGCTGGTGCAGCACTTGCAGATCCTGGAGCTGACAGTGAATGCTCTGCAGGTTTTCTTGGCATGGCGCCAGCTCAGCGTGCAGCTCTGCCACCACACGCTGGTAACCCAAAATCCCCACCTGCAGGGATCCCAGATGCTCATTCTTTTCGATGAGCTGCATGGGCCACGGACAAACGGCAGCAGAAGGACATGGCTAAGCATTTTAACGACTGCGTGCAGTTGTTAAAGAACATACAAATGCAACAAACACATACAGAACCAGTATCTTTATTTTAAATGAAGGAATCTGATAAGCTATGAAACTCTTTTTCACAGATGTCCATACACCACACCACCTATGACCAAATGACCCGGAATGCACCCAATATTATAAGATCTTGGAAGAAAAGCAGGGTTGAACTTTGATGGTACTTGGATGGGTGACCACCATCCATACAACCCAAGATAACACCTATAAAAGCCCAGATATATGGATTAATTAACCCAAAAGCTACTTTAAAATGTCCGATTATAATTGCTTCCCAACCAAAAATAGGAAGGGGATGGAGATGCACGTAGCAGAGGGGAACAGATGTTCTAGTAGTAGTAGGTACTTTTACTAGAGGTGGGATGGTGGATTGTAATGTGGTACAGTCCCTAAACAGAGGATGCTCAGTAACCCAGTGCGCATATACACATCTGTGTGAAAAATACGTGTATATATAGGCAGTCCTCAACTTACAAACACCTGCACTTACGAACCTGCTTCCATCAAATATATATTTTATAACATTGGCTTTAAACGCGAACTCGCACTTGAAAATTGAACCGCGTCACTATTTTGTTCAGTGGAGCAATCCTCCGCGACATGTAATAATTCAGGATGGCGCTTGGAGCAAGTGTTTGCCTATAAGTGTGTGTGTGTGCACGCGCACGTGTCTATGTGTATGAAAGTGAATGTGTGGGGAGCGGTAGTGTAGCGATTAGCCTTCGAAAGCAGCGACCCGAGTTCGATTCCTGTTCATGGCCAACACCAGTGACGATTATGTGAACCGGTCCTGGGCGTCCCCTAGATCGACCCAGCCTCAAATGAGTACCTGGTGCGATGTGTAAACACCACCACTGGAGAGACAAAGGCAGCGAGGCATGGTGCTGGCCAATCACCCCCTTGTGTGCCATGCCGGCCTTCATAGGTGCTGCTCACTAACAGTACTTTCCCCAACAGTCTATTAAGGCTATACGGGGAGTCTTTGTCTGCGACGTGCGAATGCAGTGTACTCACCTCCGCCTCGCTCTGCTGGCGCAGCATGTCCAAATGCTGCAGCTGTGAGCGTCCGATCTGTGCGTTTTCGCGGTACTGCTCCAGCTCTGTGTGCAGCTCGGCCAGCATACGCTGATACCAAAGAATCCCCGCATGCAGGGATCCCAGCTCCTGGCTCCTCTCGAACAGCTGCTTGGGCCACAGGCAGAGGGACAGAGAAAAGCATTTTAACGACTGTGTGCGGTTATTGTGTCTGTTGTTGCATACAGATGCAACAACAGACACATTTAGAACCAGAATCTTTATTCATATTGGAGGAGTCTGATGAGCTGTGAAAATATTTTTCACAGATGTCCATACCCCATGTTTGACCAAATCACCCAGGATGCACCCAATCTTGTCAGACCATCATGCACACAACCCATGATTACGCCTATAAAAGCCCACATATATGGATTAAGTAACCCAAAATCTGCAGTAAAAGGTCAGATTAAAATCGCTTCCCAAACCAGGACAGGGAGGGCATGGACATGCACGTAGCAGAGGGGAGCAGATGGTCAGACCCTACACAGCCTGACGACTCAAGTGCTGTGTCACGGTCAGACCTGGGCCGTTCCGGGGCCAGGAGAGCTTGGGTTCTCAGCGGCCGTGGGAACGAGGCTGGGAGCATTACCTGACGCAGAGTGTCCTCATTCTCAGCTTGGGACGTGGTCAGCTGATCCTGCAGCGCCGACAGTCCCTGTTGGGGGGTGGAGAGCTCCGGCTGGGCACTGGCGCGCTCCGCCTCACTCGCTGCGAGCTCCTCCTTGCTCGCCTTGAGCTCCTCCCTCAGCCGAGTGATTGTGTCCTCGTCCTCCTGAGCCTTAATACAGGCAACGTTCGTTTTACCATCGTAATCATCACCATCATCATCATGAACAGCCATGATCCGTCCACCGCTGAATGTGTTTTTGTGATACTGCTGGATGAAAGTTTCCCTGAGCCATACCGGTCATGGGAATTAATTGATCATACTTCATCACACTGGTCAGCATGAAGTGGTACACCCAAGACTGGGTCAGATTTCACTGGCCACCAATGCTAGCCATGGTTGGTAATCAAACTCGGACAGCTTGGTTCAGAGTGCAGAAGGCTCATCACAGTAAATTAATACGTTGTATATCATCATAAATATTTCGCCGCACAAGGGTCTCCTCCTCTTGTGAACGCTGCCACAAATGTCTTAAAACTCAAACTTGAATTATCTTTATTTTACCAGCTAAGGCCTACTGAACTATATAGCTCTTTTTCAGAAGCGACCTGCCCACAAATGAAAGTTCAACGAAGTGGCTTATCATGTGGAAATGTATTGCAGCTATAGAATCTAAATGCACGTTTCTAAATGTGGAGGAAGAACCGGAGGACCCGGAAAAAATCCACGTGACCACAGGGAGAACATGCAAACTCCAAATATACAGGTGTCGGGGTTGGGATCAAACCCACAACCTCCTGCATACAGGCGAGGTAGTTAACATCTCGCCACCGTGGCGCCCCTCTTCAGTGCCAATCGCGGCTTCACCACGCGTGCCCTTGCGAGCCGATACCTTCTTGGAGTTGCGCTCGAACTGCTTAAAAGCATCGGCGAGGGTGAGCCGGACCTCCTCCAGCCCTGTCGCCAGCTCGCAGGCCTCTTTCCGATGCGCGTCCTGCTGCTGCGCCTTCTCCATCCCAAGTGCCTGGACGTGCCCCTCCGACTCCTTCAGCTACAGGCACGCACACGTTCCACAATGTTGGATTCATGTCTGGGGAAGTATACTGAATATGGTGTGCAGAATGTGGAAATATTTTCTGGGTTGGAAAAGACCCAGCTGTAATTAAGCCCAGCTTGCAAACAGATAAATAATTACCACTTAAGTCATTTAAACTCTGTGGTGTGCATATAGCTGTGTGTCTGCAAGCCTATATTGTTTCTCTAACAAATGCAAGCCAATCACATTTTAGAAAAAGTCCTGTAAACTGCAGCTGACTTTATAATTAAATTGTATTTATTCTAACTGAAAGTATTAAAATGTGAGAAAATACATTCGCAACTCTGAATCATGACAAATTATGAGAGGGAGTGAATTAGTTAAAGGCCTAGTCAGGGATTGCCTTGTCTAGTGTAATTACCTCATCCAACATTCACCTATCTGCAGACAAAATTAAGAGCCATGAGGGGAGGACCGATCCTGTGGTCACAATTATACCTTTTGCCATATAGAAATGCATTATCATACTACATTCGAAAAAAAAAAACATTCTGGCTGTCTGCCTTCCTGGCTGCATCCATATTACTTATATAACCACTTCAGGTTTCAGCCACCTGTGATTAAGCCAGGTTCACATGTGCAGTGAGTTAATGATCTCAGCCTGATCATCAATGACTTCACAGAAAAGCCCATGAAAACAATGTCGGCTTTACACTAAATCGAGCTAAGTTCCAGCTCTGAAAACCAAAGATCAGACTGTTTTGTGATGAACATTACTCATTACTCTCCATAGCAGGGCAGATATCAAAGTATTTCCTCCTATTGTGTGGGTACCAGAGGGCACTTAAATATTTCTCAGAAGTAGTTATGTGATTTATGCTTCTGCAAACCATTCTCTAACATGAAACTTGAACTATCTTCTTTGGTTCTTTCGGTAAAGTCACGTAGAATGAGAATAAAATAATAAATTGATAAAATAAAATAACTCAATAATATTCTCACGACGTTTCGGCCACAACACAAGCGGCCTTCATCAGGTTGTTGTGGCCGAAACGTCGTGAGAATATTATTGTGTTATTTTATTTTATCAATTTATTATTTTATTCTCATTCTACGTGACTTTACCGAAAGAACCAAAGAAGATGAATCATTGCAGTCACGAAAGCTTTAAATCGAAATGAAACTTGAATTTGGAGCTTTCGTGACTGCAGGAATTATTCTTTGGTTTTTTATTATTAATTTTATTATTTCTTATTTCTACATGACTTTACCTAAAAAAACATTCTCTAACATGCGATGGTGCACTGCTCAGGCGATGAGGACAGGCCTCATGCACACACATGGAGGTGGGGGGGCTGCCGCATAAGGCTCTGGTTACCTGGTGCTGCAGCCCGGCGATCTGGCCGTGCATGCACTCCATCTCAGCATCCGTGTGCTGAAGTGTGTGCTGCAGCTGCACCACCTCCTGTGCCCTCGCGGCCTCCTCTGCCCTGGAGACTCCCAGCTCGGCCTTGAGAAAGTCCGTCTGTTGCTCCAGAGAATTGCCTGTCGGAAGGGACACAAAACCATGGCGATGAAGACAGTACAGCCACCAGTGGCAGCAGACAGAGAAGGAGCAGCAGCTCAGGAGGAAGAGTACCAGCAGCGGGAGTAGTAGCAGACAGAATAGGTCTGAGGTCCCTCAGACCTATTCACCAGCTTGCATGCAAACACAGGGTCCAGAATAATAATATATGCACAGGAAGGGCCTAGTGAGAGAGCAGTTAGTAAACCCAGTGCAGTCCTATGTTAGACAGCGGAAGTGGTCCACGTGGGAAATGAAGTAAAAACGAGGAATTACTCGTTTTAACTCGTAAAAAGAAGTTATTGGTGCACAGTGCTCGACAAAAATTAGTGTTCAATGGGTCCGTGGATTCAGAAAGATTTTGGAGCACAGGCCCCTACCCACCGGTCTCCTCGCAGCAAGCGTTAGCCTCCTGCAGTCGTTGCTGCAGCTCCAGTACTTCATGCCGCAGGTTGTCCACCTCGGTCTGCTGCACCTCTTGGTTGGTAAAGAGGTCGCGCATGTTCGCTCTCAGCTCCGCGGCCTCGGTGCCCAGCCGCTCGGTTTCAGTCCCGCGCTCTCGCGCCTCTTCCCGCGCCGCCACCAGGTCTGCCTCTGAGCGCCGCAGCAGCTCGTCACGCTCCTTCAGCGCCTGCGGGCGGAGACGGGCAGCATCTAAATTACACGTAATTACAACATGTAATTTGAATATATTAATAAATTGTTTAGCATTCATCCAAAATATTGAGAAAATAAGTGGGCTTGGGCAGGACACATTGCTGTTGCAAGAAGGGGGGTGGCTGTTGCGAGAGTGGAGGCCTCACCTTCTGGAGGACCGTGATGTGCACAACGTGAGCGTCGTACTCTGAATTGTCGTGCATATGTGATGCACGATATTCGGCCAGCTCTATGTATGCCAGATGCAGAGTCGCATCGTGCTCACGCCTCAGCTGCTCCTCGCGCTCGCCCCACCGCACTGCCTCCAACTCCACCTGCAGGCTGTTGATGGCCTGCGAGTGTGCCATTAGCTGCTCACGGGCAGAAGGGCACAGTGTCACAGGCACGTGCATGCATAGGTGGGCAGCCCTTCATCACAGACACATGCAGCGTGCAGATGAGGACAGGTACAGACATACAGACACACGGAGCATGTAGTTGTACAGAGAGATAAGAGACTATAGACATGGGCAGGAGGCACAAGAAAATAAATTACAGATGCAGAGACATACACACAAAGACACAAGCAAGTCATACAAATTTGGACACATTATGGAAAGACAGTGCATGTGGAGAGAGATGTACATAGCCAAAGGCAGAACATGCAGAGGGAGACAAGATAAGAATGCGGAGACACGGGCATTGAGTACAGAGACGCACATACAGGCGCCTCGCATGCAGACGGACGCACACGTGCAGTGGATGCTTTTCAAGATGAAAATAAGAAATTGAGATTCTATTGTAAACAAATCAAGAACTACAAAAATATGCAAGGTAAACACCTGTGGTCTTATTGAACATACCACAATCACGTTTAAAATATTTAGAATGATAATAGAAAGTCAAAAAATAGAACCATGATACATTGTATACATCAATCAACGATTGGTAAGCGTGCATACAACATGGCAACGTTCTTCATCATAAGATAATGAAGAAACTCGTTGCACCCAAATGTTCATCTTCAAATTGAGTCAATATTCAAAACAAATAACTCACAACGCCTCCTCACACCATGTCGGTCATGGGAATGTGTTTGACTATACTTCCCCATGCTGGTCAGCACCGTACAGATGTATTAATCAATAAAACATAATACATGCACATTATGTGGGGAGATGCTATGATACAAAAATTTAGTTTGATCTGCTTTTATCTTTCATTTTCAACATTATTGGGAATAAAACCATGGACCACTCGCTACAGTGAATTTAGCAAAATTTATTACGGAACCAAAATATAATTCGATGGGTTTTTTGTGCACTCATTAGCAACTAGGCTGAGACCACTATGCTTGAGAATCCGGTTTAATCACTGTGGTTGGGCAGCTGTAATCCACATTCAATCCTGGCATCTCAGCCATGCTGGCACAGCATGTCTGACCCCTGGGGCACCTAGCTACCTCCCAGAATGCACTCATTTAATGTGCCATTTCCTTGACGTTCAGATCGTAACTCTGAATAAAAACTCAACGCATGAATCAATAATGATGCACTTAATAGGGCAGAGCTTCTAAAAGGTGATGTTTCAGGCAATGGGCCTTCATCACATCAGAGAAGTCAAAGCAATATCCATTGCAGCGTTATTGACGAATATGTTGAGGTTTTGTTATCTCTGCTTGTGTGCCACGCAGCTTCACAACGTGAACACATTATTTGGGTCTTTCGGTAAGGCCATGTAGATACAAAAATAATAATAACAATATCACGACGTTTCGATCGCAACACAAGCAATCGTCATCAAGTGAAGGATATGGCAGGAGAGCTGCCGAGGCAGGAAAAAAATATATGGCGGGAGCGCTGCTAAGGTAGGGAGTTAAAAAGGTTTGAGATGGGTGTAGCTCAAGGGTCAGTGGGCAGGGCTTGATGAAATTTGCATGTAAATGTAAGATCGGCGAAATCTTGACAAACGAAGTTTCACTTTAGCCGTGCTCCGTGTAACAAGGGGACAGGGGGGTTGGTGGTGGCCACAGTACCTCCTCAGCATGGTTTTTCTTGAGTTGGTGCAGCATCTCATGGAGACTCTTCTCTGTCTGGCTCAGTGCGCCACGCAGGGTAGCGAACTGCGCTCTTGCCCTGCTCAGATTGTCCCGCAGGGTCGACACCTCCCGGGACAGGTGGTGCATTTCCTTTTCCGGCATTTCCAACTGCGACGGGAGCAAGGGCACATGGCACGGGCACGTTAGCTCCTCCCAGCGTAAATCCTGCCTTCAATCGCATCGTGACATGACATTCGCCATCGGATGGTGGAGACAACACCATGGCACATGGCAAGTGAGGTGCCTAATACACAGGTAGACACACATAGGACAGATGGGCTGACACCCACACACCCAAGCAAAGGCAACACCACGATTCCCCGCACAGCCTAAACAGAGTGGTAGAATGCGCAGCAGCGCTGGCCTAGGAAACGCACCCACACCATCTTCATTTACATTCGCTCAGCCAATGAGAGTGACAAACGCTCCAAGACAACCAGCATTCATGGCCATGAGTACTTAAAAAAAATCAATAATTTCGTCAATGTTAATACAATATTTGAACCTTATGGGGTCCCATAAGCCCCCGGCTCTCGCATAAACTGCGTTGCGACGTCATTGTCTGTTGAAGGCGAATGAAACGGCAATCTATTCCTCTCGACGAGCTCTACACGATGCGCTAATCAAAGTTTCAAAGTTTGGTTTCTTCTGCGCATTCGTCCTCGCTGCGCTTGGACGGCATGACAACAGAATGATCCGCGCCAGGTAGGTCGCGCCGTTTATGTGCGCGGTGTGACGGAGTCACCAAAAATTTATTCATTACGATTTTGACTTACGTTTATTCGGGACCTCGGGGTCCCGCCATAAGGTTAATTTGATATTCAGTTTTATCACAGTACGCTCTGAGCCACACAGCGCTCGCCATTTTTTAAAAGACAAACTCGTCCGCCGACGTGTTTGCTCCTCCTTGGTCTCTCTGCCTTAGCCCCAAAATGTCTGGGAATGTCAACATGCCAGTGATAAGGCCGGTCGAGGTGAGTGAGCATATGGCGGTTACACTGGTGAGTACAGTACATAATACTTCCTGATGCTATTATTTAAAAAAAAATTCGTTTTGATGGAATGTTTACCATCTGTTTTATTACTCTCATAAAATAGCGCTGATACTCCAATGAAGCCCTCATTTATTGTTCATAAGAGATAACGCTGTCGAGAAGTCATCCCCATATATAATGGTATAACCCTTTTCGCGCTGATTTCCTGAATGCTCACTTCTCCACATAGGCATCTTGAGCGCTAAGCGAGACTGCCTGTATTCATTTCAGCCTAAGTCGACATAGGGGAGTCCCAACACTGGCTCAGATATCCCTCGCCACTGGTGTTAGCAGGTATTTGTGGTTCATGCGGACTTGCTGCCTTGTAAAAGGTGTCAATCTGGTGTTGGGGCAAAGCTTTTTTTTATCATTCCATACACGTTTGCATTTTAGCTGGTAAGTGGCAGAGTGGTGGCCTCCACTCCAGCCTAGATTTGTGTCTGTCCCCTACCTCTCTTACCGAGTACAACTCCTCTGACATCAAAACACAAGGGGCCGTCCATAAATGACGTCACGCGATTTTGGACCCCTCCCCCTTTGTCACACGGTGTCACAAAAAGTCAGACCCCCCCCCCCCCCAAATCGGGTGCAACCGCAACAAACAAAAACATGAACAAGAAAACATCTTAAACTATTGCCTTGTAGTGCGTATTAATGTGGTGCTGCACTCTGATGTTGTAGAACATTTATTAAAAAGTCTATTTAATTAAGCAGAACGTGTTGTCTATTTTTATTTAAAATTGCGCATTTTGATGTGACATCACATTTCTCAACCCCCCCCCCCCGTCACACATCGTCACAAATGTCTGCCCCCCCCCCCCCCCAAGTGCGTGACGTCATTTATGGACGGCCCCCAAGAGGTGGCACTACGCACCTACTCTGTTGACACATTCATTGTCTCATGTGTTGCTTTCTCAACTGTGGTCTGTTGAAGAATATCATGTATATTCTTGCCGACGCAGATAAAGAAACACAGGTGCTCAGATCGCTGGCTTTGCCCGAATTACAGGCCACCACGCAGCGATAACGAGCCCGCAGCGCTGACGTAATCAAATGCAGCGATGACGTCATCAGATGCAGCGATTATGCCATCGACTACAGCGATGACATCGATTAGTGATGGCGTCATCAATTACAGTGACGACTTCAATTTCAGTGAAGAAGGCATCGAATACAGTGATGACGTCATCAATGGCAGTGATTACGTCACTGGCTTTACCCAAAAAGGGCGGAGCCAATGGCTCGGGCCTTATTGCGTCACCAAACGTCACGTGACCCCCAGGCACAGCTGCTGGGAAATGGCAGTTGACACGAGATGCTATCACCTTGGCAACGCAAACAAGGACCAACTGCCCAGAGAAAGCTTTCTCCGACTAAAATCCTTGATGAAACTCTCAATCTGTGATCTTAAACTATGAACCTCGTTACCCACGCATCAAGCGCTCAATTTAAAGTAAAATTTAAATATTTTAAAAAATAATATTTTTTCTCGATATGATCACAGTACTATATTTGTTACTTCGTATAACTCCAACGCAAGAGGTGGCGCCACTCACCTCCGCTGTTGACGAATTTGGAGTCTCCAGCGTCGCTTGCATCTGCTGCCGTCTCTTGAAGAACTTCATGGCTCCTGTTGGGGGCGCAAGAGACAAACGCAGCCGCTCAGCTCGCTCGCCCTGCCGGAGTGACGTAACGCCATTGGGGTCGGAGGTGAGAGCGCAGGAAGTGACGCAATTGGCCCCGCCTACCATGGGCGGAACCACATCACGTGCCCCCAGGCACCCTATGGGGGCAGAGGAAGCTGCCTCCGTATCAGCCAGGGCTCAAAGTTCTCGACGCGGCTTTTGCGTCTGCGATTTGAAACTCGGAACCTCTTCACCCACGTGTCGAGAGTTCAATGTTTGAATGCAATTTAATCGAGGCCACTGTCTTGGTATGGTCCTTTGACTGTTGGTGTTTTGCCATCTTGTCCAAGCTTGGATTTGATGTTGACAAATCTACAAGAAGGTATGAGCTTGCACAGTTTGATTTTACATGACATTTATTCGTGACTTGACTACATTTTCTCAATCCTTACTCGAGTATCTTTAATTGCATTTTGTTGTTGATGCAACTGGCTAACCCGACCCTTCTGGACGTGTGTGAAAGAGAACGTCAAAACTCATGTAAAATACAGATTCTGATTTATCTACACGCACACGCGGAAGGCAAACGCGGGTACCTGGCCTCTATGCAGCAGACACGAGTAATTTATTATCTTTCAGGATGTTATTTAGAACTGTATTGAATGTTATGTCACCAACCAAACATCGAGCATAGCAACAAATATCATGCAACACTCCGGAGACGGACACCTCCCTTACCGACCTCACCTCGTCCTCCTCACCCCTAGCCTCGTCCTCCTCACCCCTAGCCTCGTCCTCCTCACCCCTAACCCCTCACCTCGCCCTCCTCACCCCTCGTTCTCCTCACCCCTCGTTCTCCTCACCCCTCGTTCTCCTCACCCCTCATCTTCTCACCTCGTTCTCCTCACCCCTCGCCTCGTCCTCACCCCCGTTCTACTCACCTCGTCCTCACCGCTCGCCTCATCCTCACCCCTCGCCTCATACTCACCCCTCACCTCGTCCACCTCACCCGTCGTCCTCAACCCTCACCTCGTTCTCACCCCTCGCCTCTCGTTCTACTCACCTCGTCCTTACCCCTCACCTCGTTCTCACCTCATCCTCACACGGCTACCTGCACTCTATGTAGTAGACGTGAATAATTGACTATAATTCAGATTGTTATTAATAACTTTATTACATGTTTTGTCACGAATCAAACATCACCTCCTCCTCACCCTTCACCTCGTCCTCACCCCGTCCTCGCATCTCGCCTCGTCCTCCTCACCCCGTTCTCCTTCACCCCTCGTTTTCACCCCTCGTTTTCACCCCTCGTTTTCACCCCTCGCCTCGTCCTCCTCACCCCTCACCTCGTCCTTCTCATCCCTCAGCTCGTATTCCTCACCCCTCACCTCGCCCTCACTTCGTCCTCCTCACCCCTCACCTCGTCCTCGCCTCGTCCTCACCCCTTGCCTCGTCATCTTTACCCCTTAGCTCATCCTCCTCACCCTCACCTCGTCCTTCTCTAACCCCTCGCTCTCCTCACCTCGTCCTCCCCCATCACCTCGTCCTCCTCACCCATCGCCTCGTCCTCCTCACCCATCGCCTCGTCCTCCTAAACCCTCGTTCTAACCCCTCGTTCTCCTCACCCCTCACTTCGTCCTCCTCACCCCTCACCTCGTCCTCGTCCTCCTCACCCCTTGCCTCGTCATCTTTACCCCTCAGCTCATCCTCCTCACCCTCACCTCGTCCTCCTCACCCCTCACCTCGTCCTCCTCAGCTCGTCCTCTTAACCCCTCGTCCTCCTCACCTCGTCCTCAACCCTCACGTCGTCCGCTTGACCTTTCACCTCGTCCACACCCCACCCCTCATCCTCACCCATCACTTCGTCTTCCTCACCCCTCACCTCGTCCTCCTCACCCCTCGACTCGTCCTTCTCACCCCTCATCCTCCTCACCCCTCGTCCTCCTCACCCCTCGCCTCATCTTCCTCGCCTCATCTTCCTCACCCATCGTCCTCCTCACCCCTCGTCCTCCTCACCCCTCGACTCGTCCTCTCACCTCAGCTCGTCCTCCTCACCCGTCGTCGTCCTCACCGCTCACCTCGTCCTTCTCACCCCTCACCTCTCCCTCGCCTCGTCCTCCTCACCCTTACCTCGTCCTCACTCCTCGTCCTCCCCTCCCCTCGCTGTCCTCACCATTTGCCTCGTCCTCCTCACCCCACACCTCGTTCTTCTTACCCCTCATCTTGTCCTCCTCACCCCTCGACTCGTCCTACTCACTCCTCACCTCACCCTCCTCACCCCTCGTCCTCCTCACCCCTCGTCCTCCTCACACATCGTCCTCCTCACACATCGTCCTCCTCACACATCGTCCTCCTCACCGCTCGTTCTCCTCACCCCTCGTTCTCCTCACCCCTCACCTCACCTCGTCCACCGCACCCCGCGCCTCGTCATCCTCACGCCTCGCCCACCTCACCCCTCACCTCGTCCTTCTCACCCACACCGCGTTCTTCTTACCCCTCACCTCTTCCTACTCACCCCTCGACTCGTCCTTCGCACCCCTCACTTCCTTACCTCTCGTCCTCCTCACCCCTCGTCCTCCTCACCCTCGTCCTCCTCACCCCTCGGTCTCCTCACCCCTCGGTCTCCTCACCCCTCGGTCTTCCTCACCCCTCGCTCTCTTCACCCCTCGCTCTCCTCAACCCTCGTCCTCACCTCGTTTTTCTTCTCACCCCCCGTCCTCACCCCTCGCTCTCCTCAGCCCTCGCCTCGTCCTCCTCACCCACACACCTCGTTCTTCTTACGTCTCACCCCCCGTCCTCCTCACTTCTCATCCTCCTCACCCCTCGCTCGTCCACCGCACCCTGCTCCTCATCCTCCTCACCCCTCACCTCGTCCTCCTTACCCCTCACGTCGTCCGCTTGACCCCTCACCTCGTCCTCTTGACCCCTCACCTCGTCCTCTTGACCCCTCACCTCGTTCTCACCCCTCACCTCGTCCACCTCACTTGTCCTCAATCCTCACCTCGTTCTCACCCCTCACCTCATTCTCACCCCCACAGCTCGTTCTTCTTACTCCTCACCCCTCACTCTCCTCACCCCTCGTCCTCTTCACTCTCGTCATCGTCACCTCTCGTCCTCCTCACCCCTCACCCATCGTCCTCCTCACCCCTCGTCCGCCTCACCTTTCACCTCGTCCTCCTCACCCCTCGACTCGTCCTCACCTCTCACCTCAGCTCGTCCTCCTCACCCGTCGTCGTCCTCACCCCTCACCTCTCCCTCGCCTCGTCCTCCTCACCCTTAGCTCGTCCTCACTCCTCGTCCTCCCCTCCCCTCGCTGTCCTCACCATTTGCCTCGTCCTCCTCACCCCACACCTCGTTTTTCTTACCCCTCATCTTGTCCTCCTCACCACTCGACTCGTCCTACTCACTCCTCACCTCATCCTACTCACCCCTCGTCCTCCTCACCCATTGTCCTCCTCACCCATTGTCCTCCTCACCGCTCGTTCTCCTCACCCCTCAGCTCGTCTTCCTCACCCCTCACCTCGTCCACCCCACCCCACGCCTCGTCATCCTCACGCCTCGCCCGCCTCACCCCTCACCTCGTCCTTCTCACCCACACCGCGTTCTTCTTACCCCTCACCTCTTCCTCCTCACCGCTCGACTCGTCCTCCGCACCCCTCACCTCCTCACCCCTCACCTCCTCACCCCTCGTCCTCCTCACCCCTCATTCTCCTCACCCCTCGCTCTCCTCACCCCTCGTCCTCCTCACCCCTCACTCTCCTCACCGCTCGCTCTCTTCACCCCTCGCTCTCCTCAAACCTCGTCCTCACCCCCACACCTCGTTTTTCTTCTCACCCCCCGTCCTCATCCCTCGCTCGTCCACCGCACCCTGCTCCTCACCTCCTCACCCCTCGTCCTCCTCACCCCTCGCTGTCCTCACCCCTCGCGCTCCTCACGCCTCGCTCTCCTCAGCCCTCGCCTCGTCCTCCTCACCCCTCGTCCTCCTCACCCCCACACCTCGTTCTTCTTACTTCTCACCCCCCGTCCTCCTCACTTCTCGTTCTCCTCACCCCTCGCTCGTCCACCGCACCCTGCTCCTCATCCTCACCTCGTCCTTCTCTAACCCCTCGCTCTCCTCACCTCGTCCTCACCCATCACCTCGTCCTCCTCACCCATCGCCTCGTCCTCCTCACCCATCGCCTCGTCCTCCTCACCCATCGCCTCGTCCTCCTCAACCCTCAGCTCGTATTCCTCACCCCTCACCTCGCCCTCACTTCGTCCTCCTCACCCCTCACCTCGTCCTCGCCTCGTCATCTTTACCCCTCAGCTCATCCTCCTCACCCTCACCTCGTCCTTCTCTAACCCCTCGCTCTCCTCACCTCGTCCTCACCCATCACCTCGTCCTCCTCAACCCTCGTTCTCACCCCTCGCCTCCTCCTCACCCCTCGCCTCGTCCTCCTCACCCCTCGTCCTCCTCACCCCTCACCTCGTCCTTCTCATCTCTCAGCTCGTATTCCTCACCCCTCACCTCGCCCTCACTTCGTCCTCCTCACCCCTCACCTCGTCCTTTTCATCCCTCAGCTCGTATTCCTCACCCCTCACCTCGCCCTCACTTCGTCCTCCTCACCCCTCACCTCGTCCTCGCCTCGTCATATTTACCTCTTAGCTGATCCTCCTCACCCTCACCTCGTCCTTCTCTAACCCCTCGCTCTCCTCACCTCGTCCTCACCCATCACCTCGTCCTCCTCAACCCTCGTTCTCACCCCTCGCCTCCTCCTCACCCCTCGCCTTGTCCTCCTCACCCCTCGTCCTCCTCACCCCTCACCTCGTCCTTCTCATCCCTCAGCTCGTATTCCTCACCCCTCACCTCGCCCTCACTTCGTCCTCCTCACCCCTCACCTCGTCCTCGCCTCGTCATCTTTACCCCTTAGCTCATCCTCCTCACCCTCACCTCGTCCTTCTCTAACCCCTCGCTCTCCTCACCTCGTCCTCACCCATCACCTCGTCCTCCTCACCCATCGCCTCGTCCTCCTCACCCATCGCCTCGTCCTCCTCAACCCTCGTTCTCACCCCTCGCCTCCTCACCCCTCGCCTCGTCCTCCTCACCCCTCGTTCTCCTCACCCCTCGCCTCGTACTCACCCCTCACTTCGTCCTCCTCACCCCTCACCTCGTCCTCGCCTCGTCCTCACCCCTTGCCTCGTCATCTTTACCCCTCAGCTCATCCTCCTCACCCTCACCTCGTCCTCCTCACCCCTCACCTCGTCCTCCTCAGCTCGTCCTTTTCACCCCTCGTCCTCCTCACCTCGTCCTCCTCACCCCTCAGCTCGTCTTCCTCACCTTGTCCTCACCCCTCACGTCGTCCGCTTGACCTTTCACCTCGTCCACACCCCTCACCTCATCCTCACCCATCACTTCGTCTTCCTCACCCCTCACCTCGTCCTCCTCACCCCTCGACTCGTCCTTCTCACCCCTCATCCTCCTCACCCCTCGGTCTCCTCACCCCTCGCTCTCTTCACCCCTCGCTCTCTTCACCCCTCGCTCTCCTCAACCCTCGTCCTCACCTCGTTTTTCTTCTCACCCCCCGTCCTCACCCCTCGCTCTCCTCAGCCCTCGCCTCGTCCTCCTCACCCACACACCTCGTTCTTCTTACGTCTCACCCCCCGTCCTCCTCACTTCTCATCCTCCTCACCCCTCGCTCGTCCACCGCACCCTGCTCCTCATCCTCCTCACCCCTCACCTCGTCCTCCTTACCCCTCACGTCGTCCGCTTGACCCCTCACCTCGTCCTCTTGACCCCTCACCTCGTCCTCTTGACCCCTCACCTCGTTCTCACCCCTCACCTCGTCCACCTCACTTGTCCTCAATCCTCACCTCGTTCTCACCCCTCACCTCGTTCTCACCCCCACAGCTCGTTCTTCTTACTCCTCACCCCTCACTCTCCTCACCCCTAGTCCTCTTCACTCTCGTCATCGTCACCTCTCGTCCTCCTCACCCCTCACCCATCGTCCTCCTCACCCCTCGTCCGCCTCACCTTTCACCTCGTCCTCCTCACCCCTCGACTCGTCCTCACCTCTCACCTCAGCTCGTCCTCCTCACCCGTCGTCGTCCTCACCCCTCACCTCTCCCTCGCCTCGTCCTCCTCACCCTTAGCTCGTCCTCACTCCTCGTCCTCCCCTCCCCTCGCTGTCCTCACCATTTGCCTCGTCCTCCTCACCCCACACCTCGTTCTTCTTACCCCTCATCTTGTCCTCCTCACCACTCGACTCGTCCTACTCACTCCTCACCTCATCCTACTCACCCCTCGTCCTCCTCACCCATTGTCCTCCTCACCCATTGTCCTCCTCACCGCTCGTTCTCCTCACCCCTCAGCTCGTCTTCCTCACCCCTCACCTCGTCCACCCCACCCCGCGCCTCGTCATCCTCACGCCTCACCCGCCTCACCCCTCACCTCGTCCTTCTCACCCACACCGCGTTCTTCTTACCCCTCACCTCTTCCTCCTCACCGCTCGACTCGTCCTCCGCACCCCTCACCTCCTCACCTCCTCACCCCTCGTCCTCCTCACCCCTCATTCTCCTCACCCCTCGCTTTCCTCACCCCTCACCTCCTCACCCCTCACCTCCTCACCCCTCGTCCTCCTCACCCCTCGCTCTCCTCACCCCTCGTCCTCCTCACCCCTCGCTCTCCTCACCGCTCGCTCTCTTCACCCCTCGCTCTCCTCAAACCTCGTCCTCACCCCCACACCTCGTTTTTCTTCTCACCCCCCGTCCTCATCCCTCGCTCGTCCACCGCACCCTGCTCCTCACCTCCTCACCCCTCGTCCTCCTCACGCCTCGCTCTCCTCACACCTCGCTCTCCTCAGCCCTCGCCTCGTCCTCCTCACCCCTCGTCCTCCTCACCCCCACACCTCGTTCTTCTTACTTCTCACCCCCCGTCCTCCTCACTTCTCGTTCTCCTCACCCCTCGCTCGTCCACCGCACCCTGCTCCTCATCCTCACCTCGTCCTTCTCTAACCCCTCGCTCTCCTCACCTCGTCCTCCTCACCCATCGCCTCGTCCTCCTCACCCATCGCCTCGTCCTCCTCAACCCTCAGCTCGTATTCCTCACCCCTCACCTCGCCCTCACTTCGTCCTCCTCACCCCTCACCTCGTCCTCGCCTCGTCATCTTTACCTCTTAGCTGATCCTCCTCACCCTCACCTCGTCCTTCTCTAACCCCTCGCTCTCCTCACCTCGTCCTCACCCATCACCTCGTCCTCCTCAACCCTCGTTCTCACCCCTCGCCTCCTCCTCACCCCTCGCCTTGTCCTCCTCACCCCTCGTCCTCCTCACCCCTCACCTCGTCCTTCTCATCCCTCAGCTCGTATTCCTCACCCCTCACCTCGCCCTCACTTCGTCCTCCTCACCCCTCACCTCGTCCTCGCCTCGTCATCTTTACCCCTTAGCTCATCCTCCTCACCCTCACCTCGTCCTTCTCTAACCCCTCGCTCTCCTCACCTCGTCCTCACCCATCACCTCGTCCTCCTCACCCATCGCCTCGTCCTCCTCACCCATCGCCTCGTCCTCCTCAACCCTCGTTCTCACCCCTCGCCTCCTCACCCCTCGCCTCGTCCTCCTCACCCCTCGTTCTCCTCACCCCTCGCCTCGTACTTACCCCTCACTTCGTCCTCCTCACCCCTCACCTCGTCCTCGCCTCGTCCTCACCCCTTGCCTCGTCATCTTTACCCCTCAGCTCATCCTCCTCACCCTCACCTCGTCCTCCTCACCCCTCACCTCGTCCTCCTCAGCTCGTCCTCTTCACCCCTCGTCCTCCTCACCTCGTCCTCCTCACCCCTCAGCTCGTCTTCCTCACCTCGTCCTCACCCCTCACGTCGTCCGCTTGACCTTTCACCTCGTCCACACCCCTCACCTCATCCTCACCCATCACTTCGTCTTCCTCACCCCTCACCTCGTCCTCCTCACCCCTCGACTCGTCCTCCTCACCCCTCATCCTCCTCACCCCTCGGTCTCCTCACCCCTCGGTCTCCTCACCCCTCGCTCTCTTCACCCCTCGCTCTCTTCACCCCTCGCTCTCCTCAACCCTCGTCCTCACCTCGTTTTTCTTCTCACCCCCCATCCTCACCCCTCGCTCTCCTCAGCCCTCGCCTCGTCCTCCTCACCCACACACCTCGTTCTTCTTACGTCTCACCCCCCGTCCTCCTCACTTCTCATCCTCCTCACCCCTCGCTCGTCCACCGCACCCTGCTCCTCATCCTCCTCACCCCTCACCTCGTCCTCCTTACCCCTCACGTCGTCCGCTTGACCCCTCACCTCGTCCTCTTGACCCCTCACCTCGTCCTCTTGACCCCTCACCTCGTTCTCACCCCTCACCTCGTCCACCTCACTTGTCCTCAATCCTCACCTCGTTCTCACCCCTCACCTCGTTCTCACCCCCACAGCTCGTTCTTCTTACTCCTCACCCCTCACTCTCCTCACCCCTCGTCCTCTTCACTCTCGTCATCGTCACCTCTCGTCCTCCTCACCCCTCACCCATCGTCCTCCTCACCCCTCGTCCGCCTCACCTTTCACCTCGTCCTCCTCACCCCTCGACTCGTCCTCACCTCTCACCTCAGCTCGTCCTCCTCACCCGTCGTCGTCCTCACCCCTCACCTCTCCCTCGCCTCGTCCTCCTCACCCTTAGCTCGTCCTCACTCCTCGTCCTCCCCTCCCCTCGCTGTCCTCACCATTTGCCTCGTCCTCCTCACCCCACACCTCGTTCTTCTTACCCCTCATCTTGTCCTCCTCACCACTCGACTCGTCCTACTCACTCCTCACCTCATCCTACTCACCCCTCGTCCTCCTCACCCATTGTCCTCCTCACCCATTGTCCTCCTCACCGCTCGTTCTCCTCACCCCTCAGCTCGTCTTCCTCACCCCTCACCTCGTCCACCCCACCCCGCGCCTCGTCATCCTCACGCCTCGCCCGCCTCACACCTCACCTCGTCCTTCTCACCCACACCGCGTTCTTCTTACCCCTCACCTCTTCCTCCTCACCGCTCGACTCGTCCTCCGCACCCCTCACCTCCTCACCTCCTCACCCCTCGTCCTCCTCACCCCTCATTCTCCTCACCCCTCGCTTTCCTCACCCCTCGTCCTCCTCACCCCTCGCTCTCCTCACCGCTCGCTCTCTTCACCCCTCGCTCTCCTCAAACCTCGTCCTCACCCCCACACCTCGTTTTTCTTCTCACCCCCCGTCCTCATCCCTCGCTCGTCCACCGCACCCTGCTCCTCACCTCCTCACCCCTCGTCCTCCTCACCCCTCGCTGTCCTCACCCCTCGCGCTCCTCACGCCTCGCTCTCCTCAGCCCTCGCCTCGTCCTCCTCACCCCTCGTCCTCCTCACCCCCACACCTCGTTCTTCTTACTTCTCACCCCCCGTCCTCCTCACTTCTCGTTCTCCTCACCCCTCGCTCGTCCACCGCACCCTGCTCCTCATTCTCACCTCGTCCTTCTCTAACCCCTCGCTCTCCTCACCTCGTCCTCACCCATCACCTCGTCCTCCTCACCCATCGCCTCGTCCTCCTCACCCATCGCCTCGTCCTCCTCAACCCTCAGCTCGTATTCCTCACCCCTCACCTCGCCCTCACTTCGTCCTCCTCACCCCTCACCTCGTCCTCGCCTCGTCATCTTTACCCCTCAGCTCATCCTCCTCACCTTCACCTCGTCCTTCTCTAACCCCTCGCTCTCCTCACCTCGTCCTCACCCATCACCTCGTCCTCCTCAACCCTCGTTCTCACCCCTCGCCTCCTCCTCACCCCTCGCCTCGTCCTCCTCACCCCTCGTCCTCCTCACCCCTCACCTCGTCCTTCTCATCCCTCAGCTCGTATTCCTCACCCCTCACCTCGCCCTCACTTCGTCCTCCTCACCCCTCACCTCGTCCTTCTCATCCCTCAGCTCGTATTCCTCACCCCTCACCTCGCCCTCACTTCGTCCTCGTCACCCCTCACCTCGTCCTCGCCTCGTCATATTTACCTCTTAGCTGATCCTCCTCACCCTCACATCGTCCTTCTCTAACCCCTCGCTCTCCTCACCTCGTCCTCACCCATCACCTCGTCCTCCTCAACCCTCGTTCTCACCCCTCGCCTCCTCCTCACCCCTCGCCTTGTCCTCCTCACCCCTCGTCCTCCTCACCCCTCACCTCGTCCTTCTCATCCCTCAGCTCGTATTCCTCACCCCTCACCTCGCCCTCACTTCGTCCTCCTCACCCCTCACCTCGTCCTCGCCTCGTCATCTTTACCCCTTAGCTCATCCTCCTCACCCTCACCTCGTCCTTCTCTAACCCCTCGCTCTCCTCGTCCTCACCCATCACCTCGTCCTCACCCATCACCTCGTCCTCCTCACCCATCGCCTCGTCCTCCTCACCCATCGCCTCGTCCTCCTCAACTCTCGTTCTCCTCACCCCTCGTCCTCCTCACCCCTCGTTCTCCTCACCCCTCGCCTCGTACTCACCCCTCACTTCGTCCTCCTCACCCCTCACCTCGTCCTCGCCTCGTCCTCACCCCTTGCCTCGTCATCTTTACCCCTCAGCTCATCCTCCTCACCCTCACCTCGTCCTCCTCACCCCTCACCTCGTCCTCCTCAGCTCGTCCTCTTCACCCCTCGTCCTCCTCACCTCGTCCTCCTCACCCCTCAGCTCGTCTTCCTCACCTCGTCCTCACCCCTCACGTCGTCCGCTTGACCTTTCACCTCGTCCACACCCCTCACCTCATCCTCACCCATCACCTCGTCTTCCTCACCCCTCACCTCATCCGCTTTACCCCTCAGCTCGTCCTCCTCACCCCGCGTCCTCCTCACCCCTCAGCTCGTCTTCCTCACCCCTCACCTCGTCCTCCTCACCCCTCGACTCGTCCTTCTCACCCCTCATCCTCCTCACCCCTCGTTCTTCTCACCCCTCGCCTCATCTTTCTCACCCATCGTCCTCCTCACCCCTCGTCTGCCTCACCTTTTACCTCGTCCTCCTCACCCCTCGACTCGTCCTTCTCACCCCTCATCCTCCTCACCCCTCGTCCTCCTCACCCCTCGCCTCATCTTTCTCACCCATCGTCCTCCTCACCCCTCGTCTGCCTCACGTTTTACCTCGTCCTCCTCACCCCTCGACTCATCCTCACCCCTCACCTCGTCCACCTCACCCGTCGTCCTCAACCCTCACCTCGTTCTCACCCCTCGCCTCTCGTTCTACTCACCTCGTCGTTACCCCTCACCTCGTTCTCACCTCATCCTCACACGGCTACCTGCACTCTATGTAGTAAACGTGAATAATTGACTATAATTCAGATTGTTATTAACTTTATTACATGTTTTGTCACGAATCAAACATCACCTCCTCCTCACCCATCGCCTCGTCCTCCTCACCCATCGCCTCGTCCTCCTCAACCCTCTTTCTCACCCCTCGCCTCCTCACCCCTCGCCTCGTCCTCCTCACCCCTCGTTCTCCTCACCCCTCGCCTCGTACTCACCCCTCACTTCGTCCTCCTCACCCCTCACCTCGTCCTCGCCTCGTCCTCACCCCTTGCCTCGTCATCTTTACCCCTCAGCTCATCCTCCTCACCCTCACCTCGTCCTCCTCACCCCTCACCTCGTCCTCCTCAGCTCGTCCTCTTCACCCCTCGTCCTCCTCACCTCGTCCTCCTCACCCCTCAGCTCGTCTTCCTCACCTCGTCCTCACCCCTCACGTCGTCCGCTTGACCTTTCACCTCGTCCACACCCCTCACCTCATCCTCACCCATCACTTCGTCTTCCTCACCCCTCACCTCGTCCTCCTCACCCCTCGACTCGTCCTTCTCACCCCTCATCCTCCTCACCCCTCGGTCTCCTCACCCCTCGGTCTCCTCACCCCTCGCTCTCTTCACCCCTCGCTCTCTTCACCCCTCGCTCTCCTCAACCCTCGTCCTCACCTCGTTTTTCTTCTCACCCCCCGTCCTCACCCCTCGCTCTCCTCAGTCCTCGCCTCGTCCTCCTCACCCACACACCTCGTTCTTCTTACGTCTCACCCCCCGTCCTCCTCACTTCTCATCCTCCTCACCCCTCGCTCGTCCACCGCACCCTGCTCCTCATCCTCCTCACCCCTCACCTCGTCCTCCTTACCCCTCACGTCGTCCGCTTGACCCCTCACCTCGTCCTCTTGACCCCTCACCTCGTCCTCTTGACCCCTCACCTCGTTCTCACCCCTCACCTCGTCCACCTCACTTGTCCTCAATCCTCACCTCGTTCTCACCCCTCACCTCGTTCTCACCCCCACAGCTCGTTCTTCTTACTCCTCACCCCTCACTCTCCTCACCCCTCGTCCTCTTCACTCTCGTCATCGTCACCTCTCGTCCTCCTCACCCCTCACCCATCGTCCTCCTCACCCCTCGTCCGCCTCACCTTTCACCTCGTCCTCCTCACCCCTCGACTCGTCCTCACCTCTCACCTCAGCTCGTCCTCCTCACCCGTCGTCGTCCTCACCCCTCACCTCTCCCTCGCCTCGTCCTCCTCACCCTTAGCTCGTCCTCACTCCTCGTCCTCCCCTCCCCTCGCTGTCCTCACCATTTGCCTCGTCCTCCTCACCCCACACCTCGTTCTTCTTACCCCTCATCTTGTCCTCCTCACCACTCGACTCGTCCTACTCACTCCTCACCTCATCCTACTCACCCCTCGTCCTCCTCACCCATTGTCCTCCTCACCCATTGTCCTCCTCACCGCTCGTTCTCCTCACCCCTCAGCTCGTCTTCCTCACCCCTCACCTCGTCCACCCCACCCCGCGCCTCGTCATCCTCACGCCTCGCCCGCCTCACACCTCACCTCGTCCTTCTCACCCACACCGCGTTCTTCTTACCCCTCACCTCTTCCTCCTCACCGCTCGACTCGTCCTCCGCACCCCTCACCTCCTCACCTCCTCACCCCTCGTCCTCCTCACCCCTCATTCTCCTCACCCCTCGCTTTCCTCACCCCTCACCTCCTCACCCCTCACCTCCTCACCCCTCGTCCTCCTCACCCCTCATTCTCCTCACCCCTCGCTCTCCTCACCCCTCGTCCTCCTCACCCCTCGCTCTCCTCACCGCTCGCTCTCTTCACCCCTCGCTCTCCTCAAACCTCGTCCTCACCCCCACACCTCGTTTTTCTTCTCACCCCCCGTCCTCATCCCTCGCTCGTCCACCGCACCCTGCTCCTCACCTCCTCACCCCTCGTCCTCCTCACCACTCGCTGTCCTCACCCCTTGCGCTCCTCACGCCTCGCTCCCTCAGCCCTCGCCTCGTCCTCCTCACCCCTCGTCCTCCTCACCCCCACACCTCGTTCTTCTTACTTCTCACCCCCCGTCCTCCTCACTTCTCGTTCTCCTCACCCCTCGCTCGTCCACCGCACCCTGCTCCTCATCCTCACCTCGTCCTTCTCTAACCCCTCGCTCTCCTCACCTCGTCCTCACCCATCACCTCGTCCTCCTCACCCATCGCCTCGTCCTCCTCACACATCGCCTCGTCCTCCTCAACCCTCAGCTCGTATTCCTCACCCCTCACCTCGCCCTCACTTCGTCCTCCTCACCCCTCACCTCGTCCTCGCCTCGTCATCTTTACCCCTCAGCTCATCCTCCTCACCCTCACCTCGTCCTTCTCTAACCCCTCGCTCTCCTCACCTCGTCCTCACCCATCACCTCGTCCTCCTCAACCCTCGTTCTCACCCCTCGCCTCCTCCTCACCCCTCGCCTCGTCCTCCTCACCCCTCGTCCTCCTCACCCCTCGTCCTCCTCACCCCTCACCTCGTCCTTCTCATCCCTCAGCTCGTATTCCTCACCCCTCAGCTCGCCCTCACTTCGTCCTCCTCACCCCTCACCTCGTCCTTCTCATCCCTCAGCTCGTATTCCTCACCCCTCACCTCGCCCTCACTTCGTCCTCCTCACCCCTCACCTCGTCCTCGCCTCGTCATATTTACCTCTTAGCTCATCCTCCTCACCCTCACCTCGTCCTTCTCTAACCCCTCGCTCTCCTCACCTCGTCCTCACCCATCACCTCGTCCTCCTCAACCCTCGTTCTCACCCCTCGCCTCCTCCTCACCCCTCGCCTTGTCCTCCTCACCCCTCGTCCCCCTCACCCCTCACCTCGTCCTTCTCATCCCTCAGCTCGTATTCCTCACCCCTCACCTCGCCCTCACTTCGTCCTCCTCACCCCTCACCTCGTCCTCGCCTCGTCATCTTTACCCCTTAGCTCATCCTCCTCACCCTCACCTCGTCCTTCTCTAACCCCTCGCTCTCCTCACCTCGTCCTCACCCATCACCTCGTCCTCACCCATCACCTCGTCCTCCTCACCCATCGCCTCGTCCTCCTCACCCATCGCCTCATCCTCCTCAACCCTCGTTCTCACCCCTCGCCTCCTCACCCCTCGCCTCGTCCTCCTCACCCCTCGTTCTCCTCACCCCTCGTCCTCCTCACCCCTCGTTCTCCTCACCCCTCGCCTCGTACTCACCCCTCACTTCGTCCTCCTCACCCCTCACCTCGTCCTCGCCTCGTCCTCACCCCTTGCCTCGTCATCTTTACCCCTCAGCTCATCCTCCTCACCCTCACCTCGTCCTCCTCACCCCTCACCTCGTCCTCCTCAGCTCGTCCTCTTCACCCCTCGTCCTCCTCACCTCGTCCTCCTCACCCCTCAGCTCGTCTTCCTCACCTCGTCCTCACCCCTCACGTCGTCCGCTTGACCTTTCACCTCGTCCACACCCCTCACCTCATCCTCACCCATCACCTCGTCTTCCTCACCCCTCACCTCATCCGCTTTACCCCTCAGCTCGTCCTCCTCACCCCGCGTCCTCCTCACCCCTCAGCTCGTCTTCCTCACCCCTCACCTCGTCCTCCTCACCCCTCGACTCGTCCTTCTCACCCCTCATCCTCCTCACCCCTCGTCCTTCTCACCCCTCGTCCTCCTCACCCCTCGCCTCATCTTTCTCACCCATCGTCCTCCTCACCCCTCGTCTGCCTCACCTTTTACCTCGTCCTCCTCACCCCTCGACTCGTCCTTCTCACCCCTCATCCTCCTCACCCCTCGTCCTCCTCACCCCTCGCCTCATCTTTCTCACCCATCGTCCTCCTCACCCCTCGTCTGCCTCACGTTTTACCTCGTCCTCCTCACCCCTCGACTCATCCTCACCCCTCACCTCGTCCACCTCACCCGTCGTCCTCAACCCTCACCTCGTTCTCACCCCTCGCGTCTCGTTCTACTCACCTCGTCGTTACCCCTCACCTCGTTCTCACCTCATCCTCACACGGCTACCTGCACTCTATGTAGTAAACGTGAATAATTGACTATAATTCAGATTGTTATTAACTTTATTACATGTTTTGTCACGAATCAAACATCACCTCCTCCTCACCCATCGCCTCGTCCTCCTCACCCATCGCCTCGTCCTCCTCAACCCTCTTTCTCACCCCTCGCCTCCTCACCCCTCGCCTCGTCCTCCTCACCCCTCGTTCTCCTCACCCCTCGCCTCGTACTCACCCCTCACTTTGTCCTCCTCACCCCTCACCTCGTCCTCGCCTCGTCCTCACCCCTTGCCTCATCATCTTTACCCCTCAGCTCATCCTCCTCACCCTCACCTCGTCCTCCTCACCCCTCACCTCGTCCTCCTCAACTCGTCCTCTTCACCCCTCGTCCTCCTCACCTCGTCCTCCTCACCCCTCAGCTCGTCTTCCTCACCTCGTCCTCACCCCTCACGTCGTCCGCTTGACCTTTCACCTCGTCCACACCCCTCACCTCATCCTCACCCATCACTTCGTCTTCCTCACCCCTCACCTCGTCCTCCTCACCCCTCACCTCACCCTCCTCACCCCTCGTCGTCCTCACCCCTCGTCGTCCTCACCCCTCGTCCTCCTCACACATCGTCCTCCTCACACATCGTCCTCCTCACACATCGTTCTCCTCACCCCTCGTTCTCCTCACCCCTCACCTCACCTCGTCCACCGCACCCCGCGCCTCGTCATCCTCACGCCTCGCCCACCTCACCCCTCACCTCGTCCTTCTCACCCACACCGCGTTCTTCTTACCCCTCACCTCTTCCTACTCACCCCTCGACTCGTCCTTCGCACCCCTCACCTCCTTACCTCTCGTCCTCCTCACCCCTTGTCCTCCTCACCCTCGTCCTCTTCACCCCTCGGTCTCCTCACCCCTCGGTCTCCTCACCCCTCGTCTTCCTCACCCCTCGCTCTCTTCACCCCTCGCTCTCTTCACCCCTCGCTCTCCTCAACCCTCGTCCTCACCTCGTTTTTCTTCTCACCCCCCGTCCTCACCCCTCGCTCTCCTCAGCCCTCGCCTCGTCCTCCTCACCCACACACCTCATTCTTCTTACGTCTCACCCCCCGTCCTCCTCACTTCTCATCCTCCTCACCCCTCGCTCGTCCACCGCACCCTGCTCCTCATCCTCCTCACCCCTCACCTCGTCCTCCTTACCCCTCACGTCGTCCGCTTGACCCCTCACCTCGTCCTCTTGACCCCTCACCTCGTCCTCTTGACCCCTCACCTCGTTCTCACCCCTCACCTCGTCCACCTCACTTGTCCTCAATCCTCACCTCGTTCTCACCCCTCACCTCATTCTCACCCCCACAGCTCGTTCTTCTTACTCCTCACCCCTCACTCTCCTCACCCCTCGTCCTCTTCACTCTCGTCATCGTCACCTCTCGTCCTCCTCACCCCTCACCCATCGTCCTCCTCACCCCTCGTCCGCCTCACCTTTCACCTCGTCCTCCTCACCCCTCGACTCGTCCTCACCTCTCACCTCAGCTCGTCCTCACCCGTCGTCGTTCTCACCCCTCACCTCTCCCTCGCCTCGTCCTCCTCACCCTTAGCTCGTCCTCACTCCTCGTCCTCCCCTCCCCTCGCTGTCCTCACCATTTGCCTCGTCCTCCTCACCCCACACCTCGTTCTTCTTACCCCTCATCTTGTCCTCCTCACCACTCGACTCGTCCTACTCACTCCTCACCTCATCCTACTCACCCCTCGTCCTCCTCACCCATTGTCCTCCTCACCCATTGTCCTCCTCACCGCTCGTTCTCCTCACCCCTCAGCTCGTCTTCCTCACCCCTCACCTCGTCCACCCCACCCCGCGCCTCGTCATCCTCACGCCTCACCCGCCTCACCCCTCACCTCGTCCTTCTCACCCACACCGCGTTCTTCTTACCCCTCACCTCTTCCTCCTCACCGCTCGACTCGTCCTCCGCACCCCTCACCTCCTCACCCCTCACCTCCTCACCCCTGTCCTCCTCACCCCTCATTCTCCTCACCCCTCGCTCTCCTCACCCCTCGTCCTCCTCACCCCTCGCTCTCCTCACCGCTCGCTCTCTTCACCCCTCGCTCTCCTCAAACCTCGTCCTCACCCCCACACCTCGTTTTTCTTCTCACCCCCCGTCCTCATCCCTCGCTCGTCCACCGCACCCTGCTCCTCACCTCCTCACCCCTCGTCCTCCTCACCCCTCGCGCTCCTCACGCCTCGCTCTCCTCAGCCCTCGCCTCGTCCTCCTCACCCATCGTCCTCCTCACCCCCACACCTCGTTCTTCTTACTTCTCACCACCCGTCCTCCTCACTTCTCGTTCTCCTCACCCCTCGCTCGTCCACCGCACCCTGCTCCTCATCCTCACCTCGTCCTTCTCTAACCCCTCGCTCTCCTCACCTCGTCCTCACCCATCACCTCGTCCTCCTCACCCATCGCCTCGTCCTCCTCACCCATCGCCTCGTCCTCCTCAACCCTCAGCTCGTATTCCTCACCCCTCACCTCGCCCTCACTTCGTCCTCCTCACCCCTCACCTCGTCCTCGCCTCGTCATCTTTACCCCTCAGCTCATCCTCCTCACCCTCACCTCGTCCTTCTCTAACCCCTCGCTCTCCTCACCTCGTCCTCACCCATCACCTCGTCCTCCTCAACCCTCGTTCTCACCCCTCGCCTCCTCCTCACCCCTCGCCTCGTCCTCCTCACCCCACGTCCTCCTCACCCCTCACCTCGTCCTTCTCATCCCTCAGCTCGTATTCCTCACCCCTCACCTCGCCCTCACTTCGTCCTCCTCACCCCTCACCTCGTCCTTCTCATCCCTCAGCTCGTATTCCTCACCCCTCACCTCGCCCTCACTTCGTCCTCCTCACCCCTCACCTCGTCCTCGCCTCGTCATATTTACCTCTTAGCTGATCCTCCTCACCCTCACCTCGTCCTTCTCTAACCCCTCGCTCTCCTCACCTCGTCCTCACCCATCACCTCGTCCTCCTCAACCCTCGTTCTCACCCCTCGCCTCCTCCTCACCCCTCGCCTTGTCCTCCTCACCCCTCGTCCTCCTCATCCCTCACCTCGTCCTTCTCATCCCTCAGCTCGTATTCCTCACCCCTCACCTCGCCCTCACTTCGTCCTCCTCACCCCTCACCTCGTCCTCGCCTCGTCATCTTTACCCCTTAGCTCATCCTCCTCACCCTCACCTCGTCCTTCTCTAACCCCTCGCTCTCCTCACCTCGTCCTCACCCATCACCTCGTCCTCCTCACCCATCGCCTCGTCCTCCTCACCCATCGCCTCGTCCTCCTCAACCCTCGTTCTCACCCCTCGCCTCCTCACCCCTCGCCTCGTCCTCCTCACCCCTCGTTCTCCTCACCCCTCGCCTCGTACTCACCCCTCACTTCGTCCTCCTCACCCCTCACCTCGTCCTCGCCTCGTCCTCACCCCTTGCCTCGTCATCTTTACCCCTCAGCTCATCCTCCTCACCCTCACCTCGTCCTCCTCACCCCTCACCTCGTCCTCCTCAGCTCGTCCTCTTCACCCCTCGTCCTCCTCACCTCGTCCTCCTCACCCCTCAGCTCGTCTTCCTCACCTCGTCCTCACCCCTCACGTCGTCCGCTTGACCTTTCACCTCGTCCACACCCCTCACCTCATCCTCACCCATCACTTCGTCTTCCTCACCCCTCACCTCGTCCTCCTCACCCCTCGACTCGTCCTTCTCACCCCTCATCCTCCTCACCCCTCGGTCTCCTCACCCCTCGGTCTCCTCACCCCTCGCTCTCTTCACCCCTCGCTCTCTTCACCCCTCGCTCTCCTCAACCCTCGTCCTCACCTCGTTTTTCTTCTCACCCCCCGTCCTCACCCCTCGCTCTCCTCAGCCCTCGCCTCGTCCTCCTCACCCACACACCTCGTTCTTCTTACGTCTCACCCCCCGTCCTCCTCACTTCTCATCCTCCTCACCCCTCGCTCGTCCACCGCACCCTGCTCCTCATCCTCCTCACCCCTCACCTCGTCCTCCTTACCCCTCACGTCGTCCGCTTGACCCCTCACCTCGTCCTCTTGACCCCTCACCTCGTCCTCTTGACCCCTCACCTCGTTCTCACCCCTCACCTCGTCCACCTCACTTGTTCTCAATCCTCACCTCGTTCTCACCCCTCACCTCGTTCTCACCCCCACAGCTCGTTCTTCTTACTCCTCACCCCTCACTCTCCTCACCCCTCGTCCTCTTCACTCTCGTCATCGTCACCTCTCGTCCTCCTCACCCCTCACCCATCGTCCTCCTCACCCCTCGTCCGCCTCACCTTTCACCTCGTCCTCCTCACCCCTCGACTCGTCCTCACCTCTCACCTCAGCTCGTCCTCCTCACCCGTCGTCGTCCTCACCTTTCACCTCTCCCTCGCCTCGTCCTCCTCACCCTTAGCTCGTCCTCACTCCTCGTCCTCCCCTCCCCTCGCTGTCCTCACCATTTGCCTCGTCCTCCTCACCCCACACCTCGTTCTTCTTACCCCTCATCTTGTCCTCACCACTCGACTTGTCCTACTCACTCCTCACCTCATCCTACTCACCCCTCGTCCTCCTCACCCATTGTCCTCCTCACCCATTGTCCTCCTCACCGCTCGTTCTCCTCACCCCTCAGCTCGTCTTCCTCACCCCTCACCTCGTCCACCCCACCCCGCGCCTCGTCATCCTCACGCCTCGCCCGCCTCACACCTCACCTCGTCCTTCTCACCCACACCGTGTTCTTCTTACCCCTCACCTCTTCCTCCTCACCGCTCGACTCGTCCTCCGCACCCCTCACCTCCTCACCTCCTCACCCCTCGTCCTCCTCACCCCTCATTCTCCTCACCCCTCGCTTTCCTCACCCCTCACCTCCTCACCCCTCGTCCTCCTCACCCCTCATTCTCCTCACCCCTCGCTCTCCTCACCCCTCGTCCTCCTCACCCCTCGCTCTCCTCACCGCTCGCTCTCTTCACCCCTCGCTCTCCTCAAACCTCGTCCTCACCCCCACACCTCGTTTTTCTTCTCACCCCCCGTCCTCATCCCTCGCTCGTCCACCGCACCCTGCTCCTCACCTCCTCACCCCTCGTCCTCCTCACCCCTCGCTGTCCTCACCCCTCGCGCTCCTCACGCCTTGCTCTCCTCAGCCCTCGCCTCGTCCTCCTCACCCCTCGTCCTCCTCACCCCCACACCTCGTTCTTCTTACTTCTCACCCCCCGTCCTCCTCACTTCTCGTTCTCCTCACCCCTCGCTCGTCCACCGCACCCTGCTCCTCATCCTCACCTCGTCCTTCTCTAACCCCTCGCTCTCCTCACCTCGTCCTCACCCCTCACCTCGTCCTCGCCTCGTCCTCACCCCTTGCCTCGTCATCTTTACCCCTCAGCTCATCCTCCTCACCCTCACCTCGTCCTCCTCACCCCTCACCTCGTCCTCCTCAGCTCGTCCTCTTCACCCCTCGTCCTCCTCACCTCGTCCTCCTCACCCCTCAGCTCGTCTTCCTCACCTCGTCCTCACCCCTCACGTTGTCCGCTTGACCTTTCACCTCGTCCACACCCCTCACCTCATCCTCACCCATCACCTCGTCTTCCTCACCCCTCACCTCATCCGCTTTACCCCTCAGCTCGTCCTCCTCACCCCGCGTCCTCCTCACCCCTCAGCTCGTCTTCCTCACCCCTCACCTCGTCCTCCTCACCCCTCGACTCGTCCTTCTCACCCCTCATCCTCCTCACCCCTCGTCCTTCTCACCCCTCGTCCTCCTCACCCCTCGCCTCATCTTTCTCACCCATCGTCCTCCTCACCCCTCGTCTGCCTCACCTTTTACCTCGTCCTCTTCACCCCTCGACTCGTCCTTCTCACCCCTCATCCTCCTCACCCCTCGTCCTCCTCACCTCTCGCCTCATCTTTCTCACCCATCGTCCTCCTCACCCCTCGTCTGCCCCACGTTTTACCTCGTCCTCCTCACCCCTCGACTCATCCTCACCCCTCACCTCGTCCACCTCACCCGTCGTCCTCAACCCTCACCTCGTTCTCACCCCTCGCCTCTCGTTCTACTCACCTCGTCGTTACCCCTCACCTCGTTCTCACCTCATCCTCACACGGCTACCTGCACTCTATGTAGTAAACGTGAATAATTGACTATAATTCAGATTGTTATTAACTTTATTACATGTTTTGTCACGAATCAAACATCACCTCCTCCTCACCCATCGCCTCGTCCTCCTCACCCATCGCCTCGTCCTCCTCAACCCTCGTTCTCACCCCTCGCCTCCTCACCCCTCGCCTCGTCCTCCTCACCCCTCGTTCTCCTCACCCCTCGCCTCGTACTCACCCCTCACTTCGTCCTCCTCACCCCTCACCTCGTCCTCGCCTCGTCCTCACCCCTTGCCTCGTCATCTTTACCCCTCAGCTCATCCTCCTCACCCTCACCTCGTCCTCCTCACCCCTCACCTCGTCCTCCTCAGCTCGTCCTCTTCACCCCTCGTCCTCCTCACCTCGTCCTCCTCACCCCTCAGCTCGTCTTCCTCACCTCGTCCTCACCCCTCACGTCGTCCGCTTGACCTTTCACCTCGTCCACACCCCTCACCTCATCCTCACCCATCACTTCGTCTTCCTCACCCCTCACCTCGTCCTTCTCATCCCTCAGCTCGTATTCCTCACCCCTCACCTCGCCCTCACTTCGTCCTCCTCACCCCTCACCTCGTCCTTCTCATCCCTCAGCTCGTATTCCTCACCCCTCACCTCGCCCTCACTTCGTCCTCCTCACCCCTCACCTCGTCCTCGCCTCGTCATATTTACCTCTTAGCTGATCCTCCTCACCCTCACCTCGTCCTTCTCTAACCCCTCGCTCTCCTCACCTCGTCCTCACCCATCACCTCGTCCTCCTCACCCATCGCCTCGTCCTCCTCACCCATCGCCTCGTCCTCCTCAACCCTCGTTCTCACCCCTCGCCTCCTCACCCCTCGCCTCGTCCTCCTCACCCCTCGTTCTCCTCACCCCTCGCCTCGTACTCACCCCTCACTTCGTCCTCCTCACCCCTCACCTCGTCCTCGCCTCGTCCTCACCCCTTGCCTCGTCATCTTTACCCCTCAGCTCATCCTCCTCACCCTCACCTCGTCCTCCTCACCCCTCACCTCGTCCTCCTCAGCTCGTCCTCTTCACCCCTCGTCCTCCTCACCTCGTCCTCCTCACCCCTCAGCTCGTCTTCCTCACCTCGTCCTCACCCCTCACGTCGTCCGCTTGACCTTTCACCTCGTACACACCCCTCACCTCATCCTCACCCATCACTTCGTCTTCCTCACCCCTCGACTCGTCCTCCTCACCCCTCATCCTCCTCACCCCTCGGTCTCCTCACCCCTCGGTCTCCTCACCCCTCGCTCTCTTCACCCCTCGCTCTCTTCACCCCTCGCTCTCCTCAACCCTCGTCCTCACCTCGTTTTTCTTCTCACCCCCCGTCCTCACCCCTCGCTCTCCTCAGCCCTCGCCTCGTCCTCCTCACCCACACACCTCGTTCTTCTTACGTCTCACCCCCCGTCCTCCTCACTTCTCATCCTCCTCACCCCTCGCTCGTCCACCGCACCCTGCTCCTCATCCTCCTCACCCCTCACCTCGTCCTCCTTACCCCTCACGTCGTCCGCTTGACCCCTCACCTCGTCCTCTTGACCCCTCACCTCGTCCTCTTGACCCCTCACCTCGTTCTCACCCCTCACCTCGTCCACCTCACTTGTCCTCAATCCTCACCTCGTTCTCACCCCTCACCTCGTTCTCACCCCCACAGCTCGTTCTTCTTACTCCTCACCCCTCACTCTCCTCACCCCTCGTCCTCTTCACTCTCGTCATCGTCACCTCTCGTCCTCCTCACCCCTCACCCATCGTCCTCCTCACCCCTCGTCCGCCTCACCTTTCACCTCGTCCTCCTCACCCCTCGACTCGTCCTCACCTCTCACCTCAGCTCGTCCTCCTCACCCCTCGACTCGTCCTCACCTCTCACCTCAGCTCGTCCTCCTCACCCGTCGTCGTCCTCACCCCTCACCTCTCCCTCGCCTCGTCCTCCTCACCCTTAGCTCGTCCTCACTCCTTGTCCTCCCCTCCCCTCGCTGTCCTCACCATTTGCCTCGTCCTCCTCACTCCTCACCTCATCCTACTCACCCCTCGTCCTCCTCACCCATTGTCCTCCTCACCCATTGTCCTCCTCACCGCTCGTTCTCCTCACCCCTCAGCTCGTCTTCCTCACCCCTCACCTCGTCCACCCCACCCCGCGCCTCGTCATCCTCACGCCTCGCCCGCCTCACACCTCACCTCGTCCTTCTCACCCACACCGCGTTCTTCTTACCCCTCACCTCTTCCTCCTCACCGCTCGACTCGTCCTCCGCACCCCTCACCTCCTCACCTCCTCACCCCTCGTCCTCCTCACCCCTCATTCTCCTCACCCCTCGCTTTCCTCACCCCTCGTCCTCCTCACCCCTCGCTCTCCTCACCGCTCGCTCTCTTCACCCCTCGCTCTCCTCAAACCTCGTCCTCACCCCCACACCTCGTTTTTCTTCTCACCCCCCGTCCTCATCCCTCGCTCGTCCACCGCACCCTGCTCCTCACCTCCTCACCCCTCGTCCTCCTCACCCCTCGCTGTCCTCACCCCTCGCGCTCCTCACGCCTCGCTCTCCTCAGCCCTCACCTCGTCCTCCTCACCCCTCGTCCTCCTCACCCCCACACCTCGTTCTTCTTACTTCTCACCCCCCGTCCTCCTCACTTCTCGTTCTCCTCACCCCTCGCTCGTCCACCGCACCCTGCTCCTCATCCTCACCTCGTCCTTCTCTAACCCCTCGCTCTCCTCACCTCGTCCTCACCCATCACCTCGTCCTCCTCACCCATCGCCTCGTCCTCCTCACCCATCGCCTCGTCCTCCTCAACCCTCAGCTCGTATTCCTCACCCCTCACCTCGCCCTCACTTCGTCCTCCTCACCCCTCACCTCGTCCTCGCCTCGTCATCTTTACCTCTTAGCTGATCCTCCTCACCCTCACCTCGTCCTTCTCTAACCCCTCGCTCTCCTCACCTCGTCCTCACCCATCACCTCGTCCTCCTCAACCCTCGTTCTCACCCCTCGCCTCCTCCTCACCCCTCGCCTCGTCCTCCTCACCCCTCGTCCTCCTCACCCCTCACCTCGTCCTTCTCATCCCTCAGCTCGTATTCCTCACCCCTCACCTCGCCCTCACTTCGTCCTCCTCACCCCTCACCTCGTCCTTCTCATCCCTCAGCTCGTATTCCTCACCCCTCACCTCGCCCTCACTTCGTCCTCCTCACCCCTCACCTCGTCCTCGCCTCGTCATATTTACCTCTTAGCTGATCCTCCTCACCCTCACCTCGTCCTTCTCTAACCCCTCGCTCTCCTCACCTCGTCCTCACCCATCACCTCGTCCTCCTCAACCCTCGTTCTCACCCCTCGCCTCCTCCTCACCCCTCGCCTTGTCCTCCTCACCCCTCGTCCTCCTCACCCCTCACCTCGTCCTTCTCATCCCTCAGCTCGTATTCCTCACCCCTCACCTCGCCCTCACTTCGTCCTCCTCACCCCTCACCTCGTCCTCGCCTCGTCATCTTTACCCCTTAGCTCATCCTCCTCACCCTCACCTCGTCCTTCTCTAACCCCTCGCTCTCCTCACCTCGTCCTCACCCATCACCTCGTCCTCCTCAACCCTCGTTCTCACCCCTCGCCTCCTCCTCACCCCTCGCCTTGTCCTCCTCACCCCTCGTCCTCCTCACCCCTCACCTCGTCCTTCTCATCCCTCAGCTCGTATTCCTCACCCCTCACCTCGCCCTCACTTCGTCCTCCTCACCCCTCACCTCGTCCTCGCCTCGTCATCTTTACCCCTTAGCTCATCCTCCTCACCCTCACCTCGTCCTTCTCTAACCCCTCGCTCTCCTCACCTCGTCCTCACCCATCACCTCGTCCTCACCCATCACCTCGTCCTCCTCACCCATCGCCTCGTCCTCCTCACCCATCGCCTCGTCCTCCTCAACCCTCGTTCTCACCCCTCGCCTCCTCACCCCTCGCCTCGTCCTCCTCACCCCTCGTTCTCCTCACCCCTCGCCTCCTCACCCCTCGCCTCGTCCTCCTCACCCCTCGTTCTCCTCACCCCTCGCCTCGTACTCACCCCTCACTTCGTCCTCCTCACCCCTCACCTCGTCCTCGCTTCGTCCTCACCCCTTGCCTCGTCATCTTTACCCCTCAGCTCATCCTCCTCACCCTCACCTCGTCCTCCTCACCCCTCACCTCGTCCTCCTCAGCTCGTCCTCTTCACCCCTCGTCCTCCTCACCTCGTCCTCCTCACCCCTCAGCTCGTCTTCCTCACCTCGTCCTCACCCCTCACGTCGTCCGCTTGACCTTTCACCTCGTCCACACCCCTCACCTCATCCTCACCCATCACTTCGTCTTCCTCACCCCTCACCTCGTCCTTCTCATCCCTCAGCTCGTATTCCTCACCCCTCACCTCGCCCTCACTTCGTCCTCCTCACCCCTCACCTCGTCCTTCTCATCCCTCAGCTCGTATTCCTCACCCCTCACCTCGCCCTCACTTCGTCCTCCTCACCCCTCACCTCGTCCTCGCCTCGTCATATTTACCTCTTAGCTGATCCTCCTCACCCTCACCTCGTCCTTCTCTAACCCCTCGCTCTCCTCACCTCGTCCTCACCCATCACCTCGTCCTCCTCAACCCTCGTTCTCACCCCTTGCCTCCTCCTCACCCCTCGCCTTGTCCTCCTCACCCCTCGTCCTCCTCACCCCTCACCTCGTCCTTCTCATCCCTCAGCTCGTATTCCTCACCCCTCACCTCGCCCTCACTTCGTCCTCCTCACCCCTCACCTCGTCCTCGCCTCGTCATCTTTACCCCTTAGCTCATCCTCCTCACCCTCACCTCGTCCTTCTCTAACCCCTCGCTCTCCTCACCTCGTCCTCACCCATCACCTCGTCCTCCTCACCCATCACCTCGTCCTCCTCACCCATCGCCTCGTCCTCCTCACCCATCGCCTCGTCCTCCTCAACCCTCGTTCTCACCCCTCGTCTCCTCACCCCTCGCCTCGTCCTCCTCACCCCTCGTTCTCCTCACCCCTCGTCCTCCTCACCCCTCGTTCTCCTCACCCCTCGCCTCGTACTCACCCCTCACTTCGTCCTCCTCACCCCTCACCTCGTCCTCGCCTCGTCCTCACCCCTTGCCTCGTCATCTTTACCCCTCAGCTCATCCTCCTCACCCTCACCTCGTCCTCCTCACCCCTCACCTCGTCCTCCTCAGCTCGTCCTCTTCACCCCTCGTCCTCCTCACCTCGTCCTCCTCACCCCTCAGCTCGTCTTCCTCACCTCGTCCTCACCCCTCACGTCGTCCGCTTGACCTTTCACCTCGTCCACACCCCTCACCTCATCCTCACCCATCACCTCGTCTTCCTCACCCCTCACCTCATCCGCTTTACCCCTCAGCTCGTCCTCCTCACCCCGCGTCCTCCTCACCCCTCAGCTCGTCTTCCTCACCCCTCACCTCGTCCTCCTCACCCCTCGACTCGTCCTTCTCACCCCTCATCCTCCTCACCCCTCGTCCTTCTCACCCCTCGTCCTCCTCACCCCTCGCCTCATCTTTCTCACCCATCGTCCTCCTCACCCCTCGTCTGCCTCACCTTTTACCTCGTCCTCCTCACCCCTCGACTCGTCCTTCTCACCCCTCATTCTCCTCACCCCTCGTCCTCCTCACCCCTCGCCTCATCTTTCTCACCCATCGTCCTCCTCACCCCTCGTCTGCCTCACGTTTTACCTCGTCCTCCTCACCCCTCGACTCATCCTCACCCCTCACCTCGTCCACCTCACCCGTCGTCCTCAACCCTCACCTCGTTCTCACCCCTCGCCTCTCGTTCTACTCACCTCGTCGTTACCCCTCACCTCGTTCTCACCTCATCCTCACACGGCTACCTGCACTCTATGTAGTAAACGTGAATAATTGACTATAATTCAGATTGTTATTAACTTTATTACATGTTTTGTCACGAATCAAACATCACCTCCTCCTCACCCATCGCCTCGTCCTCCTCACCCATCGCCTCGTCCTCCTCAACCCTCTTTCTCACCCCTCGCCTCCTCACCCCTCGCCTCGTCCTCCTCACCCCTCGTTCTCCTCACCCCTCGCCTCGTACTCACCCCTCACTTCGTCCTCCTCACCCCTCACCTCGTCCTCGCCTCGTCCTCACCCCTTGCCTCGTCATCTTTACCCCTCAGCTCATCCTCCTCACCCTCACCTCGTCCTCCTCACCCCTCACCTCGTCCTCCTCAGCTCGTCCTCTTCACCCCTCGTCCTCCTCACCTCGTCCTCCTCACCCCTCAGCTCGTCTTCCTCACCTCGTCCTCACCCCTCACGTCGTCCGCTTGACCTTTCACCTCGTCCACACCCCTCACCTCATCCTCACCCATCACTTCGTCTTCCTCACCCCTCACCTCGTCCTCCTCACCCCTCGACTCGTCCTTCTCACCCCTCATCCTCCTCACCCCTCGGTCTCCTCACCCCTCGGTCTCCTCACCCCTCGCTCTCTTCACCCCTCGCTCTCTTCACCCCTCGCTCTCCTCAACCCTCGTCCTCACCTCGTTTTTCTTCTCACCCCCCGTCCTCACCCCTCGCTCTCCTCAGCCCTCGCCTCGTCCTCCTCACCCACACACCTCGTTCTTCTTACGTCTCACCCCCCGTCCTCCTCACTTCTCATCCTCCTCACCCCTCGCTCGTCCACCGCACCCTGCTCCTCATCCTCCTCACCCCTCACCTCGTCCTCCTTACCCCTCACGTCGTCCGCTTGACCCCTCACCTCGTCCTCTTGACCCCTCACCTCGTCCTCTTGACCCCTCACCTCGTTCTCACCCCTCACCTCGTCCACCTCACTTGTCCTCAATCCTCACCTCGTTCTCACCCCTCACCTCGTTCTCACCCCCACAGCTCGTTCTTCTTACTCCTCACCCCTCACTCTCCTCACCCCTCGTCCTCTTCACTCTCGTCATCGTCACCTCTCGTCCTCCTCACCCCTCACCCATCGTCCTCCTCACCCCTCGTCCGCCTCACCTTTCACCTCGTCCTCCTCACCCCTCGACTCGTCCTCACCTCTCACCTCAGCTCGTCCTCCTCACCCGTCGTCGTCCTCACCCCTCACCTCTCCCTCGCCTCGTCCTCCTCACCCTTAGCTCGTCCTCACTCCTCGTCCTCCCCTCCCCTCGCTGTCCTCACCATTTGCCTCGTCCTCCTCACCCCACACCTCGTTCTTCTTACCCCTCATCTTGTCCTCACCACTCGACTCGTCCTACTCACTCCTCACCTCATCCTACTCACCCCTCGTCCTCCTCACCCATTGTCCTCCTCACCCATTGTCCTCCTCACCGCTCGTTCTCCTCACCCCTCAGCTCGTCTTCCTCACCCCTCACCTCGTCCACCCCACCCCGCGCCTCGTCATCCTCACGCCTCGCCCGCCTCACACCTCACCTCGTCCTTCTCACCCACAACGCGTTCTTCTTACCCCTCACCTCTTCCTCCTCACCGCTCGACTCGTCCTCTGCACCCCTCACCTCCTCACCTCCTCACCCCTCGTCCTCCTCACCCCTCATTCTCCTCACCCCTCGCTTTCCTCACCCCTCACCTCCTCACCCCTCGTCCTCCTCACCCCTCATTCTCCTCACCCCTCGCTCTCCTCACCCCTCGTCCTCCTCACCCCTCGCTCTCCTCACCGCTCGCTCTCTTCACCCCTCGCTCTCCTCAAACCTCGTCCTCACCCCCACACCTCGTTTTTCTTCTCACCCCCCGTCCTCATCCCTCGCTCGTCCACCGCACCCTGCTCCTCACCTCCTCACCCCTCGTCCTCCTCACCCCTCGCTGTCCTCACCCCTCGCGCTCCTCACGCCTCGCTCTCCTCAGCCCTCGCCTCGTCCTCCTCACCCCTCGTCCTCCTCACCCCCACACCTCGTTCTTCTTACTTCTCACCCCCCGTCCTCCTCACTTCTCGTTCTCCTCACCCTTCGCTCGTCCACCGCACCCTGCTCCTCATCCTCACCTCGTCCTTCTCTAACCCCTCGCTCTCCTCACCTCGTCCTCACCCATCACCTCGTCCTCCTCACCCATCGCCTCGTCCTCCTCACCCATCGCCTCGTCCTCCTCAACCCTCAGCTCGTATTCCTCACCCCTCACCTCGCCCTCACTTCGTCCTCCTCACCCCTCACCTCGTCCTCGCCTCGTCATCTTTACCCCTCAGCTCATCCTCCTCACCCTCACCTCATCCTTCTCTAACCCCTCGCTCTCCTCACCTCGTCCTCACCCATCACCTCGTCCTCCTCAACCCTCGTTCTCACCCCTCGCCTCCTCCTCACCCCTCGCCTCGTCCTCCTCACCCCTCGTCCTCCTCACCCCTCGTCCTCCTCACCCCTCACCTCGTCCTTCTCATCCCTCAGCTCGTATTCCTCACCCCTCACCTCGCCCTCACTTCGTCCTCCTCACCCCTCAGCTCGTCCTTCTCATCCCTCAGCTCGTATTCCTCACCCCTCACCTCGCCCTCACTTCGTCCTCCTCACCCCTCACCTCGTCCTCGCCTCGTCATATTTACCTCTTTGCTGATCCTCCTCACCCTCACCTCGTCCTTCTCTAACCCCTCGCTCTCCTCACCTCGTCCTCACCCATCACCTCGTCCTCCTCAACCCTCGTTCTCACCCCTCGCCTCCTCCTCACCCCTCGCCTTGTCCTCCTCACCCCTCGTCCTCCTCACCCCTCACCTCGTCCTTCTCATCCCTCAGCTCGTATTCCTCACCCCTCACCTCGCCCTCACTTCGTCCTCCTCACCCCTCACCTCGTCCTCGCCTCGTCATCTTTACCCCTTAGCTCATCCTCCTCACCCTCACCTCGTCCTTCTCTAACCCCTCGCTCTCCTCACCTCGTCCTCACCCATCACCTCGTCCTCACCCATCACCTCGTCCTCCTCACCCATCGCCTCGTCCTCCTCACCCATCGCCTCGTCCTCCTCAACCCTCGTTCTCACCCCTCGCCTCCTCACCCCTCGCCTCGTCCTCCTCACCCCTCGTTCTCCTCACCCCTCGTCCTCCTCACCCCTCGTTCTCCTCACCCCTCGCCTCGTACTCACCCCTCACTTCGTCCTCCTCACCCCTCACCTCGTCCTCGCCTCGTCCTCACCCCTTGCCTCGTCATCTTTACCCCTCAGCTCATCCTCCTCACCCTCACCTCGTCCTCCTCACCCCTCACCTCGTCCTCCTCAGCTCGTCCTCTTCACCCCTCGTCCTCCTCACCTCGTCCTCCTCACCCCTCAGCTCGTCTTCCTCACCTCGTCCTCACCCCTCACGTCGTCCGCTTGACCTTTCACCTCGTCCACACCCCTCACCTCATCCTCACCCATCACCTCGTCTTCCTCACCCCTCACCTCATCCGCTTTACCCCTCAGCTCGTCCTCCTCACCCCGCGTCCTCCTCACCCCTCAGCTCGTCTTCCTCACCCCTCACCTCGTCCTCCTCACCCCTCGACTCGTCCTTCTCACCCCTCATCCTCCTCACCCCTCGTCCTTCTCACCCCTCGTCCTCCTCACCCCTCGCCTCATCTTTCTCACCCATCGTCCTCCTCACCCCTCGTCTGCCTCACCTTTTACCTCGTCCTCCTCACCCCTCGACTCGTCCTTCTCACCCCTCATCCTCCTCACCCCTCGTCCTCCTCACCCCTCGCCTCATCTTTCTCACCCATCGTCCTCCTCACCCCTCGTCTGCCTCACGTTTTACCTCGTCCTCCTCACCCCTCGACTCATCCTCACCCCTCACCTCGTCCACCTCACCCGTCGTCCTCAACCCTCACCTCGTTCTCACCCCTCGCCTCTCGTTCTACTCACCTCGTCGTTACCCCTCACCTCGTTCTCACCTCATCCTCACACGGCTACCTGCACTCTATGTAGTAAACGTGAATAATTGACTATAATTCAGATTGTTATTAACTTTATTACATGTTTTGTCACGAATCAAACATCACCTCCTCCTCACCCATCGCCTCGTCCTCCTCACCCATCGCCTCGTCCTCCTCAACCCTCTTTCTCACCCCTCGCCTCCTCACCCCTCGCCTCGTCCTCCTCACCCCTCGTTCTCCTCACCCCTCGCCTCGTACTCACCCCTCACTTCGTCCTCCTCACCCCTCACCTCGTCCTCGCTTCGTCCTCACCCCTTGCCTCGTCATCTTTACCCCTCAGCTCATCCTCCTCACCCTCACCTCGTCCTCCTCACCCCTCACCTCGTCCTCCTCAGCTCGTCCTCTTCACCCCTCGTCCTCCTCACCTCGTCCTCCTCACCCCTCAGCTCGTCTTCCTCACCTCGTCCTCACCCCTCACGTCGTCCGCTTGACCTTTCACCTCGTCCACACCCCTCACCTCATCCTCACCCATCACTTCGTCTTCCTCACCCCTCACCTCGTCCTTCTCATCCCTCAGCTCGTATTCCTCACCCCTCACCTCGCCCTCACTTCGTCCTCCTCACCCCTCACCTCGTCCTCGCCTCGTCATATTTACCTCTTTGCTGATCCTCCTCACCCTCACCTCGTCCTTCTCTAACCCCTCGCTCTCCTCACCTCGTCCTCACCCATCACCTCGTCCTCCTCAACCCTCGTTCTCACCCCTCGCCTCCTCCTCACCCCTCGCCTTGTCCTCCTCACCCCTCGTCCTCCTCACCCCTCACCTCGTCCTTCTCATCCCTCAGCTCGTATTCCTCACCCCTCACCTCGCCCTCACTTCGTCCTCCTCACCCCTCACCTCGTCCTCGCCTCGTCATCTTTACCCCTTAGCTCATCCTCCTCACCCTCACCTCGTCCTTCTCTAACCCCTCGCTCTCCTCACCTCGTCCTCACCCATCACCTCGTCCTCACCCATCACCTCGTCCTCCTCACCCATCGCCTCGTCCTCCTCACCCATCGCCTCGTCCTCCTCAACCCTCGTTCTCACCCCTCGCCTCCTCACCCCTCGCCTCGTCCTCCTCACCCCTCGTTCTCCTCACCCCTCGTCCTCCTCACCCCTCGTTCTCCTCACCCCTCGCCTCGTACTCACCCCTCACTTCGTCCTCCTCACCCCTCACCTCGTCCTCGCCTCGTCCTCACCCCTTGCCTCGTCATCTTTACCCCTCAGCTCATCCTCCTCACCCTCACCTCGTCCTCCTCACCCCTCACCTCGTCCTCCTCAGCTCGTCCTCTTCACCCCTCGTCCTCCTCACCTCGTCCTCCTCACCCCTCAGCTCGTCTTCCTCACCTCGTCCTCACCCCTCACGTCGTCCGCTTGACCTTTCACCTCGTCCACACCCCTCACCTCATCCTCACCCATCACCTCGTCTTCCTCACCCCTCACCTCATCCGCTTTACCCCTCAGCTCGTCCTCTTCACCCCGCGTCCTCCTCACCCCTCAGCTCGTCTTCCTCACCCCTCACCTCGTCCTCCTCACCCCTCGACTCGTCCTTCTCACCCCTCATCCTCCTCACCCCTCGTCCTTCTCACCCCTCGTCCTCCTCACCCCTCGCCTCATCTTTCTCACCCATCGTCCTCCTCACCCCTCGTCTGCCTCACCTTTTACCTCGTCCTCCTCACCCCTCGACTCGTCCTTCTCACCCCTCATCCTCCTCACCCCTCGTCCTCCTCACCCCTCGCCTCATCTTTCTCACCCATCGTCCTCCTCACCCCTCGTCTGCCTCACGTTTTACCTCGTCCTCCTCACCCCTCGACTCATCCTCACCCCTCACCTCGTCCACCTCACCCGTCGTCCTCAACCCTCACCTCGTTCTCACCCCTCGCCTCTCGTTCTACTCACCTCGTCGTTACCCCTCACCTCGTTCTCACCTCATCCTCACACGGCTACCTGCACTCTATGTAGTAAACGTGAATAATTGACTATAATTCAGATTGTTATTAACTTTATTACATGTTTTGTCACGAATCAAACATCACCTCCTCCTCACCCATCGCCTCGTCCTCCTCACCCATCGCCTCGTCCTCCTCAACCCTCTTTCTCACCCCTCGCCTCCTCACCCCTCGCCTCGTCCTCCTCACCCCTCGTTCTCCTCACCCCTCGCCTCGTACTCACCCCTCACTTCGTCCTCCTCACCCCTCACCTCGTCCTCGCCTCGTCCTCACCCCTTGCCTCGTCATCTTTACCCCTCAGCTCATCCTCCTCACCCTCACCTCGTCCTCCTCACCCCTCACCTCGTCCTCCTCAGCTCGTCCTCTTCACCCCTCGTCCTCCTCACCTCGTCCTCCTCACCCCTCAGCTCGTCTTCCTCACCTCGTCCTCACCCCTCACGTCGTCCGCTTGACCTTTCACCTCGTCCACACCCCTCACCTCATCCTCACCCATCACCTCGTCTTCCTCACCCCTCACCTCATCCGCTTTACCCCTCAGCTCGTCCTCCTCACCCCGCGTCCTCCTCACCCCTCAGCTCGTCTTCCTCACCCCTCACCTCGTCCTCCTCACCCCTCGACTCGTCCTTCTCACCCCTCATCCTCCTCACCCCTCGTCCTCCTCACCCCTCGTCCTCCTCACCCCTCGACTCATCTTTCTCACCCATCGTCCTCCTCACCCTTCGTCTGCCTCACGTTTTACCTCGTCCTCCTCACCCCTCGACTCATCCTCACCCCTCACCTCGTCCACCTCACCCGTCGTCCTCAACCCTCACCTCGTTCTCACCCCTCGCCTCTCGTTCTACTCACCTCGTCGTTACCCCTCACCTCGTTCTCACCTCATCCTCACACGGCTACCTGCACTCTATGTAGTAAACGTGAATAATTGACTATAATTCAGATTGTTATTAACTTTATTACATGTTTTGTCACGAATCAAACATCACCTCCTCCTCACCCTTCACCTCGTCCTCACCCCGTCCTCGCATCTCGCCTCGTCCTCCTCACCCCGTTCTCCTTCACCCCTCACCTCGTCCTCCTCACCCCTCACCTCGTTCTTCTCATCCCTCAGCTCGTATTCCTCACCCCTCACCTCGCCCTCACTTCGTCCTCACCCCTCACCTCGTCCTCGCCTCGTCCTCAACCCTTGCCTCGTCATCTTTACCCCTCGTCCTCCTCACCCCCACACCTCGTTCTTCTTACTTCTCACCCCCCGTCCTCCTCACTTCTCGTTCTCCTCACCCTCGCTCGTCCACCGCACCCTGCTCCTCATCCTCACCTCATCCTTCTCTAACCCCTCGCTCTCCTCACCTCGTCCTCACCCATGACCTCGTCCTCCTCACCCATCGCCTCGTCCTCCTCACCCATCGCCTCGTCCTCCTCAACCCTCAGCTCGTATTCCTCACCCCTCACCTCGCCCTCACTTCGTCCTCCTCACCCCTCACCTCGTCCTCGCCTCGTCAACTTTACCCCTCAGCTCATCCTCCTCACCCTCACCTCGTCCTTCTCTAACCCCTCGCTCTCCTCACCTCGTCCTCACCCATCACCTCGTCCTCCTCACCCATCGCCTCGTCCTCCTCAACCCTCGTTCCACCCCTCGCCTCCTCCTCACCGCTCGCCTCGTCCTCCTCACCCCTCGTTCTCCTCACCCCTCGTTCTCCTCACCCCTCACTTCGTCCTCCTCACCCCTCACCTCGTCCTCCTCACCCCTCACCTCGTCCTCCTCACCCCTCACCTCGTCCTCCTCAGCTCGTCCTCTTCACCTCACCCCTCGCCTCGTCCTCCTCACCCCTCGTTCTCCTCACCCCTCGCCTCGTACTCACCCCTCACTTCATCCTCCTCACCCGTCACTTCGTCCTCCTCACCCCTCACCTCGTCCTCGCCTCGTCCTCCTCACCCCTTGCCTCGTCATCTTTACCCCTCAGCTTGTCCTCCTCACGACTCGACTCGTCCTACTCACCCCTCACCTCACCCTCCTCACCCCTCGTCCTCCTCACCCCTCGTCCTCCTCACCGCTCGTTCTCCTCACCCCTCAGCTCGTCTTCCTCACCCCTCACCTCACCTCGTCCACCGCACCCCGCGCCTCGTCATCCTCACGCCTCGCCCACCTCACCCCTCACCTCGTCCTTCTCACCCACACCTCGTTCTTCTTACCCCTCACCTTTTCCTCCTCACCCCTCGACTCGTCCTCCTCACCCCTCGTCCTCCTCACCCCTCGTCCTCCTCACCCCTCGCTCTCCTCACCCCTCGCTCTCCTCACCCCTCACTCTCTTCACCCCTCGCTCTCTTCACCCCTCGCTCTCCTCAACCCTCGTCCTCACCCCCACACCTCGTTTTTCTTCTCACCCCCCGTCCTCACCCCTCGCTCGTCCACCGCACCCTGCTCCTCACCTCCTCACCCCTCGTCCTCCTCACCCCTCGCTGTCCTCACCCCTCGCTCTCCTCACCCCTCCCTCTCACGCCTCGCTCTCCTCAGCCCTCACCTCGTCCTCCTCACCCCTCGTCCTCCTCACCCCCACACCTCGTTTTTCTTACTTCTCACCCCCCGTCCTCCTCGCCCCTCGTCCTCCTCACCCCTCGCTCGTCCACTGCACCCAGCTCCTCATCCTCCTCACCCCTCACCTCGTCCTCCTTACCCCTCACGTCGTCCGCTTGACCCCTCACCTCATTCTCACCCCTCACCTCGTCCACCTCACTTGTCCTCAACCCTCACCTCGTTCTCACCCCTCACCTCGTCCTCACCCCCACAGCTCGTTCTTCTTACTCCTCACCCCTCACTCTCCTCACCCCTCGTCCTCCTCACCCCTCACTCTCCTCACCCCTCGTCCTCCTCACTCCCGTCCTCACCCCTCGTCTTCGGCACCCCTCGTCCTCCTCACCCATCGTCCTCGTCACCCCTCGTCCTCCTCACCCATCGTCCTCGTCACCCCTCGTCCTCCTCACCCCTCGTCCTCCTCACCCCTCGTTCTCTTCACTCCTCGTTCTCCTCACCCCTCTCCTCGTCCTCCTCACACCTCATCTCGTCCTCCTCACACCTCACCTCCTGACCTCGTTCTTCTTACTTCTCACCCCCCGTCCTCCTCACTTCTCGTCCTCCTCACCCCTCACCCCTCGTCCTCCTCACCTTTCACGCCTCATCTTCCCCACCCATCGTCCTCCTCACCCCTCGTCCGCCTCACCTTTCACCTCGTCCTCCTCACCCCTCGACTCGACCTCACCTCTCACCTCAGCTCGTCCTCCTCACCCGTCGCCGTCCTCACCGCTCACCTCGTCCTCCTCACCCCTCACCTCTCCCTCGCCTCGTCCTCCTCACCCTTAGCTCGTCCTCCTCGTCCTCCCCTCTCCTCGCTGTCCTCACCATTTGCCTCGTCCTCCTCACCCCACACCTCGTTCTTCTTACCCCTCATCTTGTCCTCCTCACCACTCGACTCGTCCTCCTCACCCATTGTCCTCCTCAACCATTGTCCTCCTCACCGCTCGTTCTCCTCACCCCTCGTTCTCCTCACCCCTCAGCTCGTCTTCCTCACCCCTCACCTCGTCCACCCCACCCCGCGCCTCGTCATCCTCACGCCTCGCCCGCCTCACCCCTCACCTCGTCCTTCTCACCCACACCGCGTTCTTCTTACCCCTCACCTCTTCCTCCTGACCGCTCGACTCGTCCTCCGCACCCCTCACCTCCTCACCCCTCGCTCTCCTCACCCCTCGTCCTCCTCACCCCTCGCTCTCCTCACCCCTCGCTCTCTTCACCCCTCGCTCTCCTCACACCTCGCTCTCCTCAGCCCTCGCCTCGTCCTTCTCACCCCTCGTCCTCCTCACCCCCACACCTCGTTCTTCTTACTTCTCACCCCCCGTCCTCCTCACTTCTCGTTCTCCTCACCCCTCGCTTGTCCACCGCACCCTGCTCCTCATCCTCCTCACCCCTCACCTCGTCCTCCTTACCCCTCACGTCGTCTGCTTGACCCCTCATTTCGTCCTCTTGACCCCTCACCTCGTCCTCACCCCTCACCTCGTCCACCTCACTTGTCCTCAACCCTCACCTCGTTCTCACCCCTCACCTCGTCCTCCTCACCCCCACAGCTCGTTCTTCTTACTCCTCACCCCTCACTCTCCTCACCCCTCGTCCTCCTCACCCCTCGTCCTCCTCACCCCTCGTCCTCCTCACCCCTCGCCTCATCTTCCTCACCCATCGTCCTCCTCACCCCTCTTCCGCCTCACCTTCTACCTCATCCTCCTCACCCCTCGACTCGTCCTCACCGCTCACCTCGTCCTCCTCACCGCTCACCTCGCCCTCGCCTCGTCCTCCTCACCCTTAGCTCGTCCTCACTCCTCGTCCTCCCCTCGCTGTCCTCACCATTTGCCTCGTCCTCCTCACCCCACACCTCGTTCTTCTTACCCCTCATCTTGTCCTCCTCACCACTCGACTCATCCTACTCACCCCTGACCTCACCTCACCCTCCTCACCCCTCACCTCACCTCACCCCTCGCCTCCTCCTCACCCCTCGCCTCGTCCTCCTCACCCCTCGTTCTCCTCACCCCTCGCCTCGTACTCACTTCTCACTTCGTCCTCCTCACCCCTCACCTCGTCCTCACCCCTCACCTCGTCCTCGCCTCGTCCTCTTCACCCCTTGCCTCGTCATCTTTACCCCTCAGCTCATCCTCCTCACCCTCACCTCGTCCTCCTCACCCCTCACCTCATCCTCCTCAGCTCGTCTTCCTCACCTCGTCCTCACCCCTCACGTCGTCCGCTTGACCTTTCACCTCGTCCACACCCCTCACCTCATCCTCACCCATCACCTCGTCTTCCTCACGCCTCACCTCATCCGCTTTACCCCTCAGCTCATCCTCCTCACTCCTCAGCTCGTCCTCCTCACCCCTCGTCCCCCTCACCCCTCAGCTCGTCCTCCTCACCCCTCGTCCTCCTCACCCCTCGTCTTCCTCACCCCTCGACTTCCTCACCCCTCGACTCGTCCTTCTCACCCCTCATCCTCCTCACCCCTCGTCCTCCTCACCTCTCATCCTCCTCACCCCTCGTCTCATCTTCCTCACCCATCGTCCTCACCCCTCGTCCGCCTCACCTTTCACCTCGTCCTCCTCACCCCACACCTCGTTCTTCTTACCCCTCATCTTGTCCTCCTCACCACTCGACTCGTCTTACTCACCCCTCACCTCACCTCACCCTCCTCACCCAGTGTCCTCACCCATTGTCCTCCTCACCGCTCGTTCTCCTCACCCCTCGTTCACTTCACCCCTCAGATCGTCATCCTCACCCCTCACCTCACCTCGTCCACCGCACCCCGCGCCTCGTCATCCTCACGCCTCGCCCGCCTCACCCCTCACCTCGTCCTTCTCACCCACACCGCGTTCTTATTACCCCTCGCCTCTTCCTCCTCGCCCCTCGACTCGTCCTCCGCACCCCTCGTCCTCCTCACCCCTCGTCCTCCTCACCCCTCGTCCTCCTCACCCCTCGCTCTCCTCACCCCTCGCTCTCCGCACCCCTCGTCCTCCTCACCCCTCGTCCTCCTCACCCCTCGTCTTCCTCACCCCTCGCTCTCCTCACCCCTCGGCCTCCTCACCCCTCGCTCTCCTCACCGCTCGCTCTCCTCACCCCTCGCTCTCCTCACCCCTCGCTCTCCTCACCCCTCGCTCTCCTCACCCCTCTGCCTCCTCACCCCTCGCTCTCCTCACCGCTCGCTCTCCTCACCCCTCGCTCTCTTCACCCCTCGCTCTCTTCACCCCTCGCTCTCTTCACCCCTCGCTCTCTTCACCCCTCGCTCTCCTCAACCCTCGTCCTCACCCCCACACCTCGTTTTTCTTCTCACCCCCCGTCCTCACCCCTCGCTCGTCCACCGCACCCTGCTCCTCACCTCCTCACCCCTCGTCCTCCTCACCCCTCGCTGTCCTCACCCCTCGCTGTCCTCACCCCTCGCTCTCCTCACCCCTCGCTCTCACGCCTCGCTCTCCTCAGCCCTCACCTCGTCCTCCTCGCCCCTCGTCCTCCTCACCCCTCGCTTGTCCACCGCACCCTGCTCCTCATCCTCCTCACCCCTCACCTCGTCCTCCTTACCCCTCACGTCGTCCACTTGACCCCTCACCTCGTCCTCTTGACCCCTCACCTCATTCTCACCCCTCACCTCGTCCACCTCACTTGTCCTCAACCCTCACCTCGTTCTCACCCCTCACCTCGTCCTCACCCCCACAGCTCGTTCTTCTTACTCCTCACCCCTCACTCTCTTCACCCCTCGTCCTCCTCACTCTCGTCCTCCTCACCCCTCGTCCTCCTCACCCCTCACTCCCCTCACCCCTCGTCCTCACTCCCGTCCTCCTCACCCCGCGTCTTCCTCACCCCTCGTCTTCCTCACCCCTCGTCTTCGGCACCCCTCGTCCTCCTCACCCCTCGTCCTCCTCACCCCTCGTCCTCCTCACCCCTCGTCCTCCTCACCCCTCGTTCTCCTCACCCCTCTCCTCGTCCTCCTCACACCTCATCTCGTCCTCCTCACACCTCACTTCCTGACCTCGTTCTTCTTACCCTTCACCTCGTCCTCCTCACCCCTTGCCTCGTCCTCCTCACCCGCTCCTGACACGGCCAACACACACGCCCATGGCAACCTCACTTAGGGCACGGCACACCGACTTAGCATCACCCTCATTTATACCTCCACGTTTATCGGCCTCGTTCTATCGTGACGGCCAAGACGCTGGACGTTTGTGATAAAGAACTTCGTAGCTCATCGGATTCCTCCTCCAGTGTACAAATAAATAAATATCACGGCTCTGATCTCTTTGCGGCGCCGCAGTGACGTTCATCACTCGCCGCCTCCCCATGGCACGACTACGACGCCCTCTGTTGGACGCTGTGTGTCATCAACATTGTTGCCTGTGATTACACTCAACACAACGTTGTTGTTGTAAGTGATTACACTCAACACAACGTCGTTGTTAGTGATTACACTCAACACAACGTCGTTGTGTGTGATTACACTAAACACAACGTCGTTGTTAGTGATTACACACAACACAACGTCGTTGTGTGTAATTACACTCAACACAACGTCGTTGTGAGTGATTACACTCAACATAATGTCGTTTTGAGTGATTACACTCAACACAACGTTGTTGTTTGTGATTACACTCAACACAACGTCGTTGCGTCTCATCAATATTTTTGTGTGTGATTGCACACACAACAACGTTGTGTTTAATCACGCAACAATGTTGCGTGTAATCACTCACATATTGAGTGATTACACACTCGGCGTGTGTCTGTAGCAGTTGTACGTGTGCCGCTTGTCGTAGATGTTCGCGGTTTGAATCCAGCGGCCGCCCTGTTTAATGCTACAGGCGTGTTCACCGCAAAGACACCATGTGCCGTCTGCTTCAGTGGACGTTGAAGATCCCAGCGTCATGGACCAGATTAACCGAATTAAATACAATTGCCCGCAAATTAGCCAGTTGGAATATACTGTGCCTAGTAATCATTGCTGGGAAATGTGGTAGAACCCTCCTGAAAAGAGCCAGTAGGGCTATCCTGGGTAAAACTGACCACCCACCCCCTCGTGTGGCATGCTAGCCTTAATAGGTGCTCGCTAACAGCACTTATTTATCGAACAGACTGTTAAATGAAGGGACTGTGTCTTCATTTGAGTCCGTGGCTGTTTAACCTGGTACATAAGGGTGCCGCGGTGGTGGGATGTTAACTCCTTCACCTGGTATGCAAGAGGTCGTGGGTTCGATCCGGACCCTGACGCCTGTATATTTGGAGTTTGCATGTCTCTCTCTCCCGTGGTCGCGTGGATTGTTCTCCAGGTCTTCCAGTTTTTCCCTCCATATTTAGAAACATGCGTTTAGAGCAGGAGTCTCAAACTCAACTTACCTGGGGGCCGCTGGAGGTAGAGTCTGGGTGAGGCTGGGCCTCATCAAGTATTCCAAAGAAAAGTGCAACTGATCCAATCTTCTCAATCTTTATTAAGAACAGTTCAGAACATGAACGGTTCTTCAGAACATAGGCTTCTCTTACCTACTCCATGCTTCCAGAGACCTGGCAGCGCTTCCTCTTCTTACACAGCTGAGCCACATTTGGCTTGAGGGAGGAAGCAATTGAGACCCTCAGTATGGCTTGAAATGCTCATCAGTAAGTTTGGACCTGTACTTTGACTTATTAAAGTTCATGGTGCAAAAGAGCTTTTCACACAGATATGTGCTCCCAAAAAGGCACATGGTCCGCTTGAACATCCTGGAAAGCTCAGGGAAGGTGGGGGTGATATATTTACATGTTTTTATCCCAATACCTGAGTATTTGGGATCTTATTTAGTATGCCCTTTCTATATATTCTGAGAGCTATTTGAAAACTTTATCATTGTTCATGCTTTTTGTGAGCACTTCGTTTTTCTTATCATTATTAAATTCATCAATCGTGTTCTCTCTCAGGTGTTTATACCTTTCACATTCATGAATAAAGTGATCTAGATTTTCTTCTTTTTGTTCACATCCTACATATCCTTCTGCTCTACCGAATCTCTCTAGATGCCATTGAGCTAACTCTGGTGTCCATGTTATTCCACCTGTCTTAATTCTTAACATCAAGTGCATTGTCTCATGTTTTATATCTTTTAATTTCTTGCTCTTTATGATTAAATTGTTCTTGGTAAATTATTTTCTTTTGCGATTGCACATATCTGTCCTTTTTCCTTTTCTTTGTTTCTCTTGTAATAATAATTATAACTTCTTTATAATATTCAGGTTCTAACCAACATTTGGCTTTTGTTCTTGCCACCCATCTCATGCTATTTGCTATCCATGTAATTCTTTTCCCTTTCCTATTGCAACACTCTGTTGTCTTTATTAGGTCACTGATTACACTTGTTGAGTCCGCCCACTTCCTAAGTCCTCTGTACCTTGCACTGGGTGACAGGATATATTTTCCTTCCACTTGGTGTCACTCCGGAATCACGTTTCAACCAAGTGACTAACGTTGCTAATTCGCGTTGGCTAACTTGTCAACAAACACCGGAAGCTGTCACGAGCCTGAGCTATGGTAAAAAAATATAATAATTAAAAAATAAAAAAATTGATGTCAAATAGTGGGTCACAAAATATCGTTCCGCGGGCCACAATTGGCCTGCGGGCCGCGAGTTTGAGACCCCTGGTTTAGAGTATTTTACTGCTATAAATTTCCACAAGATGAGCCACTCCGTTAAAACTAACATTTGTGACCAGATCGCTTCTTAAAAAGAGCTATATGGCTCACTTACCTGGTAAAATAAAAAGTTACATTTCAAATAATCACCACGGTAATGTGTCACCCACACGACCTTGAACTTGAGGCATCGTGCAGAACGCGGCATGCAGTGTGGGGTTAGCTGGGTGGTGCAGGGAGCTGCTACTACTTGCAGAGGGGGGCGGGGCAGGGGGGGACTGAGTCCTCTTGCATAATTGACTTGCGGATTGACCGATGCATAGACGAAAAGATAGCACGTGAATGAATGAGTGTACGGCTGGACTGCAAATGAATGGACAATATTCTTCATCGCCATTTAAAAAAAACTTAACATTGTAATCCATCACCCTGTGCATCTGCTGAACCAACGTATCCTACAGAAGCATATGAGTGTGTTTTCATACATTGCCTAAGTGTGTGTTTCTTGCGTATGATCGGTATGTTTCGATTTAAAGCTTTCGTGACTGCAATGATTCATCTTCTTTGGTTCTTTCGGTAAAGTCACGTAGAATGAGAAAAAATAATAAATTGATCAAATAAAATAACACAATAATATTCTCACGACGTTTCGGCCACAACACAAGCGGCCTTCATCAGGTGAAGGGACGAGACTGTCTGGTAGGACAGCGCTGGAGTGAAAGAGCCACGTTCAGATCACGACCTTTAAGCTGTGTGAGAGGAAACAAAGCGCCCTCAACTTTAGCAACACGGATAGCTACGGGCCCCGTTCAGACGGACGAGTTCATCCATGGTCGGAACAGCTGTCTCTCTCCCCCTCCTCTGTTCCGACCATGGATGAACTCGTCCGTCTGAACGGGGCCCGTAGCTATCCGTGTTGCTAAAGTTTGCGGGCGCTTTGTTTCCTCTCACACAGCTTAAAGGTCGTGATCTGAACGTGGCTCTTTCACTCCAGTGCTGTCCTACCAGAGAGTCTCGTCCCTTCACCTGATGAAGGCTGCTTGTGTTGTGGCTGAAACGTCGTGAGAATATTATTGTGTTGTTTTATTTTATCAATTTATTATTTTATTCTCATTCTACGTGACTTTACCGAAAGAACCAAAGAAGATGATCGGTATGTGTTTTACGCATGATCCTTATTTGATATCACAAGATATTTGCCTGTTTTTCTAATGATCTGCACGTGTTTCACGCATAATCTCTGGGTTTCACACATTTTCTGTGTGGGTGGCTGGGACCACCCTCAGCTGCCTTTTTCTCCCGAGTTGCGATGTGTACACATCATACCAGATACTAATTTAAGGCTGAACCGACCTCTCAAGATCCAGGATGCACTGGTGATGGTGGCTGTAAGCGGGAATCGAGCTCGGGTCGCCGGATTCATTGTAGCGCAGCGTGCTAAACCCACGCGCTCACAGACAGGACTCCAGCTCATCCACCTCGCGCACCTTTGCCAGGAACTTCCAATTGTGGAGCGACGAGCAAATGAAGCGACCCGACCTCCCCTCGGGATACGATGGCTGGCAGGCAGGTGGTTGAAGCTATCCGGCAGGAAGCGAGTGCAGGTAACGCTCACCTGAGCGTTGCGAGGCGTGCCCCGCAGGTGGTATCACGTGGGACGATGGATGTGCGACCACGCTATGGCCCTTTCACGATTCCGCTGCTGTATGGGGACCGCCACAACCTAGCGAATCGTTGCGGTGTATTTGACCATACTTCACCACGCTGGTTGGTTGCAGGTGTGGGGAGCGGCACAGTGCAAGGGTTCATGTTGCTGGACTGCCCCTTTTCTGATCATGTGACCCTTGCCAGATTAATTCTGCAAATGCGCAATCGCCGAGCCATGCGACAGCACCCCCGGTTTGCCACGTGTAGCTCTTGTAGACGATGACAACAAACACGCACCCTGCTCTACGGAGCCTGACAGCAGTCATGATGGTGGTGGTTTGCGTGGTACCTTACCATCAGACAAAAAAACTAAACAATTTTGCATTTTACCCGGTAAAGCTCACTGAGCTATATAGATGTTTCTCTGAAGCGACCTGGCTATCACAAATGATAACTCAACGAAGTGGCTTATCACGCAGAAATGTATTTTAGCCTCGATATTACAGCTGAATACAAATCCTCTGAGGGTACCCACGAGCCCGGGCAGCAAGGGGGCAGTTGGCAGATGGTAAGGGGCCAAGGAGCAAGGGGGAGGATGGAGAAGGGCAGCGGGGAGTGGAGCAGTGGTGTGGCACGTTCGAGTGATGCAAATATTAACTGATTTGTATTGAATACAACTAGAACAATTTACACCGGTGCGTTGATCGATATGATGTTGATTATAATGTTAATGATAATTATGTTGAGATTAGGATATGCAGGAGATAGTGATTATAATGCTAATGTCTTTACGCATGGTGATGGTAGAGATCTATTAATCTGGTGATGATTTAATGATGATGGCTTGGCAAGTTGAAAATGGTGATGATAGTGCTCCTGCTGGTGGTGGTAATTCAGATGATGATTATGATGCTGCGACTTGCTGTAGCTGCTTATAATAATAATGATGCTGCATCTGCTGCTGACGATGATGATCCCCCCCACCCTCGTCCACCCCCGCAGGTTCTGAGGAGCGCCGCATGGTGGTGCAAGCACTGAGCCTGCTGAAGCGCGGGAGTGCGGAGAGGCGACCCCGCGAGATGGAAACAGGAGGGACAGGGTCCTCCTGGGGGGATATCGTGAGCGGCGCAGGGGGTCCTAGCGGGGTCGAGAGGGGAGGAGACACAGCGGATGGACACCTCATTGTTCCCCCCGACGGGGACCCTAATGGGTCCCAGTGGGCGGGGACTCGGGTGGGAGATAACGGCCGAGGTTCGCGTGGCGAGAACAAACGCGCGACCCCGTGTGCGCGTGAGCGTGCGGGGCCACGAGGGCACGTACACGGGACCCAACCTCGGCGGGTTCGAGGAGGAGGAGGCCCTCCTGGAGCTTGGACTGCACGAGGCTTGAGACGGAGGTAGGTGGCTGAGGGGTTGGGTGAGTGACAGGTTGGGTGAGTGAAGGAGGCATTGATTGATTGCGTGGGTAGAGGGTGAGTGGGTAATGTTGAGTGAGCGGGTGTATGTGGTTGAGTTAGTTGGTAGGTGGCCGAGTGGGTGAATGTGGGAGGTTGAGGGGGTGAATGAATGGTTGGATGAGAGAGTGGGTTGGTGAGTAGGTGGGTGAGTGTGGGAGGTCGAGTGGGTGAGTGAGGGGGTCGAGTGGGTGAGTGAGACGGATGGTGAGTGGGTGGGGGAGTTTGAGTGGGTGAGTGGATGCGTGGGTGATTTGGTAAGTGCATTGTTAATTGTGTAAATGGCTTGGTGAGTCAGTGAGTGCGTGCATGGGTGGGTAAGTGAGAGGATGAGTGGGTTGGGGAGTGCATAAGTGGGTGAGGGAGTGAGTGGGGGAGCGAGTGGGCGGGTTAGTGATTTTATCAATCATCGTGTGATTGAATGGCTGAACGGAGGGGTAGGTGAATGAGTGTTTGTGGTTTAGTGAGTGTGTGTGTGGATGAGTTAGTGGGTGGGTGGGTGAGTGGATGATTGTGGGAGGTTGAGGGGGTGAGTGGATGTGTAATTTAATGGTTGTATGGGTGGGTGAGCGTGGGAAGTTAAGTGGGTGTGTGAATGAGTGAAGGGGTGGGTTAGTTGAGTGGGTGAATTATTGGGTGGCTGAGTGGGTGTGCGGGTGAGTTAGGGGGTGGGTCAGTATGGGTGGATGGGTGATGGAGTCGGTGATTGAGTTTGTAAATTGAGTGGGTGATTGAGTAGTAGGGTGAGAGTGGGAGGTTGGGTGGGTGGAGGTGAGGGGTTGCGTGAGTGAGGGGTTGGGTGAGTTGGTGGGTGGGTGAATGAGTGGATTGATCAGTTAGTGTGTGGTTGAGTGAGTGGTTGTCTGAGTGGGTGAGAAGATGGGTCGTTGAGTGAGTGGATGGGTTATAGATTGAGTGGGTGGTTGTGTGATTGATTGGCTGAGCAAAGGGGTGAATTAGTGGATTTGTGTGGTTGAGTTACTGGTTAGGTGGGTGAGTGCATGAGTGTGGGAGGTTGAGAGTTCGTTGGTGAGTGTTTGCGTTAGATATTGAGTTGGTGGTTATGTGATTGAGTAGGTGAGCGGAGGATTGGGTGAGTGAATAGATGTTTATGTTTGAGTTAGTGGGTGGGTGATTGGATGAGTGGGTGGGTGATTGGATGAGTGGGAGGGTAATTGGATGAGTGGGAGATTTAAATGGTGAGTGAATGGGTGATTGAATGCTTGGATGGGGGGTGAGTGATTGAATTGGTGGGTGCGAGATTGAGTGGGTGGCTGGGTGAGTGGGTGAGATGATGGGTGGGTTAGTGAGATGATGATGGGTGGGTTAGTTGATGTGTGAGTGGGTAGGTTAGAGATTCAGTGGGAGGGAGGGTGGGTGAGTGGTTACGTGGCTCGTGGGTGAGTAGCTCAGTGGCTGGTTGAATTGGTGAGTTAATTTGTGCGTGATTGATTTGGTGAATGGGTGAGTGAGTGGATGGATGAGGGAATGGATGAGTGAGACGGTGAGTGCGTTGGTGAGTGATTGAGTTAGTGGGTACGAGATTGGATGACCGTGGAAGTTTGGGTTGGTGATTGAGTGGATGGATGTGAGAGGTTGAGTGGGTGAGTTATTGCGGTTAAGTATGGAGGGGGTGGGTAAGTGAAGGGGTGGTTCAGTGAGTGGGTGAGTGAGTGGATGGTTGGTGAGTGAGTGGGGTGAGTGAATGCGTGGGTGAGCAAGTGAATGAGTTGGTGAGTGGTTGTGTGAGTAGTGGGTGAGTGGGTGGTGAGTGAGTGGATATTTGTGGGTGATTTAGTCGGTGGGTGATTTGGTCAGTATGGGAGCTTGAAGCAGTGAATGGTTAGGTGAGTGAGGGGTGGGTGAGTGAGTAGACGAATGAATTAGTTAGTGGGAGCACTAGTGGGTGTGTGGGTGAGTGGGTGAGAAATTGAGTCAGTTGGTGGGTGGGTGGTTCCGTGGGTAGTGCGTCTTGGGTGAGTAGGTCAGTTGCTCGGTGAGTTCCTGAATTAATGGGTTAGTGAGTTGATGGGTGAGTGAGTGGGAAAGTGCATTGGTAAGTGTGAGGGTGAGTGGGTGGGTGGTTGCATGAGTGTGGTTTAGATATTTTAGTGGGTGGCTTTTTGAGTGGATGAGTTCGAGTGGGTCAGTGGTTGCGTTAGTGGGTGGTTGAGTTAGTGGGTGGGTGAATAATTACGTGGGTAGTGGGTGAGTGTGTGAAGAGGTGAGTGGCTGAGGGAGTAGGTGTGTGGGTGGGTTAGAAATTGAATGGGTGGCAGAGTGAGTGAGTCCTGGGTGAGTTAATGAGTTGGTGGGTCGGTCAGTGGGTGAGTGTCTGGATGGGTGATTGAGTAAGTCGGTGAGTGATGGGTTGGGTATGTGTGTTTTTGGTTCGCGAGTTTGTGGGTGAGTGAGTGGGTCAGTTCGTGGTTGGATGAGTGAGTTCGTTGGTGAGTGTTTGAGTTAGTATGTTGGTGGGTGAGTGTGTAGTTTAGTGAGTGAGTGATTTAGAGATTAAGTGGGTCATAGGGTGAGTGGGTGGGTGAGCAAGTGGTTAACTAAGTGAGTGGTTGGGTGGGTCGGTGAGTTGTTGACTGAATGGGGTCAGAAAGTAGGTGAGTGAGTGAATGGGTGAGTGACTGCTGGGTGGGTAAGTTAATGTGGGAGGTTGAGTGGGTAAGTTAGCTTGTGAGTGATTGGGTGAGTCAAAGAGTGGGGCGCTACGGTGGTGAAATGTTCACTACCTCGCCTAGTATACATGAGGTTGTGGATTCGATTGCGATCCTGCCGCCTGTATATTTGGAGTTTGCATGTTCTCCCCCTGGTCGTGTGGATTTTGCTCCGGGTCCTTTCCGCTGCATTTAGAATCAACATGCCTTTTGAGGATTTGGCTGCAATAAATGTATGTGATAAGCCACTTCGTTTATCTATCATTTGTAGCCAGGCCGATTCTGAAAAGGGTCTATATAGCTCAATGAGCCTTACCTGGTGAAATAAAAAGTAGTTTAGTTTAGGGGATGGGTGGCTGGTTGGGTCGGTAGGTCGGTTAGAGGGTGAGTGGGCGGCAGGGTGAGTGGGTGGCAGGGTGAGTGGGTGAGTAGGTAAGTAGCTGGGTGAGCGGGTGGACTGGTGAGTGTGCGAGTTAGAGATTGAGTGGGTGGATGGGTGGGTGTGTAAGTGGATGCGTCGGTAAGTGGTTGAGTTGGTGGCAAGGTGCGGGTTTTTGAGTGGGTGGGTGTTTCTGAGTGGGTAGGTGGCTGAATGGGTGGGTGAGTGGGTGACTGAGTCAAGAAAGTGGAGCGCCATGGTGGTGAGATATTAACTACCTCGCCTTTTGTACAGGAGGTTGTGGGTTCGATCTCGATTATGACGCCTGTATATTTGGAGTGTGCATGTTCTTGTGGTTGCATGGATTTTTCTCCGAGTCCTCCGGGTTTTCTCTCCATATTTAGAAACATGCATTTCGAGGTTTTGGCTGTTCTGGAACTCACTCACTCAACTACTAAAGCCACCCACCAACCCACTCACAAACCCGCTCACCCTACCATGCACTCAATTTTTAATCAACGCACTCACGCACACACCCACTCACTCGCTCAACCACTCATCCACGCACCCACCTACACACGCACTCACTGACTTATTTGAGCAGTCATTTGTGGCCGCGTCGCTTATGAAAAAAATCTATATAGCTCCGTGGGCCTTTCCTGGTAAAATTAAAATAGTTAAATTTTAGTTTACAGTTGGGTGAGTGGGCGGTGAGTGCGTCGGTCGGTGAGTGAATGGGTGGTTAAGTAAGTAGGTGAGGGGCTGGGTGAGTTGTTGGGAGATTGAGTGGGTCACAGTGTGAGTGGGTGGGTTGGAGCGTGAGTTGGTCACTGAGTGAGGGGGTGGGTGAGGTGAGTGGGTGGGTGGGTGAGTGAGTTAGTGAGTGCATGTGTAGGTGGGTGCGTGGATGAGTGGTTGAGTGAGTGAGTGGGTGTGTGCGTGTGTGCGTTGATTAGAAATTGAGTGCATGGCAGGGTGAGCGGGTTTGTGAGTGGGTTGGTGGGTGGCTTTAGTAGTTGAGTGGGTGAGTTCGAGAATTGTACGCCACTGTGGCGAGATGTTAGCTACGTCGCCTGGTATTTTGGAGTTCGTAGGTTCCATCCCAACCCTGATGCTTGCATATTTGGGGTTTGCATGTGCTCTATGGTCACGTGGATTTCGACTCCACATTTAGAAACATTCATTTATCGGATTTGGCTGCTATACATTACTATGTGATAGGCCACTTAGTGAAGCTCTCATTTGTGGCCAGGTTACTTTGGAAAAATATTTTATATAGCTCTGTGGGTCTTACCTGGTAACTTAAAAAATAGTTGAATTTAGTCAGTTTGGATTAGTGAGTAGGTGGAATGTTGAGTGCGTGGGTTAGAGATTGATTTTGTGGCAGGGTGAGTGGCTGGTTGAGTTTGTGATTGGTTGGGTGGGTGAGTGTGTGTGTTAGACATTGAGTTGGTGGATGGGTGGGTGTGTGAGGGAGTGAATAGGTGTCCTGGTGGGTGAGTGGATTGTTGAGTGAGTGGGTTGTTGAGTTAGGTAGTGGGTGGGCTGGTAAGTGGGTTGGTGAGTTAGTTTGTGGGTGTGTGGGTGAGTCAGTCGGTTAGAGATTGATTTGGTTAGTGTGTTGAGGAGTTCCCGACGACGACTCGGAGACGGCTTGAAGGTAAGGGCTTTCGCCAAAGGTTTATTAAGTATGTTACAATAACACAAAGGGTGTGACAACTTCCCAGGGGTTAGGGGTCCTACACTAAGTCCTGGTCCAGCCCGGCTAGCTCCGGTCTCTCTCCCTCGAGTCGGATGGGGGAACTTGCCAACCCCACCGACCGGGAAGAGCAGCACCTCCTACGGCTACCACCAGCTTCACTCCTGACTCTTCGTCGATCCCTCTCTACCCCTGGTTCCCTCTCCACCCTTCTCACTCTACCCGTTCTTACAGTGATCCCGCTTTCGTCACGGGGTCCCCCTTAAATACTAGAGGAGACATGACGTCATCGAGCCGCCCAGCGTGCATGACGCCACGTTCCGTGACGTCATCGCACTAGACGGCACACATGACGTCACGTCCCCATTTTACTCTACAAGTGGTTTGTGTGTGGGTGGGTGTTTGAGTGGGTGGTTGAGTTAAAGAGTGGAATGTCAAGGTGGCAAAATTTTAAGAACCTCGCCTGTATATCTAGAGTTTGCACGTTCTCCCCTGTGGTTGCATGGAATTTTCTCTGGGTACTCCAGGTTGCCCCTCCACGTTTAGAAACATGCATTTATAGACTTTGACTGCTATAACGTTCTACGTGAAAAGCCATTCCATTGAGCAATCATTTGTACTCTGCTTGTTTCTGAAAAGATGTATATAGCATGGACCTTACCTAGTAAAGTAAAAAAAATCTACATTTTTATTTGGTGTGTAGATGGGCGGTTTTGTGGGTGGGTGCGTGGATGAGTGAGTGCGACGTTCGATGGGTAGTAGGTGAGAGGCTTGGTGAGTGAGTGTTGATTAGAGATTGAGTGCGTGGCTTGGCAAGTGCGTGGCTGGGTGAGTGAGTGTGTGCAAGGCTCGGTGGTTGAATTAATGGATGGTTGAGTTAGTGGGTCGGTGTTTGAGTGTGTGGTTTCGTGGGTGGGAGAGTCAGAGAATGGAGTGTCATGGTGGCAAGATGTTAACTACCTCGCCGGGTATACAGGATGTTGTGGGTTCGATTCCACATTTAGAAAAATGCATTTAGAGGAGTTGGCTGCTATAAATGTATACGTGATAAGCCACTCTGTTGAGCTATCATTTGTGGCGAAGTTGCTTCTGAAAATCATCCATATATCTCAGTGGGCCTTGCCTGGTAAAACAAACAATTTATATTTAGGCTGTGTTGGTGAGTGGTCGGGTTGGTGAATTAGTGGGTGAGTTAGTGGGTGGGTTCATAATTGGATGGGTGAGTTCATGAGTGGGTGGGTGAGGGTGGGTCAGTGGGTGTGTTAGTGGGTACGGGTTTGAGAGGGTGGCTGGGTGAAAAGGTGGGTGGGTGAGTGATTGGGTGGGTGGTTTGGTGCGTGGGTGAGTGAGCAGGTGGGTGGGTGAGTGAATGGATGTTTGTGTTTGAGTCAGTGGGTGGGTGATTGGATGAGTGGGAGGTTGAAAAGGTGAGTGGATGGGTGATTTAATGCTTGGGTGGGTGAGTGGTTACGTGGGTAGTGGGTCGTGGCTGGCTGAGTTGGTGTGTGAGTGTGTCGGTGAGTGAGTTGGTGAATGGGAGGGTGGGTGAGTGATTAGAGTTAATGGGTACAAGATTGAGTGAATAAGAAGATGGGTGAGTTGGTGAGTGTTTGGGTTAGAGATTGAGTTGGTGGTTATGTGATTGAGTAGGTGAGTGGAGGGATGGGTGAGTGAATGGGTGTTTGAGTTAGTGGGTGGGTGATTGGATGACTGTGCGAGGTTGAAGGGATGAGTCGATGGGTGATTAAATGGTTGGTTGAGAGGGTGGGTTGGTTAGTGGGTGGGTGAATGTGGGAGGTTCAGTGGGTGAGTTATTGGGTGAGTGTGTGGATGAGTGAAGGGTTCAGTGAGTGAGGGGGTGGGTGAGCGAATGTATGGATGGGTGAGTGAATAGGGTGAGTGAATAGTTGGTTGAGTGAGTGGGTAGGTGGTGAGTGTGGGAGGTTGAGTCGGTGAGTTTATGCGCGAGTGGTTGCTGAGTGGGTTGGCGGGTAGGTGAGTGGGTTGGCGGGTAGGTGAGTGGGTTGGCGGGTAGGTGAGTGGGTTGGCGAGTAGGTGAGTGGGTTTGTGGGTGGGTCAGGAGTGACTAGGTGGGTGGGGGAGTAGTGGAGTGGTAGCCTGGGTAATGGGTGAGTGGGTGGGTTGTTCACTGGGTGACTACGTGCGTGGGTTCGTTAGTGACAGGCAACTTAGTGGATGCGATAGTGAAGATGCGATAGTGAGTCAGAGTGGATGGGTGTTGATTGAGTGGGGTGAATGAGCGAGTGGGTGAGTTAGTGAGTGGATTGGTGAGTGGGTGGGTGAGTGCACGAGTGAGTGGATGGGTTAGAGATTGAGTGAGTGGTTGAGTGGATTGGTGATTCAGTGGGTGAGTTAGTGGGTGTTTGAGTTCATTTGTGTGTTAGTCTGTGGGTGATGGAGTCGGTGACTGGTTGAGTCTGTGCTGGTGGCTCGGTGGATGGTTGAGTTCATGGATGGGTTTTTGAGTGAGTGGATGGGTTGTTGAGTGAGTTGATGGGTGAAACGGTGCGTGGGTAGGTGAGTGAGTGAGTGGATGGGTGGGTGATTGATTGGGTGAGTGTGTTGGCAAGTGAGAGGGTGAGTGAGTGAGTGGTTAATCGGTTGGTGGGTGCGTGAAGGAGTGGTTGGGATGAGTGAGTTAGTGAGTGGATACGTCAGTGAGTGAATGGGTGGGTGAGTGGGTGAGAGGTTGCGTTGGTTGTAGGTGAGTGGGTGGTGAGTGGGTTGGTTCTTGAGTGAGTATGTGTTTTGTTAAGTGAATGAGTGGGTGGTTGGGTTGGTTAGTGAGTTTGTGGGTGAGTTGGTGGGTGGGTGAGTTAGTGGTTGAGTTAGTGAATGAATGCCTGTGTTAATAAGTGGGTGAGTGGGTGTGGGGTTGGTGGATGAGTGGGTTGGTGAGTGAGTTAGTGAGTGGATGGGTGGGTGAGTGAGTGGGTGATTGAGTGGATGGGTGGATGACTGGGTAAATGATTGGGTAAGTTATGAGGGTGAGTAAGTGAGTTACAGGGTGAGTGGGTCGGTGGGTGATTGGGTGGGTGGGTGAGTGGGTGTGATCATCGCCATGCTCTCCATGGAGCTCTCTGTAGTGAGGGGCAGCTCACAGGGACAGCTGTTGCAGGGATTCACAACAGCTGCTTCTCCTCCAGTTCTGAACCAGCTGACCAGGGTTGCCAGACGAGGCCAAGCAGCTCCTCGAGTTGTTCCACAGCTTCCTTTATGCCTGCTGTGCCACGTGCAGCTTCTGCATGAGGCTACTGTGCCACGTGCGGCTTGTGCATTAGGCTGCTGCGCCGCGTGTGAGGCTGCTGCGTGAGGCTGCTGTGTGAGGCTGCTGTGCCACGTGAGGTTTCTGCGTGAGGCTGCTCTGCCGCGTGAGGCTGCTCTGCCGCGTGAGGCTGCTCTGCCGCGTGAGGCTGCTCTGCCGCGTGAGGCTGCTGTGCCGCGTGAGATTGCTGTGCCGCGTGGGTCGACGTGACATCACCGTCACTCTAGGGGGATCTTTGTATGAGTGATGGGGCAGTCGTAGAGAAAGTGGAGAAGTTTCCGTACTTATGCGGGCAGCAGAGGTCTCACGCCGAATCAGCTGAGTAGCATTATTTGTTCGTCGTGTGAACCAAAATTGAGATGAATAATTTTGAGTAAAAAAAATGATGACATTACACTGGCTATGAATATGACTATGTAAAAGGTTAGGATCTTGTGTCGGATGCATATTTGCTGGACTTTATACAGTGGCTTGGGCCAAGAAACTGGCATTCAGAGGCAAACTTGTCATGGTGGGGATTTGTTTCCAGAAACACACTCAGCCACCTTTGTCTCTCCAGTGGTGATGTTTACCAACCACACCTGATACTAATTTAAGGTTAAGTCGACTTAGGGGAGGCATAGGGTCGATTAGAATATAATTCATCACTGATTTTGGCCACAACCGGGAATTATATCTCGTAAGACTGCGATCAAGAATACTTGAAATAGTGTCGGGGCCAGAGGACATCCCCATCACACCCCACAGTAAACATGAGGAAATGGCTCTGACACCCGGCCATGCAGCGTTACGTGGGCCTGCCCACCATCATGGTCTTTAATGGTCGTGAACAGAGTCAGGGACCCTAAATAACACGAAGAATAATCCAAGACCATAGCCTCTTAATGGTAATGCAGGCCTCCAGCAGGTGAAGAGAGCTTCCTGATGCGTTTGTGCGTTTTTCACCGTTGCGGTGCCCCGCCGTGGCATTTTGGTGATGCTTTTGTTTTCCATTTGTGGAGGCAATTGCTCGTGCCATGGCCAAGTTGGATCCGGTGTACGGTGGCCCCCCACTGCTCGCGGTGGTGGGGGGCCAGCGAGCTTTTTGATGGTTTGATCCACGATGAGGCACTTCTTGGGGATGTTTGAGTTCTCCCAATTGTTTATCCACTCATTCGTACCGGTTGTGTGGACAGAAGCCGGAGGGATTTAAGAAAAGTCCACATTGATTAAAATGGCCACGATAAATCGAACCGGCGACTTCTATATTGTGTACCAACCATTACATCATGGCAACATCCTGTGATGTCACGTTTATAAGGGTGGGGGGAAATAACAACCAGGGTACTAGGTGTTAGTGTGTTTTAGGATGCAAGTTTCAAATACAATTATTTCTTATCTTGTCCTCTTCCCCCCAACTGGGGTTAAAACAATCAACAATTGAGGAAAGGGTTGGTGGGACGTGTGCAGAGATCGCCAGTAATCCCAGGTGGACTCCCGCTCGCTGCACAAACGCCTCCTGTGGAATCCATCCAGCAGTTTGTCGACGGAAACGATGATGGTAGGCGACCATGGTTTTTGGAGATCGTAGCCGGGGCCGGAGCGGCAACAGTGATGAAGGAAGGGGGGGGAGCGAGTGGCGGGGGCAGAACGGAAGGGGAGATGAGCGGTATCATTGGTGACGCGCGAACGCGTCAGTTTCAAATTTTTCCATGACGTATTCATGGAAAAATTTGAAACTGACGCCATCCAGACTGCCACTCTACGCCCGACCTTATGGAAGAGGTACGTTGATGACACCTTTGTCATCTGGCCACATGGCCAGCTTGCTCTAGACCAATTCCACGACCACATCAATTCCATACACCCAGCCATCAGATTTACCATGGAGGTCGAAAAAGATGGCAAACTACCCTTTTTGGATGTCTTAATTAAAAGAAGACATGATGGTTCAATGAGCCACTCTGTCTACAGGAAAGCTACCCATACAGATGCTTACTTGAAACCGGATTCCCACCACCATCCATCCCAGAAGAACTCCCTCATCAAGACTCTATACCATAGAGCCCAATGCATTTCCGACCAGGAACACATTACCAGTGAACTCAAGCACGTACACCAGGCTCTCAGGGCTAATGGCTACTCCGACTACACAATCCGCAAAGCCATCACTCCAGTCATGAAGAAGGATCCTCTTGTGGAGCCACTCAAAACCATCACCTTACCCTACATTGCAGGGGTCACTAAAAAGATCTCCAAAATCCTGAACAAACACAAGATCCAGGTCCGATTCAACACAGTACATAAAATCCGTGATTTAGTTCCATCTGTAAAAGATGCTGTTCCAGACATACAGTACCCGGGCGTTTACAAACTAAAGTGCCTCTGTGGTAGTAGCTACATTGGAGAAACCAAAAGACATATCTCGGACCGCATCCGCGAACACAAAGCAGACTTGAAACACGGTAGGACGAACTCCTCTGCCGTGGCAGATCACTGTTATAATTCAGTGGGCTCACATGACATTGACTTCTCCAAGACGGAGGTTCTTTGCAAACCAACCGGCTACCATGAGAGATTCGTTCATGAGGCCATTCACATATACAAGCACAGAGACAATTTCAACCGAGAAGATGGATTCAGGCTTAGTAACCACTGGAAAGATGTTTTAAATCATTTCTGTTCTTAATTAATTGTATTTTTACGATGACCTTCAGACCGCAGCTCTTTCGCCAGCATTGCCTCTTAATACCTCTCACACCACGGTTAATGGTATAGTTTTACAATATGGAGCATACTAGGGCCTCGCAGCTGTCTCTCTCCCCCTCCTCTGTTCCGACCATGGACGAACTCGTCCGTCTGAACGGGGCACGTAGCTATCCGTGGTGCTGAAATTTGAGGGTAAGAATCCACCCATTTTTTCGCCATATAGCATTGTGATATATAACGACTTATTGTTGGTAGCTTAGCTGATTGGAGAATATAGAGTTTATTGATAACATGAAGGTAATTTATATTTTAGTTTTTATTGGTTCACTATATAGTACTGTGAATAGCTCAGGTGTGTAGTCATTTCTGTGACCAGTCACTAGCTAATCACTCAGTTGTTTCAATGCTGGATTCGCCTACTTATTTCAATGCTAAATTCTCCTGTTTGATTTGTACTAAGGGCCTCGGTGAATGTGTATGCTCTGACTTTAACGTAGCTATTTCTGCAGCAGGTACAAGCTCTATTTCTGCAGCAGGTACAAGCTAATCACTCACCTATCTCAATGCTAAATTCTATGCTAATTCCATTGTCAAGATGTGTATGCCTTAACTTAGCTATTTCAATGCTAAATTCTATGCTAATCCCTTTAACAATGGGTGCCTCTGCGGGTGTGTATGCTTTAACTTTTAACATAGCTATTTCTGTGACCAGTCACAAGCTAATCATTCAGCCATTTCAATGCTAAATTATATGCTAATTCCTTTGTCAAGGCGCTTTGTTCCTCTCACACAGCTTAAAGGCCGTATCTGAACGTGGCTCTTTCACTCCAGCGCTGTCCTACCAGACAGTCTCGCCCCCCTTCACCTGATGAAGGCCGCTTGTGTTGTGGCCGAAACGTCGTGAGAATATTATTGTGTTATTTTATTTTATCAATTTATTATTTTATTATCATTCTACGTGACTTTACCGAAAGAACCAAAGAAGATGAATCATTGCAGTCACGAAAGCTTTAAATCGAAATACAGCTAGTGTATTATATGCGCGAGTACTAAAGCTGGAACGATTCGATTACCAAGTCGATTATAACCGATTCCTTGTGTATGGTAAATTACTCAGACCCCTTTAAAAATGACAGCCATCCCCCCACATCTTACTTCCTGTGACACGGCTGATGTGATCAAGTCCCTCCCATCAGGTGGGACAACCACAGCAAGAAAAAACTGCTGAAGTAGGCGAGAGATCTGCCGTGGCACGAGGTTATAGAGGCCTCGGCAGTAGGGGGGAGAGAGAAGGGGGGGGGGGAAGGAGGCGGGGCAGAAAGTGGACCCCGCATCAGCACCCGGGTCACTGGAGTAAAGTGGGCCACCACTCATTGATCCGTACATTTAACTCGAGTCGATTCGATTCCGTGCCCGTTGGGTCCTCCCCCCTTTTGTGCTTTTGGGTGTGCTGGGTTTCAACATAATTCCCGATCCATTGTGAATCTTCCCTTCCCATATTTCAGCACTCCGATCTACATCCGACAGGAGATGATAAACCGCAGGGAGGGGGAGTAAAACCTAATCGCCAGGTAATTGGAAAAGTCGCCCATTGTCTCGCGGATTTGCATGATTGTACGATGGATGGGGCAGAGGAACGTGCTACAGGGACACGCCCTGAGGAATGCAGGCATCGGCCTTTGGATGAAAAACTTTTTCAGTAATTCAGTGGGCAGTGCTCTCACTGGCAGCTCATTCTCAATTAATGTGGGTGATTCACCACGTGTTTGTGCCACATTTTGTATCCGAGTTGAGTCCATTTTTGTTTCCTTTCCTGTTTCTCTACTCCCTCCTGGTATAGCCGGGTGGGGGTATCGAAGGGGGAATGGGCAGATTGTGTTTAACCTTGAGTTTGTCGTGGCATGGGGTGCTGGTATGATTCCGCTCTTGGCTTCCACACCCTGAAATTCCAATAATTACCTGTCTTTGTGCGCTGTGGTTGACTCGGATTGGTGTGCCACTCTCTCGCTGGATTGTTACCTTGCCATCTCTGCGTGTAATTATGTTGGTAGTTCGTGGGTGCTTGCTCCTCTCTGAAAAAAAAAATCCGCAGACTACCTACTGGATCTCCTCTCTGTTTCAAAGAACAAATTTGACCTCAGGTCTTCGCTCATTTACCAGCTTCACATTCCCTATTGCCGTACAAAAACTGGAGGAAGGGCCTTTGCTATTGATGCCCCCAGGGTCTGGAATGCTATTGCCAATAAACTGCAACTTGAATCACTACCTATGAAATCTTCACTCAAAACTGCTCTAGAGGAGTTGTACAACCCTAGCTGCCACTGCTATTCAGTGGCCTAAAATATGGCTCTAGATTTTGGTGTTATAATTTGTTTATGTAGTTTATTGTAAAAAATTCGGTCACAGTCCCTATGATCACTGTTACATTGGATTTATGGCTTTTATTTTGGTGATTTCGAAAAGTTTTTTTTGTTTTGGCCATGTTTTTGTTTATTGTAGTACGGAGTTAGACTGATGGCTTTAATCTTAGTTGTCTTGTGGTTGTTGTTGTTGTTATTTGACTTGCATCCCACTGGGATTTTTGCACACAGCGTTGGTGTACGGTGCTATTTCAGGAATATTTTGATATTTTTTTCCTGTATTTTCTGTTTGCACAGTCACATAATCACTTTAAGATGTTTTCTTGTTCATGTTTTTGTTTGTTGCGGTTGCACTCGATTCAAGAGCCGAATGGCTCACAGGGCTATACCAAATAAATGAACTATGAACTAACTAACTAACTCTGTATTTTGGGGCTTGGTGTGAGGTGCTGTAGCTGCTCACGTGATTTTTACTTCCCTCTAGATGGCGGGGTGCATTATCTCCCTGTGTTTTGTCCGAATTATGGCTCCTAATTCTATATAGCCATGCCGTGTGAACCCTATTCTGTATGTGGTGTAAGGAGGCCGTCTCTAGGTCCAAGACCATACCCACAATTTCTGTAATCTCTGGGCTCAAGGATTAAAAAAACAATCTTGAACATTTTGTCACCTTCGTGGTATTGATCAACATCACCTGCGTAATACACTCCTCGTTTACGCACTGGGTCATAAATTTGGCAGAATTAAACCCCTCAGTGTTGAATATTCTCCAAACTTCGTAATCACTGTTAGGCTGAGTTGTTTGAAATAATTCCTAACCTTGTATGGTAGCGACTTTACCCATGGTATAGAATATTCATGTAACCTTCTTTTCAGCACTTGTTTTCTCGTCCAACTTCCTCAGACCTCTGATCATTGCCTCCACTTCTACTGTTGTGATATGAGTGTATGTCTCTGTTCCTATTGTGTGGATCAAAATAGGGGATTCTGACGAGAGCTTTCTCCGTCAATTTAAGAGTCTTACTACTGAATGAGTATTCGGAAAGTTGGTCGTTGTGAGAGGAGTCAGTGTCAGATGAGCTATCACTCAAACTTTGCCGCTGCTTAACATAACTTCTGTAATGTATTTTGCGTCTGTGTTGTGGGTATGAACGTAGAGCGAGACTTCTCTTGGAGGCAATGCGTTTATTACAATAAACGATAACAACACCAATAGCCGTAACACGACTGGTGTCTGTTAAAAACACTGCTGCAGTCAATCACAGTTGGTTTTGAGTGATTACATTGGGGTGGGGGGGGAGGGATGGCAAGTGATGGGTGATGGGAGGAGACAAGGGACGCAACGTGACCGTCCATGTACGAGGATAAGAGTTGCCATCTGTGACGTACACAACCTGGGGACACATCATGGGAAGAAGGATCTCTCAAAACCCGAAGAGGGGAGAACTACATGGAAACGCATTGTCTCGAGCAATGAATTAGCACAAGGGGACGAACAGGGGTTGGAGTCATGTTCTTCGTATGGCTGACGTTTATGTAGAGCAACAACTATATTGGATTGAGGTGGTTGAGCCAGATCATTGTGTAAGAAGTAGAGTTGGTGCATCGCTGTGATGATGCCTCCGAATTTGTGAATTGGACATTGAGTTTTCATATATTCCATAGTCTATTCAGGCTTGGAGTTAGGGATAGGGCTACAGATTTGCTGCAGAAATATTTTTCAGAGCGTCAGTGTTTGGCACTACATGTAGGGCAGTTCCACATATTAGGCAAACATCACAATTTCAGCATCATCTTAATTTTATATATTTATATGGGATATAATATAGAAGGTAATTATTGCTTTAGAAATGACATTATTCACACAGATGATTTCTATCTGAATCTCTTGGTTGAAATACTTTGCCGAAGGTAAGATAACTGTGCGATTATGGTAATGAGTATCCACGTCCGTCTGAGACCGTGGAACTGCCCTCCAGCACTGCCGCTCACATCAGGGGACGTAGGAACGACTATGGTTGCTGGCTTGACTGTGGCCAACTAGTTTATTGATGGGCATCTCCTCCTTGCCATCCTAAATTTCCACCACCATCACCACCTCCACAACCTTGTGCTTGTCGCCCCCAACTCAAGCTCAGTGCAAACCCCTTTGAGGGCTGGCATTACCTAAGGGACACAGAACTCTGCCTCACATTTGGTTTCTAGAAGCTCCGCAACAGCCACACTGTGGATGTAGACAGCCCTTAGCGTTATAAATGTGAGCCACTCGCGTGTCCCAAACACTCAAAAGAATTGAGACGAGGCGATAGTATTAGATACAAATATTTATTATTAAAACGCGACGCCTTGTAAGGAAGGGGAGGTGCTGGTGGGGGTGGGTGGTGCTGGAAGTGTGGGGGGCTGTGAGATGCTCAGAGGGTGTTCGAGGCCTGGGGGGGGCAGGTCTTGGGAGGCTTCTTGAATGCCGGGCTCCAGTGAGCAGCCAGAGATGTCCTCTTCCTCCTCAACCGTGACAAGCTGTGGACATACTGACCCATTAGACACTACACACAACTCAGTACTTCTACCAGCTCAACTGGGATTACACACAACAATCAGCACCCCCTACTGGCAGACAAATGCCAATTGCACACCAGGTGCTGAGTCACCTTGTGCCCACAGGGACATCTGTCATTGGGGGTGCCCTTTCACACGTGTTGAGATGAGATGTGATGTAAAGCGCTCTGAGATGCCCCGGTGTACAGAAAGGTGCTAAATCATTCTCATCGTTATCACTGTGTCCAGTAATAATGAAATTGTCTATAGATATATAATCTGTATTTGTAAACGGGGACCATGACGGCTTAACGTGATGGTTAGACCAGCTCATCATTATCATAATACACTGAATCGTGTGTGCATGAATCTATTATTTACGTTAAACGCAAATTATATACGTGTGTGTGTGTGTGTGCGATGCGCGAGTGCTCTGCACTCACCTCCACCTCGCTCTGCAGACGCTGCTGCTCCGAGTGTTCACTCTGCTCGTTGTCGCGGTAGGGCGCCAGCTCAGCGTGCAGCTCCGCCACTACACGTTGATACCACTGAATCTCTGCCTGCAGAGACTCCAGTTGCCAATTCCTGTCAATGAGCTGCGTGGGCCACGGGCAAATGGCGGCAGAGGGACACAGGAAAGCATTTTAACGACTGCGTGAGGTTATTGCAGAACATACAGGTATAATAACACACACAACCAGGATTTTCATTTATAATTGAGTAATGTAATGACCTACGAAGCTCTTTTGCACAGATGTCCATACACCACCTTTGACCAAATAAACCGAAATGCATCCAATCATCTCAGATCTTGGAAGAAAAGCATGGTTGAACTTCAAGTGCTTGGATGGGCAACCACCATCAATACAAACCAAGATAACACCTATAAAAGCATGATGAAGACCGCTTGTGTTGCAATCGAAACGTCGTGGGTTTTTTATATTAAAAAAAAAGTTACGTGACTTTACCGAAAGAATCAAGAATATGAATTCCTGCAGTCACGAAAGTTTTATGTTAAACAATTTTTAGGAATTAATTAACTCAAAATCTGGATTAAAATAATAGATTAAGATCGCTTCCCAACCAAAAAGAGGGAGGGGATGGAGATGCATGTAGCAGAGGGGAGCAGATGGTCTAGTAGTCGTAGGTACTTCTACTAGAGGTGGGATGGTGGATCGTAACGTGGTACAGTCCTTAAACAGAGAATGCTCAGTAACCTAGTGCGCATCCATTCTGTACAACCATCAGTGTGAAAAATAAGTGTATACATACAGTCCTCGACTTAGGAACACCATACTTACGGAGACCCGACTTACGGATACCCGACTTCCGAATCTGTTTCTATGAAATGTATTCATTTTTGGTTACCATTGACTTTAAAACGCGAACTTGCACTTCCAAACTGAACCACAGAACTATTTTGTTCAGTGCTGCGATCCTCCACGAGATGTCATGAGTCAGCCTCGTGCACGCACACATGTGCGCATATGTGAAAGTGATTGTGTGGGGAGCGGTAGTGTTGCAGTTCACGCGCTGCGCTACAAACCCACCGACCCAAGTTCAATTCCAACTCACGGCCAACACCAGTGACGATTATCTGAACCATTCCTGGGCCTCCCGTAGGTCAACTCGGCCTCAAATGAGCACCTAGCGCGCTGTATAAACATCACCACTCGGGACACAAATGCAGCTGGGTGTGGTGCTGGCACACAACCCCTCGCATGCCGTGCTGGCTTTCATAGGCTATCGCTAACAGCACGTGCCCCAACAGCCTATTAAAGCTACACGGTGGATCTTTGTGCGGATCGGAAGAGTAGCGGTGAGCACGCTTGTGATTTGAAAGCGGTGAGTGAAAATAAAAAATATTTTTACTACATTTTATGTATTACTTACGATACACGATAATTTTAGTGTTAATGCAAATGTACATGATTTCTTATTTACGAGTTTAACAATGCTTGACTCTTTTGTTGAACCTTAACACATTTTATAACACTGACAATATGGGAATTTAAATATCGCACATTATTGTATTCCGACTTACGAACCGTTCCGACTTATGAATGGGCCTCAGCAACTAAATGCGTTCGTAAGTCGAGGACTGCCATATTATTGATATATTTGTCTATTATACTATGTGTATTATTAGTTGTTTATCATGTAAAATTAGTTTACACTTGAAAAATATTCACCATAAATCCGGTATGTGGGGAAAAAATATTGATAGAGTATGTGTAGTGGCATAGCGCTGGCTGCTGGTAAAAAAGGGTAACTGCGGTGTATGGTAGTACCCACGTCAGCAGGCCACGATAGACACGAGAGGGGGACATCTAGGGGAAAGGTCACAGAGGGGGGGCCATCGGGAACCCGCTAGTAGGTTCCAGAGAGGGGGCGTGGCCGTGGCGGAGCGAGGCCACGCTGAGAGTATAAGAAGGGCCCCTGTGAGGGACCTTGTGGCTGTTGCTGGAAGTGGGATCCTCCTCGTGCTGTTCGTATATATAAGATAGTCGTCGTCACCATCTCGTCATCGTCGTAAACTATTTGGGTCTTTATAGTAAAGTTCGTAAATCTCAAGTACGCTATGGCAAGGTACCACAGTACATAACATGTGATTGGCTATCAATGACTTGAGTACGTTAATAGTGAAAGTACGTACAACGGGAGGGCGTAAATAATGGTATTACTGTATATATGTGCGTTTGTGCCATGCCGGACTTCATAGGTGCTCGCTAACAGCACTTGCTCACCTTCGCCTCACTCTGCTGGTGCAGCACTTGCAGATCCTGGAGCTGACAGTGAATGCTCTGCAGGTTTTCTTGGTATGGCGCCAGCTCAGCGTGCAGCTCTGCCACCACACGCTGGTAACCCAAAATCCCCACCTGCAGGGATCCCAGATGCTCATTCTTTTCGATGAGCTGCATGGGCCACGGACAAACGGCAGCAGAAGGACATGGCTAAGCATTTTAACGACTGCGTGCAGTTGTTAAAGAACATACAAATCCAACAAACACATACAGTACCAGTATCTTTATTTTAAATGAAGGAATCTGATAAGCTATGAAACTCTTTTTCAAAGATGTCCATACACCACACCACCTATGACCAAATGACCCGGAATGCACCCAATATTATAAGATCTTGGAAGAAAAGCAGGGTTGAACTTTGATGGTACTTGGATGGGTGACCACCATCCATACAACCCAAGATAACACCTATAAAAGCCCAGATATATGGATTAATTAACCCAAAAGCTACTTTAAAATGTCCGATTATAATTGCTTCCCAACCAAAAATAGGGAGGGGATGGAGATGCACGTAGCAGAGGGGAGCAGATGTTCTAGTAGTAGTAGGTACTTTTACTAGAGGTGGGATGGTGGATTGTAATGTGGTACAGTCCCTAAACAGAGGATGCTCAGTAACCCAGTGCGCATATACACATCTGTGTGAAAAATAAGTGTATATATAGGCAGTCCTCAACTTACAAACACCTGCACTTACGAACCTGCTTCCATCAAATATATATTTTATAACATTGACTTTAAACGCGAACTCGCACTTGAAAATTGAACCGCGTCACTATTTTGTTCAGTGGAGCAATCCTCCGCGACATGTAATAATTCAGGATGGCGCTGTCCTACCAGACAGTCTCGCTCCCTTCACCTGATGAAGGCCGCTTGTGTTGTGGCCGAAACGTCGTGAGAATATTATTGTGTTATTTTATTTTATCAATTTATTATTTTATTCTCATTCTACGTGACTTTACCGAAAGAACCAAAGAAGATAAATAATTACCACTTAAGTCATTTAAACTCTGTGGTGTGCATATAGCTGTGTGTCTGCAAGCCTATATTGTTTCTCTAACAAATGCAAGCCAATCACATTTTAGAAAAAGTCCTGTAAACTGCAGCTGACTTTATAATTAAATTGTATTTATTCTAACTGAAAGTATTAAAATGTGAGAAAATACATTCGCAACTCTGAATCATGACAAATTATGAGAGGGAGTGAATTAGTTAAAGGGCTAGTCAGGGATTGCCTTGTCTAGTGTAATTACCTCATCCAACATTCACCTATCTGCAGACAAAATTAAGAGCCATGAGGGGAGGACCGATCCTGTGGTCACAATTATACCTTTTGCCATATAGAAATGCATTATCATACTACATTCGAAAAAAAAACATTCTGGCTGTCTGCCTTCCTGGCTGCATCCATATTACTTATATAACCACTTCAGGTTTCAGCCACCTGTGATTAAGCCAGGTTCACATGTGCAGTGAGTTAATGATCTCAGCCTGATCATCAATGACTTCACAGAAAAGCCCATGAAAACAATGTCGGCTTTACACTAAATCGAGCTAAGTTCCAGCTCTGAAAACCAAAGATCAGACTGTTTTGTGATGAACATTACTCATTGCTCTCCATAGCAGGGCAGATATCAAAGTATTTCCTCCTATTGTGTGGGTACCAGAGGGCACTTAAATATTTCTCAGAAGTAGTTATGTGATTTATGCTTCTGCAAACCATTCTCTAACATGAAACTTGAATTTGGAGCTTTCGTGACTGCAGGAATTACTACGTGACTTTACCAAAAAAAACAAAGAATAATTCCTGCAGTCACGAAAGCTCCAAATTCAAGTTTCAACCACCTCTTCGGGGAGGTATGAAGTCTGTGTCTTTGTGTTCTCTGCTGGTGTGTCTACCTTTGTGTCTTGACTTAAGTTTGTGTCTCTGTGGTGTCTCTGCCTGTGTTTGTGCCTTGGTGTTACAGTCTCTGCCTGTGTTTGTGCCTTGGTGTTACAGTCTCTGCCTGTGTTTGTGCCTTGGTGTTACAGTCTCTGCCTGTGTTTGTGCCTTGGTGTTACAGTCTCCGCGCCGCACCTTGCTGCATGCTCCATGTTAATTTGTGTCCCATTGCATCTCAGCCCCACCTCTGTCTATTTAAAACCTTGACACAGATTACTGTGTGCTTGCCTCTCTCCATGTGTCTCTGTGCTAACTCTTTCTGCTTGGATGTCTATATATGTGTATGCGGTCTGTATATATAAATTTCACACTTAACTTGCAATTTAGCAATCTTTGAAATAGCGTAATCAACCAGACCATGCGTTAATTGTGTTTTGACCGACTGTCTGTGTTGCGTTATATGCTTTCCAAATTTTGCTAAACCTTGTTTGATTTAGTGTGCTCCCCCCGTCTATCTCTCTCTGTATCCCCTGTTGTATGTGTCTGTATATATATCTGCGGTTATGTGTCTCCTCTCTCTCGTAAATTTAGCTCTTCTGTACCTGATGATGATTGCTTGTGTTGCAATCGAAACGTCGTACGCTATTATGTAATTTTATTATTTCTTATTTCTACGTGACTTTACCTAAAAAAACATTCTCTAACATGCGATGGTGCACTGCTCAGGCGATGAGGACAGGCCTCATGCACACACATGGAGGTGGGGGGGCTGCCGCATAAGGCTCTGGTTACCTGGTGCTGCAGCCCGGAGATCTGGCCGTGCATGCACTCCATCTGGTGAGTGACTATGAGTGACTAATTGACTGTGAGAATGACTGAGTGACTATGAGTGACTGTGTGAGTGACTATGAGTGACTATGAGTGACTGTGTGAGTGACTGTGAGTGACTGTATGTGTGACTGTAATTGACTGTGAGTGACTATGAGTGACTGTGTGAGTGACTGTGTGAGTGAATGAGTGACTGTGTGAGTGACTGAGTGACTAATTGACTGTGAATGACTGTGAATGACTATGAGTGACTGTGTGAGTGACTATGAGTGACTTGTGTGAGCGACCCACCCACTCAATCACCCACTCAATCACCCACTTACTCACCCACTCACTCACTCACCCACTCACTCACCCACTCACCCACTCACCCACTCACTCACACACTCACCCACTCACCCACTCACACACTCACCCACTCACTCACCCACTCACCCACTCACTCACCCACTCCCTCACCCACTTTACTCACCCACCCACTCACCCACTCACACACTCACTCACCAACTCACTTACGCACTCACTTACCCACTCACCCACTCACTCACCCACTCACCCATTCACTCACTCACCCACTCACCCACTCACTCACCCACTCACTCACCAATTCACCCACCCACTCACTCACCCACTCACCACTCACTCACCCACTCACTCACCCATTCACTCACCAACTCACTCACCCACTCACCAACCCACCCACTCACTCACCCTATCACTCACTCACCCACTCACTCACTCACCATCTCACCCACCCACTGTAGCCTTAACAAACTGTTGTGGCAAGTGGTGTTAGACAGTAACTATGAAGGCCGGCACGGCACTCGTGTGGGTGGGTGGTCAGCACCACGCGTGGACACCTTCCTCACCCCTGTGAGTGACTGTGTGAGTGACTGTGAGTGACTGTGTGAGTGACTGTGTGTGTGACTGTGTGAGTGACTGTGTGAGTGACTGTGTGAGCGACTGTGAGTGACTGTGTAAGTGACTGTGTGAGTGACTGTGTGAGTGACTGTGTGAGCGACTGTGAGTGACTGTGTGAGTGACTGTGTGAGTGACTGTGTGAGTGACTGTGAGTGACTGTGTGAGTGACTGAGTGACTGTGTGAGTGACTGTGTGAGTGACTGTGTAAGTGACTGTGTGAGTGACTGTGTGAGTGACTATGAGTGACTGTGTGAGTGACTGTCTGAGTGACTGTGTAAGTGACTGTGTGAGTGACTGTGTGAGTGACTGTGAGTGACTGTGTGAGTGACTGTGTGAGTGACTGTGTGAGTGACTGTGTGAGTGACTATGAGTGACTATGAGTGACTGTGTGAGTGACTGTGTGAGTGACTGTGTGAGTGACTGTGTGAGTGACTGTGAGTGACTGTGTGAGTGACTGTGAGTGACTGTGTGAGTGACTGTGTGAGTGACTATGAGTGACTGTGTGAGTGACTGTGAGTGACTGTGTAAGTGACTGTGTGAGTGACTGTGAGTGACTGTGTGAGTGACTGTAAGTGACTGTGTGAGTGACTGTGAATGACTCTGAGTGACTGTGAGTGACTCTGAGTGACTATGAGTGACTGTGTGAGTGACTTTGAGTGACTGTGTGAGTGACTGAGTGACTCTGAGTGACTGTGTGAGTGGCTGTAATTGACTGGTGAGTGCCTATGAGTGACTAATTGACTGTGAGAATGACTGAGTGACTATGAGTGACTGTGTGAGTGACTATGAGTGACTATGAGTGACTGAGTGACTGTGTGAGTGACTGTGAGTGACTATGAGTGACTGTATGAGTGACTGTAATTGACTGTGAGTGACTATGACTGACTATGAGTGACTGTGTGAATGACTGTGTGAGTGAATGAGTGACTGTGTGAGTGACTGTGTGAGTGACTCTGAGTGACTCATGGTGATTGTGTGAGTGACTGTGAGTGAATGTGAGTGACTATGAGTGACTGTGTGAGTGGCTGTGTGAGTGACTGTGAGTGACTACGAGTGACTGTGTGAGTGACTGTGAGTGACTATGAGTGACTGAGTGACTCTGTGAGTGACTGTGTGAGTGACTGTGAGTGACTATGAGTGACTTGTGTGAGTGACTGTGTGAGTGACTGTGAGTGAGTCTGAGTGAGTGACTCTGAGTGACTGTGTGAGTGATTATGAGTGACTGTGAGTGACTGTGTGAGTGACTATGAGTGACTGTGAGTGACTATGAGTGACTGTGTGAGTGACTGAGTGACTGTGTGAGTGACTGAGTGACTATGAGTGACTATTTGACTGTGTGAATGACTGTGAATGACTATGAGTGACTGTGTGAGTGACTCTGAGTGACTCTGAGTGATTGTGTGAGTGACTGTGAGTAACTGTGATTGACTATGAGTGACTGTGTGAGTGACTGTGTGAGTGACTGTGAGTGACCATGAGTGACTGAGTGACTGTGTGAGTGACTGTGAGTAACTGTGATTGACTATGAGTGACTGTGTGAGTGACTGTGTGAGTGACTGTGAGTGACCATGAGTGACTGAGTGACTGTGTGAGTGACTGTGAGTGACTGTGAGTGACTGTGTGTGTGACTGTGTGAGTGACTGTGAATGACTCTGAGTGACTGTGAGTGACTGTGTGTGACTGTGTGAGTGACTGTGAATGACTGAGTGACTGTGAGTGACTGTGAGTGACTATGAGTGACTGTGTGAGTGACTTTGAGTGACTGTGAGTGACTCTGAGTGACTGTGTGAGTGACTGAGTCACTGTGTGAGTGACTGTGAGTGACTATGAGTGACTGTGAGTGACTGTGTGAGTGACTGTGAGTGACTCTGAGTGACTTTGTGAGTGACTGTGAGTGACTGTGAGTGACTATGAGTGACTGTGTGAGTGACTATGAGTGACTGTGTGAGTGACTGTGAGTGAATGTGAGTGACTGAGTGACTGTGTGAGTGACTATGAGTGACTGTATGTGTGACTGTAATTGACTGGGAGTGACTATGAGTGACTATGAGTGACTGTGTGAGTGACTATGAGTGACTTGTGTGAGCGACCCACCCACTCAATCACCCACTCAATCACCCACTTACTCACCCACTCACTCACTCACCCACTCACTCACCCACTCACCCACTCACCCACTCACTCACCCACTCACACACTCACCCACTCACACACTCACCCACTCACTCACCCACTCACCCATTCACTCACTCACCCACTCACTCACCCACTCACTCACCCACTCACTCACCAATTCACCCACCCACTCACCCACTCACTCACCCACTCACCACTCACTCACCTACTCACCCACTCACTCACCCATTCACTCACCCACTCACTCACTCACCCACTCACTCACCCACTCACTCACTCAACCACTCACTCACTCACCCACTCACTCACCCACTCACTCACCCTCACACTCACCCAATCACTCACCCACTCACTCACCCACTTACTCACCCACTCACTCACTCACTCACCCACTCATTCACCCACTCACACACTCACTCACCCACTTACTCACCCATCCACTCACTCACCCACTCACACACTCACTCACTCACCCACTCACTTACGCACTCACTTACCCACACCCACTCACTCACTCACCCATTCACTCACTCACCCACTCACCCACTCACTCACCCACTCACTCACCAATTCACCCACCCACTCACCCACTCACTCACCCACTCACCACTCACTCACCCACTCACTCACCCATTCACTCACCCACTCACTCACCCACTCACTCACTCACCCACACACTCACCCACACACTCACCCACTCACTCACCAACTCACTCACTCAGCCACTCACTCACTCACCCACTCACTCACCCACTCACTCACCCTCACACTCACCCACTCACCCACTCACTCACCCACTCACTCACCCTCACACTCACCCACTCACTCACCCACTCACCCACTCACTCACCCACTTACTCACCCACCCACTCACTCACCCACTTACTCACCCACTCACTCACTCACCCACTCACTCACCCACTCACCCACTCACACACTCACTCACTCACTCACCCACTCACTCACCCACTTACTCACCCACTTACTCACCCACCCACTCACTCACCCACTCACTCACCCACTCACTTACGCACTCACTTACCCACTCACCCACTCACTCACTCACCCATTCACTCACTCACCCACTCACCCATTCACTCACCCACTCACTCACCCACTCACTCACCAATTCACCCACCCACTCACCTACTCACTCACCCACTCACCACTCACTCACCTACTCACCCACTCACTCACCCATTCACTCACCCACTCACTCACTCACCCACTCACTCACCCACTCACTCACTCAACCACTCACTCACTCGCCCACTCACTCACCCACTCACTCACCCTCACACTCACCCAATCACTCACCCACTCACTCACCCACTTACTCACCCACTCACTCACTCACCCACTCATTCACCCACTCACACACTCACTCACCCACTCACTCACCCACTTACTCACCCACCCACTCACTCACCCACTCACACACTCACTCACTCACCCACTCACTTACGCACTCACTTACCCACACCCACTCACTCACTCACCCATTCACTCACTCACCCACTCACCCACTCACTCACCCACTCACTCACCAATTCACCCACCCACTCACCCACTCACTCACCCACTCACCACTCACTCACCCACTCACTCACCCATTCACTCACCCACTCACTCACCCACTCACTCACTCACCCACACACTCACCCACACACTCACCCACTCACTCACCAACTCACTCACTCAGCCACTCACTCACTCACCCACTCACCCACTCACTCACCCACTCACTCACCCTCACACTCACCCACTCACTCACCCACTCACTCACCCACTCACTCACCCTCACACTCACCCACTCACTCACCCACTCACTCACCCACTTACTCACCCACCCACTCACTCACCCACTTACTCACCCACTCACTCACTCACTCACCCACTCACTCACCCACTCACCCACTCACACACTCACACACTCACTCACTCACCCACTCACTCACCCACTTACTCACCCACCCACTCACTCACCCACTCACTCACTCACCCACTCACTTACGCACTCACTTACCCACTCACCCACTCACTCACTCACCCATTCACTCACTCACCCACTCACCCATTCACTCACCCACTCACTCACCCACTCACTCACCCACACACTCACCCACTCACTCACCAACTCACTCACTCACCCACTCACTCACCCACTCACTCACTCACCCACTCACTCACCCAATCACTCACACTCACTCACTCACCCTCTCATTCCCCCACTCAATCACCCACTCGCTCGCCATCTCACTCACTCACCCACCCACTCACTCACCAACTCACTCACTCACCCACCCACTCACTCACCATCTCACTCACCCTCTCATTCACCCACTCACTCACCATCTTACTCACCATCTCACTCACCCACTCATTCACCATCTCACTCACTCACCATCTCACTCACCCACTCACGCACTCACCGACTCACTCACCATCTCACCCACCCACTGTAGCCTTAACAAACTGTTGTGGTACGTGGTGTTAGACAGTAACTATGAAGGCCGGCACGGCACTCGTGTGGGTGGGTGGTCAGAACCACGCGTGGACACCTTCCTCACCCCTGTGAGTGACTGTGTGAGTGACTGTGTGAGTGACTGTGAGTGACTGTGTGAGTGACTGTGTGAGTGACTGTGAGTGACTGTGTGAGTGACTATGTGAGTGACTGTGTGAGTGACTGTGTGAGTGACTGTGAGTGACTGTGTGAGTGACTGTGTGAGTGACTGAGTGACTGTGAGTGACTGTGTGAGTGACTGTGTGAGTGACTGTGAGTGACTGTGTGAGTGACTGTGAGTGACTGTGTAAGTGACTGTGTGAGTGACTGTGAGTGACTGTGTGAGTGACTGTGTGAGTGACTGTGAGTGACTGTGTGTGACTGTGTGAGTGACTGTGTGAGTGACTGTAAGTGACTGTGTGAGTGACTGTGTGAGTGACTGTGTGTGACTGTGTAAGTGAGTGACTGAGTGACTGTGTGAGTGACTGTGTGAGTGACTGTGAGTGACTGTGTGAGTGACTGTGAGTGACTGTGTAACTGTGTGAGTGACTGTGAGTGACTGTGTGAGTGACTGTGTAACTGTGTGAGTGACTGTGAGTGACTGTCGACTTCGCCCCTCCCCCTCGGCTCCGCCCATCCCCCTCCCTTTTCCCCGCCCCTCCAAGTGGGCGGGGCCAGCCGTAGTCACGTGGCACCGAGTTCCGGTCACGTGGCGCCGAGTTCCGCTCGCGTGACGTCACTTGGCGTCACGCGACGAGCCACGTGACAGGTGTCGACAGCGAGTGGACGAGGCGCGGAGGAGTTGGTGGTGGTGAGATTCTCGTCTCTTAGACTTGAGCCTTTGGTGGCCTGCGGGGACTTCCTTCTTATTATTCTTCGCCTCTTTCGGGAGAAAAGTCACATAGCTAGGGAAATAATTATTACATTTTTGTATTAATTAAAATTATTAGAAAATGTAAAATTTAATCAAATAAAAATAAATAAAATAAAAACTCTTTTTTTTTTTAATAATAAATTTAAAATTAAAGCAACGCAAGCGGCCGTCATCAAGGTCGTGTGTTGCGATCGAAACGTCGTGGAGTGTGTGTGTCTGTGTGTCTCTGTGTGTGTCTGTCTGTGTGTG